>NC_080381.1:34385719-34692793 GCF_014773155.1 Arachis stenosperma | reverse complement strand
CTAAACCTTTGAGTAACCTGCTAGCTGCTGACACTCCATTCATCTTTGACAATGAGTGTCTGCAGGCATTTGAGACCCTGAAGGCTAAACTGGTCACAGCACCAGTCATCTCTGCACCAGATTGGGCATTACCATTTGAATTAATGTGTGATGCCAGTGATCATGCCATTGGTGCAGTGTTGGGACAAAGGCATAACAAACTTCTGCATGTCATTTATTATGCTAGCCGTGTTCTAAATGATGCACAGAAGAATTACACAACCACAGAAAAAGAGTTGCTTGCAGTGGTCTATGCCATTGACAAGTTTAGATCCTACTTAGTGGGATCAAAGGTGATTGTGTACACTGACCATGCTGCTCTTAAATACTTACTCACAAAGCAGGATTCAAAACCCAGGCTTATCAGATGGGTATTGCTTCTGCAAGAGTTTGATATAGAAGTAAGAGACAGAAAAGGGACAGAGAATCAAGTAGCTGATCATCTGTCCAGAATAGAACCAGTAGCTGGGGCGTCCCTCCCTTCTACTGAGATCTCTGAGACTTTCCCAGATGAGCAACTCTTTGCCATCCAGGAAGCTCCATGGTTTGCAGACATTGCAAATTATAAAGCTGTAAGGTTCATACCCAAGGAATACAGCAGTGTGCAAAGAAAGAAATTAATTTCAGATGCCAAGTACTACCTTTGGGATGAACCATATCTCTTTAAGAGATGTGCTGACGGAGTGATCCGCAGGTGTATACCCAGAGAAGAAGCACAAAGGATCCTATGGCACTGCCATGGATCACATTATGGAGGACATTTTGGAAGTGAGCGAACAGCCACTAAAGTTCTCCAGTGCGGCTTCTACTGGCCTACTCTCTATAAAGATTTCCGAGAGTTTGTGCGTAACTGTGACAGTTGCCAAAGAGCTGGTAACCTGCCTCACGGATACGCCATGCCTCAACAAGGAATATTAGAGATAGAATTGTTTGATGTATGGGGAATTGATTTCATGGGACCATTCCCACCATCATACTCAAACACTTATATTCTGGTGGCAGTGGACTATGTATCTAAGTGGGTAGAGGCAATTGCTACACCCACTAATGATACCAAAACCGTACTGAAATTCCTCCAGAAAAACATTTTCAGCAGGTTTGGCGTCCCCAGAGTGCTAATCAGTGATGGGGGCACTCATTTCTGCAATAAACAGCTATACTCTGCTATGGTTAGATATGGAATCAGCCATAAAGTGGCAACTCCGTATCATCCACAGACAAATGGGCAAGCTGAAGTCTCTAACAGAGAGCTAAAAAGAATCTTAGAACGGACTGTGATAGCCCGAAGAAAGGATTGGGCAAAGAGCTTGGATGATGCTCTGTGGGCATACAGAACAGCATTCAAGACTCCTATAGGAACCTCTCCATACCAATTGGTGTATGGGAAGGCCTGTCATTTGCCTGTGGAACTGGAACACAAAGCCTACTGGGCAACCAGATTCCTAAACATGGATGCACAGTTAGCTGGTGAGAAAAGACTGCTCCAGCTAAATGAGCTAGAGGAGTTCAGACTCAATGCCTTTGAAAATGCAAAAATTTATAAGGAAAAGGCAAAGAAGTGGCATGACAAGAGATTGTCAACCAGAGTCTTTGAGCCAGGACAAAAAGTTCTGCTCTTCAACTCCAGGCTCAAATTGTTTCCAGGAAAACTCAAATCCCGGTGGAGGGGTCCGTATGTGATTACAGGAGTATCACCATATGGATATGTTGAGCTTCAGGATACTGATTCTGACAAGAAGTTCATTGTTAATGGACAGAGAATCAAGCACTATCTTGAAGGAAATTTTGAGCAGGAATGCTCAAAACTGAGACTTGAGTGATTCTCAGTGAAAGTCCAGCTAAAGACAGTAAAGAAGCGCTTGCTGGGAGGCAACCCAGTCATTAGAAAGTTGTATGAATTGTTCTTACAAAGGCAAGTATCAAAAATGAAGGAATTCACAGAGTTACAGAAGGATTCAGCTCAAAAAGCAGAGAAAATGAGCTTACTGGCGAAAAAACGCCAGTAAGGGGCATTTTGGGCGTTAAACGCCAGAATGGGCACCATTCTGGGCGTTTAACGCCAGGTGTGCAGCATCCTGGGCGTTTTGGAAAAACGCCCAGTGATAAAGGATTTCTGGCATTTAACGCCAGCCAGGGCACCTGGCTGGGCGTTAAACGCCCAAAAAGGGTAGCAAATGGGCGTTAAACGCCAGAATGGGTGCCATTCTGGGCGTTTAACGCCAGAAAGGTGGGGGGACCACATTTTTGTTTTCAACTCAATTTTTTTCAAACTTTCCTCTTTTTAACCATACTCTTCTACATAAATGCACTTCAATCCTTCATCATTCACTTTCAAATCTTCACAAATCAAAACCATTCTTCAAATCTATTTCAAATTAATCCCAAATCTTCTTCAAAAAACTCACCCTTTTCTCAATTTCTTTCCATATCTTTTCAAATCCCTCTCTCTTTTTTCGAAAACTCCCCTCCCCACCTTATAAATACACGTTTGGCTCCCTCATTCCACCACACCATTCGAATTTCCTCTTCCTCCCCCTCTCTTCTCTCTTTTATTTTGCTTGAGGACAAGCAAACCTCTAAGTTTGGTGTGCTTTTCCGTGATCACTAAGCCAAGATTCATCAATATCATGGCTCCTAAGGGAAAACAAACCAATTTAAGAGGCAAGAAAGAGAATAATCCAAAGAATCTTTGGAATGAAGAGAAGTTCTTAACCAAAGAACATGAAGACCATTATCATAAAATAATGGGTCTGAGGTCAGTGATCCCGGAAGTTAAATTTGATCTGAAAGAAGATGAATATCCGGGGATCCAAGAGCAAATTCGAAACAGAGGATGGGAAGTTCTAACCAATCCTGAGACAAAGGTTGGAAGGAACATGGTTCAGGAATTCTACTCAAATCTGTGGCTAACAGATAAGCAGAGAATGACTGGAACTGCTTACCATACCTATAGAACCATGGTCAGAGGGAAAGTTATATACTTCCATCTGGACAAAATAAGAGAAATCTTCAAGTTGCCTCAACTGCAAGATGATCCTGATTCCTTTAATAGGAGGATGGTGAGAGTAGATAAGGGGTTGGATCAAGTTCTAGAGGACATATGCCTCCCTGGAACTAAGTGGATAACCAATTCTAAGGGTGTCCCAAACTAACTCAAGAGGGGAGACCTCAAACCAATTGCAAGAGGTTGGCTAGACTTTATTGGGCGTTCCATATTGCCCACTAGCAACCGTTCTGAGGTCACCATCAAGAGAGCAGTGATGATTCATTGCATTATGCTTGGAAAAGAGGTGGAGGTGCATCATGTGATTGCTTGTGAGATCTACACAATTGCAAATAAGAATTCCACTGAAGCCAAATTGGCTTATCCAAGCTTGATTTCCTTGCTCTGTAAAGAGGCTGGGGTGAAGATGGGAGTGGATGAGTTCATACCCATTGAACACCCAATCACCAAGAAGTCAATGGAAGGACAAGTGCAAGACAACTCCATCAAGAGGAGGGCGCAGGAATTCCTCCCTGAATTTCCAAGAATTGACTACTGGTCCAACCTAGAAGCATCTATTAACAAGTTGCAAGAGACTATGGAGCAACTGAAGGAAGAACAGCAGAATCAGAACTGCATGCTCTGCAAATTGCTGAAGGAACAAGAGAAGCAGGGGCGTGAAATTCAAGAGATGAAACGCCAAAAGTTCTCCTCTCAAGCTGAGGGAGCATCCACTTCTCAAAATCAAGGTTGTTGAGTCCTAACTCTGTGAAAACCTCTATCATTAGGAGCCTAATTTTTTCGTTTTTCTTGTTTTGTTTTCTATTTTAATTTTATCTTATATCTATTTGAGTCTTGTTCTTAGTTCATAATTAATAAAATTTAAGTTTATGCCTTAAAGCTATGAATGTCCTATGAATCCATCACCTCTCTTAAAAGAAAAATGCTTTAATCACAAAAGAACAAGAAGTACAGGGTTTCGAAATTTATCTCTGAAAACTAGTTGAATTAGTTTGATGTGGTGACAATACTTTTTGTTTTCTGAATGAATGCTTGAACAGTGCATATGTCTTTTGAATTTGTTGTTTTAAGAATGTTAAAATTGTTGGCTCTTGAAAGAATGAGGAGAAAGAGAACTGTTATTGAGGATCTGAAAAATCATCAAATTGATTCTTGAAGCAAGAAAAGCAGTGAGAAAAAAAATAATATTTCGAAAAAAAAGAAAGAAAAAGAAAAAAAAAAGAGAGAGAGAAGGAAATAAAGTTGTGATCCAAGGCAACAAGAGTGTGCTTAAGAACCCTGGACACCTCTAATTGGGGACTTTAGCAAAGCTGAGTCACAATCTAAGAAGGTTCACCCAATTATGTGTCTGTGGCATGTATGTATCCGGTGGTAATACTGGAAGACAGAGTGCTTTGGGCCACAGCCAAGACTCATACACAGGCTATGTTCAAGAATCAATACTTAACTAGGAGAATCAATAACACTATCTGAGTTCTGAGTTCTTATAGATGCTAATCATTCTGAACTTCAAAGGATAGAGTGAGATGCCAAAACTGTTCGGAGGCAAAAAGCTACTAGTCCCGCTCATCTAATTGGAGCTATGTTTCTTTGATATTTTGGAGTCTATAGTATATTCTCTTCTTTTTATCCTATTTTGATTTTCAGTTGCTTGGGGACAAGCAACAATTTAAGTTTGGTGTTGTGATGAGCGGATAATTTGTATGCTTTTTGGCATTGTTTTTAGTATGTTTTTGGTATCTTTTAGTTAGTTTTTAGTATATTTTTATTAGTTTTTAATTAAAATTCACTTTTCTGGACTTTACTATGAGTTTGTGTGTTTTTCTATGATTTCAGGTATTTTCTGACTGAAATTGAGGGTCCTGAGCAAAAATCTGATCCAGAGACTGAAAAGGACTGCGGATGCTGTTGGATTCTGACCTCCCTGCACTCGAAGTGGATTTTCTGGAGCTACAGAAGCCCAATTGGCGCGCTCTCAACGGCATTGGAAAGTAGACATCCTGGGCTTTCCAGAAATATATAATAGTCCATACTTTGCCCAAGATTTGATGGCCCAAACCGGCGCTCAAAGTCACCTACAGAAATTCCAGCGTTAAACGCCGGAACTGGAATAAAATTTGGAGTTAAACGCCCAAACTGGCATGAAAGCTAGCGTTTAACTCCAGAAAAGGTCTCTACACGAAATTCCTTCATTGCTCAGCCCAAGCACACACCAAGTGGGCCCGGAAGTGGATTTTTCTGTCATTTACTCATTTCTGTAAACCTTAGGACACTAGTTTACTACTTATAGGATCTTTTGACATTGTATCCGTACCCTATGACCTCATAGCACTTTTTAGACGTTCTTGTATACTTCCACAGCATGAGCCTCTAAACCCCATGGTTGGGGGTGAGGAGCTCTGCTGTGTCTTGATGGATTAATGCAATTACTACTGTTTCCTATTCAATCATGCTCGCTTCGATTCTAAGATAACACTTGTTCTTAATCTGGATGAATGTGATGATCCGTGACAATCATCATCATTCTCAACTATGAACACGTGCCTGACAACCACCTCTGTTCTATCTTAGATTGAGTAGTTATCTCTTGGGTTCTTTAATCGGAATCTTCGTGGTATAGGCAGGACCTGATGGCAGCATTCAAGAGAATCCGGAAGGTCTAAACCTTGTCTGTGGTATTCTGAGTAGGATTCAATGATTGAATGACTGTGACGTGCTTCAAACCTGTAACCTACTGGGCGTTAGTGACAGACGCAAAAGAGGGATTCTATTCCGGTAGGGGAGGGAACCAAACCGGTGATTGGCAGTACTGTGACAGAGTGCGTGCATTAGCTTTCACTGCGAGGATGGGAGGTAGCCATTGACAACGGTGAAACCCTACACGAGCTTGCCATGGAAGGAGACTTGCGTGTTTGATGAAGAAGACAGTAGGAAAGCAGAGATTCAGAAGATGGAGCATCTCCAAAACCCCAACCTATTCTCCATTACTGCAAAAACAAGTAACCATTTCATGTTCTTTTGCTTTTCACAATCAATCCTGATAATTTCTGATCTCCTGACTAAGATTTACAAGATAACCATAGCTTGCTTCAAGCCGACAATCTCCGTGGGATCGACCCTTGCTCACGCAAGGTATTACTTGGACGACCCAGTGCACTTGCTGGTTAGTTGTGCGGAGTTGCAAAAGTGTTATTGCAATTTCGTGCACCAGGGTACCTGCAAGGGACTCCGATGCTTAAGTTAGCAAGGGTATTAAGCAGGTATTGAGTAGAATCAGAGTATGAGTTATACCTGGGTGCTCCAGTGTATTTATATTGGTGAGATGTGGCCTTCTGTGGATAAGATAAGTTAGTTATCTTATCTTTATCTTTTACCTTTAAGTGAGGTCATCTTTATCTTTAAGGGAACAGCCCTTCTTTCTGTAGGCTTTGGGCCGCCTTAGGATTTGGGACGTGTTCCTCTACTTGGGCCCTTTGTTTGGGCTTTTCTGTGACTTGTCCGAGCTCTTTTGAGAAGAGGTCGGGTTGTCCTGACCTGAAGAGGTCGGTCGCTTTGTCTGTAGAACATCCCGGGTCGGACAGCTCGACCCAGGGTATGAACAGTGCCCCTGCTTGAGCTCGGTTTTTCTGTTGAGGTCGAATTTTTTGACTTCGGTCCTTTCATGATGAAGCCGAACTCAAGCATTTTGTCGATTTCTTCTTTTTGTAGAATCTTTTGAATGTAGAACGTTTTCCTCTAAAGGCGCGCGTTTTTATATCAGTGTTTTGCTTTGGGAACGTGAAAGGGTTTAGTACCTTCATTAATTGGTATTAATTGCCCCGTTTTCTCCTGGCTTTTATTTTTGAATTTCTCAATCAAAAAACGGTTTCTCTTCTTTCATTTCCTCTCCGTAACTCCTCCCTTTACTTTCTCATTTTCTGTTTCTTGCCCAGAGTTTGTAGTTTCCCATTTTGTTGACGTTTGTTCTGCTACTGCATTTTTCGGAAGAGGGCTGATTCCACATTTTCTTCTTCTGTCTTTGCATTCTTCCACTTTTGAGGGAGTGGCTTTGTTGCTTCTGTTCTTCTTCGAGGTTTTCTTCTATTCTTCAGGTTATTCCTCATTTCGTGTTTCCTTGTTTTATTTCTGATTTTGCGATGGAGTTTTCTTTTTGATCTTCCTTTTAGAGAAAGTTTGGATCTTTCTGTTTTTACCGTGCTTGACTTGTTGCATGCTATGGGTTTTTTTCTTTTTCGGTGCGAATCTTTTTGTTTTGCTTGAATCTTTTTCTTTTGCATGTTTGCCGCTGTTTCTGTTTGTGCCTTGGATGATTTTTTTGCTTTGATTTTGAAAAGCTTGTGCTTTTGCTGTTTTTCCTTTGGTCTTTTTGGTGTTTTGATGAACTGTAGCAGTAGTGTTGGTAAACTGTAGGAGCAATGCTTTTCCTGATAAAACTGTAGAAAGGTGGATTTTCTGCGTTTTTGCTTCCTTTGCTTTCTTTTCTGGACTTTATTCTGATGAGTGCCGAGATGTAGATTGTAGAAATGATTTTGAGGACCCTTCTTGTTTACTGCCTCCAAGGGATACTCCGAGACTTCTTCTCTTGAGTCTTGGGATTTTTCCCTTTTTGGTTAATCCGTCTGTTTGAGATGTTTTGACCCGTGTCCGAGATGTTTTTAAGTAATCCACTCTTCTTTTCTTTTTGTAGGATTTAGTTGGCCTCATGTCTTCCCGAAATAACGTTGTAGAGATGCCTTCCCAGGTTCCTGCGGGTATGGCCAATTGGGTGGACTCCATGGTTCTCCTGTGTGTCTCGCTGGCTGATTCTGAGTTTTGTGCTCAGCTTAGGCAGTTTCATAGTGTCTGTAGCAATTCTGATGATGAGAAGAACTATGAACTTGTCCCTCCTTCTTCTGACGAGAGAGTCTGTTTTTCAACTCGGGTTGTTGATGGCCGCCCCTTCTTTTATGTTTATGACTTTTTCTTTGGTCCGCTGGATATTACTCTTCTTTTTACTCAATTTGAAACCGACCTGTTATGGTCTTGTAATATTGCCCCTTCTCAACTTCACCCTAATTCTTGGGGTTTTATAAAGATTTTTCAATTGTTGTGCAATGGTTTTGGTATCCATGCTTCCCAATCTTTCTTTTTCTATCTGTTTGTTTTGACTAAGCCCGGAGTGGTAAAAAAGAAGGCAGCTTGGGTCTCCTTTCGCTCTACCCAAGGAAAGAAGGTCTTTTCCATGTTTGACGAGTCATTCCGTGATTTTAAAAACTACTTTTTCAAGGTCCGAGATGTTGAAGGAGCTCGGCCCTTTTTTCTGGACGAAAATGATGAGCCTGCCTTTCCCCTGGAATGGCAAAAGGATGTGAGGGTCTCCAGGTACTCTTGGGACATGTTGGATGAGGCTGAGCGGGCCTTTGTGACTGTTTTGGAAGAGCGCTGGGGTCAGCCTCCCCATCTTGATACAAAGAAATTTCTAACCAATCCTTCTCTTCTTCGAACTGAACTGGTATCTTTGTGTTTTCTTTGCTATCTGTTTTTGTTTATTTGTAGCTGTATTTCCGACTTTGTTCGATTTGTAGCTTGACTTCTATTTTATTTTGCAGAGGCAATGAAAAATAACGAATCCATGAAGGCTTTTAAGAGGGCGCAGAAGGCGACTGCTGCCAGGAATATTGCCGCCAAGGCGGCTGGGGAGGGGTCCTCCCAAGTGCGCGAGAAGCCACCAGTGCCGAGTTCCCCCATAGTGAAGAAAGTGATTCCAACACCTCGGGTCCGCTTGGTGGATCCTCATCCTGCTTCTGCCGTTCCATCTGCAGCCCCTCCAAGTAAAAAACAAAAGACGGTTGAGCCCTTCGACCTTAATGCCCCTGACTTCAATGCCATCGAGTTCATAGATCAACAAATTGGGCCCTATGGTACCCTTTCGACGGACGATGTGTCCATCCTCCATCATTTGGAATTTATGGCCCGGAATCACGTGCAGATGGCGTTTATGGCAGCCGCTATACACCAGACTGCTCAAAGTCTCCCTCTTCATGCCACCAAGGCATTTATGGAGGAGGCAAAGCAAGAGTTTGACCGGATGAAGGGGCTGAAGGAGGATCTCGAATTAAAGGTGACCAAGTTAGAGAAGGATCTAGAGAATGAGAAGGCGAGTTCCCTTTTATTGGCGGCTTCTTTGAGGTTGGCTAAGGATACAGCTCTGATGCATAAAGATAGTTATGTTACAACTTATCGGGAGGAGATGCGTCTGAGGAAGGAGTTGGACAGTGCTCGGGAGGATTATTCTGAGCTCCAAGGTCATCTCGTCGGCAGCGTGACTGCTGCTTACGAGAACTTGAAGGAGCAAGTGCGGGTCATTGGTCCCGAGGCCTGGTGCACGAAATTGTGATCACTACTTTTCACAACTCAAATAATCCCCGGTAATGAATCCAAAAACTTGGTGTTCAATACCATGGCATAAACACAACTTCGCACAACTAACCAGCAAGTGCACTGGGTCGTCCAAGTAATAAACCTTACGCGAGTAAGGGTCGATCCCACGGAGATTGTTGGTATGAAGCAAGCTATGGTCACCTTGTAAATCTTAGTCAGGCAGATTCAAATGGTTATGGATGATATATGAATAAAGCATAAAATAAAGATAGAGATACTTATGTAATTCATTGGTGAGAATTTCAGATAAGCGTATGGAGATGCTTTGTCCCTTCCGTCTCTCTGCTTTCCTACTGTCTTCATCCAATCCTTCTTACTCCTTTCCATGGCAAGCTGTATGTTGGGCATCACCATTGTCAATGGCTACAGTCCCGTCCTCTCAGTGGAAATGTTCAACGCACCCTGTCACGGCACGGCTATCCAGCTGTCGGTTCTCGATCATGTCGGAATAGAATCCAGTGATTCTTTTGCGTCTGTCACTAACGCCCCACAATCGCGAGTTTGAAGCTCGTCACAGTCATTCAATCATTGAATCCTACTCAGAATACCACAGACAAGGTTTAGACCTTCCGGATTCTCTTGAATGCAGTCATCAATTCTAGCTTATACCACGAAGATTCCGGTTAAAGAATCCAAGAGATATCTACCCAATCTAAGGTAGAACGAAGGTGATTGACGGTCACGCGTTCATAGGTGAGAATGATGATGAGTGTCACGGATCATCACATTCATCAAGTTGAAGAACAAGTGATATCTTGGAACAAGAACAAGCCGAATTGAATAGAAGAACAATAGTAATTGCATTAATACTCGAGGTACAGCAGAGCTCCACACCTTAATCTATGGTGTGTAGAAACTCCACTGTTGAAAATACATAAGAACAAGGTCTAGGCATGGCCGAATGGCCAGCCTCCCAAAGAGGGTTCAATCATAAAAACATGATCAAAAGATGATCTAGAGATCTAAAGTGATCAAAAGATGAAAAATACAATAGTAAAGGGTCCTATTTATAGGGAACTAGTAGCTTAAGAATTACAAAGATGAGTAAAAGAAATAAAAATCCACTTCCGGGCCCACTTGGTGTGTGCTTGGGCTGAGCATTGAAGCATTTTTCGTGTAGAGACTCTTCTTGGAGTTAAACGCCAGCTTTTGTGCCAGTTTGGGCGTTTAACTCCCATTCTTGTGCCAGTTCCGGCGTTTAACGCCGGGCATTCTTGAGCTGATTTGGAACGCCGGTTTGGACCATCAAATCTTGGGGAAAGTATGGACTATTATATATTGCTGGAAAGCCCAGGATGTCTACTTTCCAACGCCATTGAGAATGCGCCAATTGGGCTTCTGTAGCTCCAGCAAATCCACTTCGAGTGCAGGGAGGTCAGAATCCAACAGCATCTGCAGTCCTTTTCAGTCTCTGAATCAGATTTTTGCTCAGGTCCCTCAATTTCAGCCAGAAAATACCTGAAATCACAGAAAATCACGCAAACTCATAGTAAAGTCCAGAAAAGTGAATTTTAACTAAAAACTAATAAAAATATAATAAAAACTAGCTAAAACATACTAAAAACATACTAAAAATAATGCCAAAAAGCGTATAAATTATCCGCTCATCACAACACCAAACTTAAATTGTTGCTTGTCCCCAAGCAACTGAAAATCAAATAAGATAAAGAGAAGAGAATATGAAATGAATTTCCAAAAACATCTATGAAGATCAGTATTAATTAGATGAGCGGGGCTTTTAGCTTTTTGCCTCTGAACAGTTTTGGCATCTCACTTTATCCTTTGAAATTCAGAATGATTGGCTTCTTTAGGAACTCAGAATCCAGATAGTGTTATTGATTCTCCTAGTTAAGTATGATGATTCTTGAACACAGCTACTTTATGAGTCTTGGCCGTGGCCAAGCACTCTGTCTTCCAGTATTACCACCGGATACATACATGCCATAGACACATAGTTGGGTGAACCTTTTCAGATTGTGACTCAGCTTTGCTAGAGTCCCCAATTAGAGGTGTCCAGGGTTCTTAAGCACACTCTTTTTGCCTTGGATCACAACTTTATTTTTTTCTTTTTCTTTTTCTTCTCTTTTTTTTTTCGTTTTTCTCCCTTTTTTTTCGCTTCTTCTCTCTCTTTTTTTTTTGTATTCACTGCTTTTTCTTGCTTCAAGAATCATTTTTATGATTTTTCAGATCCTCAGTAACATGTCTCATTTTTCATCATTCTTTCAAGAGCTAACATTCATGAACCACAAATTCAAAAGACATATGCACTGTTTAAGCATACATTCAGAAAACAAAAGTATTGCCACCACTTCAAAATAATTAATCTGTTATAAAATTTAAAATTCATGCAATTTTTCTCTTTTTCAATTAAGAACATTTTTCATTTAAGAGAGGTGATGGATTCATAGGACATTCATAACTTTAAGGCATAGACACTAAGACACTAATGATCACAAGACACAAACATAGATAAACATAAGCATGATTTTTCGAAAAACAGAAAAACAAAGAACAAGGAAATTAAAGAACGGGTCCACCTTAGTGATGGCGGCTTGTTCTTCCTCTTGAAGATCTTATGGAGTGCTTGAGCTCCTCAATGTCTCTTCCTTGCCTTTGTTGCTCCTCTCTCATGATTCTTTGATCTTCTCTAATTTCATGGAGGAGGATGGAATGTTCTTGGTGCTCCACCCTTAGTTGTCCCATGTTGGAACTCAATTCTCCTAGGGAGGTGTTGATTTGCTCCCAATAGTTTTGTGGAGGAAAGTGCATCCCTTGAGGTATCTCAGGGATTTCATGATGAGTGAGATCTCTTGTTTGCTCCATTCTTTTCTTAGTGATGGGCTTGTCCTCATCAATGGGGATGTCTCCCTCTATGTCAACTCCAACTGAATAACAGAGGTGACAAATGAGATGAGGAAAGGCTAACCTTGCCAAGGTAGAGGACTTGTCCGCCACCTTATAAAGTTCTTGGGCTATAACCTCATGAACTTCTACTTCTTCTCCAATCATGATGCTATGAATCATGATGGCCCGGTCTAGAGTAACTTCAGACCGGTTGCTAGTGGGAATGATTAAGCGTTGGATAAACTCCAACCATCCCCTAGCCACGGGCTTAAGGTCATGCCTTCTCAATTGAACCGGCTTCCCTCTTGAATCTCTCTTCCATTGGGCGCCCTCTTCACAGATGTTTGTGAGTACTTGGTCCAACCTTTGATCAAAGTTGACCCTTCTAGTGTAAGGGTGTTCATCTCCTTGCATCATGGGCAAGTTGAATGCCAACCTTACATTTTTTGGACTAAAATCTAAGTATTTCCCCCAAACCATTGTAAGCCAATTCTTTGGGTCCGGGTTCACACTTTGATCATGGTTTTTGGTGATCCATGCATTGGCATAGAACTCTTGAACCATTAAGATTCTGACTTGTTGAATGGGGTTGGTAAGAACTTCCCAACCTCTTCTTCGAATCTCATGTCGGATCTCCGGATATTCACTCTTTTTGAGTTTGAAAGGGACCTCGGGGATTACCTTCTTCAAGGCCACAACTTCATAGAAGTGGTCTTGATGCACCCTTGAGATGAATCTCTCCATCTCCCATGACTCGGAGGTGAAAGCTTTTGCCTTTCCTTTCCTCTTTCTAGAGGTTTCTCCAGCCTTAGGTACCATAAATGGTTATGGAAAAACAAAAAGCAATGCTTTTACCACACCAAACTTAAAAGGTTTGCTCGTCCTCGAGCAAAAGAAGAAAGAAGAGAGTAGAAGAAGAAGAAATAGAGGAGATGGAGGTAGTTTTGTGGTTCGGCCAAAGGGGAGAAGTAGTGTTTAGGTTGTATGAAAATGGAGGGGTGAAGATGGGTTATATAGGGGTGGATAGAGGGGTAGGGTTCAGCTATGGGAGGGTGGTTGTGGGAGGGAAAGTGGTTTGAATTTGAATGGTGAGGTAGGTGGGGTTTTATGGAGGATGGATGTGAGTGGTAAAGAGAAAGATGGGATTTGATAGGTGAAGGGTTTTTGGGGAAGAGTGGTTGAGGTGATTGGTGAATGGGTGAAGAAGAAGAGAGAGGGTGGTGGGGTAGGTGAGGATCCTATGGGGTCCACAGATCCTGAGGTGTCAAGGAAAAGTCATCCCTGCACCAATTGGCTAGCAAAATTGCTCTCTGTGCCAATTCTGGCGTTAAACGTCGGGCTGGTGCCCATTTCTGGCGTTTAACGCCAACTTCTTGCCCTTTCCTGGCGTTTAACGCCAGTCTGGTGCCCCATTCTGGCGTTAAACGCCCAGAATGGTGCCAGACTAGGCGTTAAACGCCCATTTGCTGCCCTTACTGGAGTTTAAATGTCAGCAAGGTCTTCCTCCAGGGTGTGCTATTTTTCTTTCTATTTTTCATTCTGTTTTTGCTTTTTCAATTGATTTTGTGACTTCTCATGATCATCAACCTACAGAAAACATAAAATAACAAAGGAAAATAGATAAATATAACATTGGGTTGCCTCCCAACAAGCGCTTCTTTAATGTCAGTAGCTTGACAGAGGGCTCTCATGGAGCCTCACAAATGCTCAGAGAAATATTGGAACCTCCCAACACCAAACTTAGAGTTTGAATGTGGGGGTTCAACACCAAACTTAGAGTTTGGTTGTGGCCTCCCAACACCAAACTTAGAGTTTGACTGTGGGGGCTCTGTTTGACTCTGTTTTGAGAGAAGCTCTTCATGCTTCCTCTCCATGGTGACAGAGGGGTATCCTTGAGCCTTAAACACAAAGGATTCTTCATTCACTTGAATGATCAATTCTCCTCTGTCCACATCAATCACAGCCTTTGCTGTGGCTAGGAAGGGTCTGCCAAGGATGATAGATTCATCCATGCACTTTCCAGTCTCTAGGATTATGAAATCAGCAGGGATGTAATGGTCATCAACCTATACCAAAACATCCTCTACTAGTCCATAAGCTTGTTTTCTTGAATTGTCTGCCATCTCTAGTGAGATTCTTGTAGCTTGTACCTCAAAGATCCCTAGCTTCTCCATTACAGAGAGAGGCATGAGGTTTACACTTGACCCTAAGTCACACAGAGCCTTCTTGAAGGTCATGGTGCCTATGGTACAAGGTATTGAAAACTTCCCAGGATCTTGTCTCTTTTGAGGTAATCTCTGCCTAGACAAGTCATCCAGTTCTTTGGTGAGCAAAGGAGGTTCGTTCTCCCAAGTCTCATTACCAAATAACTTGTCATTTAGCTTCATGATTGCTCCAAGGTATTTAGCAACTTGCTCTTCAGTGACATATTCATCCTCTTCAGAGGAAGAATACTCATCAGAGCTCATGAATGGCAGAAGTAAGTCCAATGGAATCTCTATGGTCTCATTTTGAGCCTCAGATTCCCTTGGTTCCTCATTAGGGAACTCAGTGGAGGCCAGTGGACGTCCATTGAGGTCTTCCTCAGTGGCGTTCACTGCCTCTCCCTCCTCTCCAAATTCGGCCATGTTGATGGCCTAGCACTCTCCTTTTGGATTTTCTTCTGTATTGCTTGGAAGAGTACTAGGAGGGAGTTCAGTAATTTTCTTGCTCAGCTGACCCACTTGTGCCTCCAAGTTTCTAATGGAGGACCTTGTTTCAGTCATGAAACTTTGAGTGGTTTTGATTAGATCTGAGACCATGGTTGCTAAGTCAGAGTGGTTCTGCTTAGAATTCTCTGTCTATTGCTGAGAAGATGATGGAAAAGGCTTGCCATTGCTAAACCTGTTTCTTCCACCATTATTGTTGTTGAAACCTTGTTGAGGTCTCTGTTGATCCTTCCATGAGAAATTTGGATGATTTCTCCATGAAAAATTATAGGTGTTTCCTTAGGGTTCTCCCATGTAATTCACCTCTTCCATTGAAGGGTTCTCAGGATCATAAGCTTCTTCTTCAGATGAAGCATCCTTAATACTGCTTGGTACATTTTGCATTCCAGACAGACTTTGAGAGATCAAATTGACTTGTTGGGTCAATATTTTGTTCAGAGCCAGTATGGCATTCAGAGTATCAATCTCAAGAACTCATTTCTTCTGATTTGTCCCATTGTTCACAGGATTCCTTTCAGAAGTGTACATGAATTGGTTATTTGCAACCATTTCAATGAGCTCTTGAGCTTCTGTAGGCGTCTTCTTCAGATGAAGAGATCCTCCAGCAGAGCTATCCAAAGACATCTTGGACAGTTCAGACAGACCATCATAGAAAATACCTATGATGCTCCATTCAGAAAGCATGTCAGAAGGACATTTTCTGATCAATTGTTTGTATCTTTCCCAAGCTTCATAGAGGGATTCTCCTTCCTTTTGTCTGAAGGTTTGGATTTCCACTCTAAGCATACTCAATTTTTGAGGTGGAAAGAACTTTGCCAAGAAGGCATTGACTAGCTTTTCCCAAGAGTTCAGGCTGTCTTTAGGTTGCAAGTCCAACCATATTCTAGCTCTGTCTCTTACAGCAAAAGGGAATAGCATAAGTCTGTAGACCTCAGGGTCAACCCCATTAGTCTTGACAGTGTCACAGATTTGCAAGAATTCTGCTAAAAACTGATGAGGATCTTCCAATGGAAGTCCATGGAACTTGCAATTCTGTTGCATTAGAGAAACTAATTGAGGCTTAAGCTCAAAGTTGTTTGCTCCAATGGCAGGGATAGAGATGCTTCTCCCATAGAAGTCGGGAGTAGGTGCAGTAAAGTCACCCAGCACCTTCTTTGCATTGTTGGCATTGTTGTTGTTTTCGACTGCCATGGGTTCTTCTTCTTTGAAGATTTCTGTTAGGTCCTCTACAGAGAGTTGTGCCTTAGCTTCTCTTAGCTTTCGCTTCAAGGTCCTTTCAGGTTCAGGGTCAGCCTCAACAAGAATGCTTTTGTCTTTGTTCCTGCTCATATGAAAGAGAAGAGAACAAGAAAAATGTGGAATCCTCTATGTCACAGTATAGAGATTCCTTGAGGTGTCAGAGGAAAAGAAAAATAGAAGGAAGAAGTAGAAGAATTCGAACTTATCAAGAGAGATGGAGTTCGAATTGTTCATTGAGGAATAGTGCTAGTCCATAAATAGAAGGATATGAGAAGAGGGGAAGAAATTTTCGAAAATTAAGTAAAAGATTTTAAAAACATTTTGAAAAACACTAATTGATTTTCGAAAACCAGGAGTGGAAAAGAAATCAAGTGATTTTTGAAAAAGATTTTGAAATTAGAAATCAAAAAGATATGATTGAAAACTGTTTTGAAAAAGATATGATTAAGAAGATATGATTGAAAAGTTATGGTTTTAAAAAGATGTGATTGAGAAGATATGATTTGAAAAATAATTTAAAAAGATTTGATTTTAAAAATTAATGACTTGCCTAACAAGAAAAGATATGATTCAAACATTAAACCTTTCTCAACAGAAAAGGCAACATACTTGAAATGTTGAATCAAATCATTAATTGATAGCAAGTATCTTTGAAAAAGGAAAGAAATTGATTTTGAAAACATTTGATTGAAAAGATTTGATTTGAAAAAGATTTGATTTTGAAAACTTTTGAAAACTTGAAAAAAATCTGCATTAAAACAAAATCTTCCCTCTTGTGCCATCCTGGCGTTAAACGCCCAGAATGGTGCACATTCTGGCGTTTAACGCCCAAAGCTCTACCCTTTTGGGCGTTAAACGCCCAGCCAGGCACCCTGGCTGGCGTTTAAACGCCAGTTTGCCTTCCTCACTGGGCGTTTTGAACGCCCAACTTTTTCTGTATAATTCCTCTGCTGTATGTTCTGAATCTTTAATTCTCTGTATTATTGACTTGAAAAAACACAAATTAAAAATATTTTTGGATTTTTTATAATGAGGAATAATCAAAATGTAACTAAAATCAAATAACAATGCATGCAAGACACCAAACTTAGCAGTTTGTACACTACTGACACTAACAAAATGAGAATGCATATGAAAAACAACAAAATACTCAAGACAAGAGAATTTAAAGATCAGAGCAAGGAAATCATCAAGAACATCTTGAAGATCACTTAAGACACATGAATGAATGCAAGAAGAACAGAAACATGCAATTGACACCAAACTTAAAATGAGACTCTAGACTCAACATACAATATTTTTTGTTTTTATGATTTTGTAATTTTTTTTTGGTTTTTCGAAAATTAAGTGGAAAAGAAAATAAAGGTATCAAAATTCTTAATGAGAATTCCAGGAATCATGCAATGTTAGTCTAAAGCTTCAGTCTAAAGGAATTAGACATTGATAGCCAAGCTTCAGCAGGACATTGCATTCAAGAGCTAAATTGATGAGAATCAATCAGCTTTGGTGATGATAGGATCATCACCTTGAAACACTAGAATTCATTCTTAAGAACTCTGAAAAATACCTAATCTAAGCAACAAGATGAACCGTCAGTTGTCCATACTCGAAACAATCCCCGGCAACGGCGCCAAAAACTTGGTGCACGAAATTGTGATCACTACTTTTCACAACTCAAATAATCCCCGGTAATGAATCCAAAAACTTGGTGTTCAATACCATGGCATAAACACAACTTCGCACAACTAACCAGCAAGTGCACTGGGTCGTCCAAGTAATAAACCTTACGCGAGTAAGGGTCGATCCCACGGAGATTGTTGGTATGAAGCAAGCTATGGTCACCTTGTAAATCTTAGTCAGGCAGATTCAAATGGTTATGGATGATATATGAATAAAGCATAAAATAAAGATAGAGATACTTATGTAATTCATTGGTGAGAATTTCAGATAAGCGTATGGAGATGCTTTGTCCATTCCGTCTCTCTGCTTTCCTACTGTCTTCATCCAATCCTTCTTACTCCTTTCCATGGCAAGCTGTATGTTGGGCATCACCGTTGTCAATGGCTATAGTCCCGTCCTCTCAGTGGAAATGTTCAACGCACCCTGTCATGGCACGGCTATCCAGCTGTCGGTTCTCGATCATGTCGGAATAGAATCTAGTGATTCTTTTGCGTCTGTCACTAACGCCCCACAATCGTGAGTTTGAAGCTCATCACAGTCATTCAATCATTGAATCCTACTCAGAATACCACAGACAAGGTTTAGACCTTCCAGATTCTCTTGAATGCAGTCATCAATTCTAGCTTATACCACGAAGATTCCGGTTAAAGAATCCAAGAGATATCTACCCAATCTAAGGTAGAACGGAGGTGATTGACGGTCACGCGTTCATAGGTGAGAATGATGATGAGTGTCACGGATCATCACATTCATCAAGTTGAAGAACAAGTGATATCTTAGAACAAGAACAAGCCGAATTGAATAGAAGAACAATAGTAATTGCATTAATACTCGAGGTACAGCAGAGCTCCACACCTTAATCTATGGTGTGTAGAAACTCCACCGTTGAAAATACATAAGAACAAGGTCTAGGCATGGCCGAATGGCCAGCCTCCCAAAGAGGGTTCAATCATAAAAACATGATCAAAAGATGATCTAGAGATCTAAAGTGATCAAAAGATGAAAAATACAATAGTAAAGGGTCCTATTTATAGGGAACTAGTAGCTTAAGAATTACAAAGATGAGTAAAAGAAATAAAAATCCACTTCTGGGCCCACTTGGTGTGTGCTTGGGCTGAGCATTGAAGCATTTTTTGTGTAGAGACTCTTCTTGGAGTTAAACGCCAGCTTTTGTGCCAGTTTGGGCGTTTAACTCCCATTCTTGTGCTAGTTCCGGCGTTTAACGCCGGGCATTCTTGAGCTAATTTGAAACGCCGGTTTGGGCCATCAAATCTTGGGCAAAGTATAGACTATTATATATTGCTGGAAAGCGCAGGATGTCTACTTTCCAACGCCGTTGAGAGCGCGCCAATTGGGCTTCTGTAGCTCCAGCAAATCCACTTCGAGTGCAGGGAGGTCAGAATCCAACAGCATCTGCAGTCCTTTTCAGTCTCTGAATCAGATTTTTGCTCAGGTCCCTCAATTTCAGCCAGAAAATACCTGAAATCACAGAAAATCACATAAACTCATAGTAAAGTCCAGAAAAGTGAATTTTAACTAAAAACTAATAAAAATATAATAAAAACTAGCTAAAACATACTAAAAACATACTAAAAATAATGCCAAAAAGCGTATAAATTATCCGCTCATCAAGGCCGATCTCACCCTTTTCAGTTTAGATAATGTTCTCAGAGATGGCAAGATTGTCCTTGATGACGAGGGTGATGACGACGCTGATCCTCCTCCTGTGTCCTCTGCCAAAGTGTCGACTACCTCTGCTCCTCCGGTTGCACCTGATTCGGATTGCCATGTTCTGAATCGGGAGGATGGAACTGTAGATGCCGTGCCTATTCAGACTCGTCCTCCTTCTCCTTGTCCTGATGATGCTCCTGTTGTTTGCTGATCTTTTTCTGGATTCTCATGTTAGTTGGCCTGGCTTGTGGGCTCTTTAAAACTTTTTATTTATTTGCTGACGTTTTCTGGTTGTTTTGTCTTGGCAACCTTTTGAAAAACAAAAGTAGCTCGTTATCCTTTTTTGATGGCCTCCGAGGCTTTAAAACTTTGTAGATCATATCAAGATATTTTCTTTTGTTTTCTGAGAATGCTGGTCCTTGTAATTTTTTTGGATTGCCTCGTGCTTTGTAGCTTGGATCCTCTGTATTTGTGTGGATCCGACTTGTTTTTTCGTTTTTTGTAGGTATTTTTGATGTTTCCCCAACTGATTTCTTTGTGTTGATTCCCTTTATTTCTATAATCCTCTTTCCTGGACCTTCGTTAGGTCTCTTTCAGGGATTACTTTTGTTCGTAGGAGTCCGACTTCATTTAGGTCGGTCTCTTCTGAGTTATATCTTTTTAGTAGCAGGAGTCCGACTTCGTTTTGTCGGTCTCCTTTAAGTTATAGCGTAATCCTCTTTCTTGGATCTTTATCAGATCTCTTTCAGGGATTACTTGTGTAACTTTTCAGTAGCAGGAGTCCGACTTCGTTATGTCGGTCTCCTTTAAGTGTAATCCTCTTTCTTGGATCTTTATCAGATCTCTTTCAGGGATTACTTCTGTAACTTTTCAGTAGCAGGAGTTCGACTTCGTTATGTCGGTCTCCTTTAAGTTATTTTTCGTAGTCCTCTTTCTTGGATCTTTGTCAGATCTCTTTCAGGGACTACTTGTATAACTTTTTAGTTTTGGGCTGACTTTGTTATGTCAGGCCCTTCTAAGTTAAAGTAATCCTCTTTAATAGGGTTGGCCAGACCTCTTTTCAGGGTTTACTTATAACTTGGGTTGACTTGGTCTGACTTCTGAACGTCGGCCAGTCTTTAAGTTATTATATTAGCTATCCGTAAGACCTCGTCAGGTTCTTTTTTTTGGATTGCTTTCGATAACTTCTTATATTATTCTGTGTTCATCTTTGCCGATTTGTAGAAAATGGTTGGCATCTTTAGATCGTCCTTTGGGTGAATCGCGTTTTTACCTTTATCGGACGATTGTCTTTATCGTGGTCGCGCAGTGAATTTGTTTTTCACTTTCTGCCGACCTGTTGCTTTATAATCGGAAGATGAATTCTTCAGATTAATGCGTCTTGGAATCTTGTAGAATATCTTAATAAACTTTATTCAAAAGAAAAAATGTAAATATATACATGTGGGAATTCCCTTGTTCCTAGGTCTCGACATGGTGCCTCATTAAAAAACTTTTTCAGGAAAAGAGAGCGCATCCATTTAGTGAGATCCTTTACTTTTTCTAACTGTAGTACCTTCTTAGGTTGCAGGCGTGCCATGATCGAGGAAGCTCCCGTCCATCAAGCTCGGACAGTCTGTAGTAGCCCTTCCCCAGTACTTCAAAGACTCGGTAAGGTCCTTTCCAGTTTGCTGCCAGCTTTCCTTCTCCGGGTCGAGTTGTTCCAATGTCATTTCTGATTAGGATGAGATCATTCTCTGCGAAACTTCTCGGTACTACCTTTTGATTATATCTTGAGGCCATTCGTCGCTTTAGAGCTTCTTCCCTGATCCGAGCTCTTTCTTGGGTTTCGGGTAACAAGTCGAGCTCTTCTCTCTGAAGTTGGGAGTTTGCTTGTTCATTGTAGTGGACTACTCGGGGAGATCCTTCTTCGATTTCTATTGGAATCATTGCCTCCACTCCGTATGCTAGTCGGAATGGTGATTCGTTTGTAGTAGAATGGGGTGTTGTTCGATATGCCCATAGGACTTGTGGTAGTTCCTCGGCCCAAGCTCCCTTTGCTTCTTGTAACCTCCGCTTTAATCCGGCAAATATGACTTTGTTGGCCGCTTCGGCTTGTCCATTGGCTTGGGGATGTTTGACAGAGGTGAACTGGTGTTTTATGTTCAAGTCGGCCACCAGTTTTCTGAAGCCTGCCTCTGTAAATTGGGTACCGTTGTCCGTGGTGATGGAGTATGGTACCCCGAATCTCGTAATAATGTTCCTATACAGGAATTTTTGACTTCTTTGAGCGGTGGCGTTGGCCAGGGGTTCTGCCTCGATCTATTTTGTGAAATAGTCTACTCCTACTATGAGGAATTTTACTTGTCCCGATCCTTGTGGGAAGGGTCCAAGTAGGTCGAGTCCCCATTTCGCAAATGGCCAGGGTGAGGTCACGCTGATGAGCTTTTCTGGTGGGGCAATGTGAAAGTTGGCATGCTTCTGGCATGGTGGACATGTCCTTACAAACTCTGTAGCTTCCTTTTGTAGAGTTGGCCAATAGAATCCCGCCCGGAGTACCTTTTTGGTGAGAGCTTGTGCTCCGAGATGATTTCCACAAATGCCACTGTGTGCTTCCTCCAAGACTTCCTTTGTATTGGAAGTTGGTACGCATTTTAGTAAAGGTGTTGATATCCCTCTTTTATACAGCGTGTTGTTTATGATAGTGTAGTACTGTGCCTCCCTTTTCAGCCTCTTTGCCTCCTTTTCATCTGTAGGGAGTTCTTCTGTTTTGAGGTAGTTTATTATGGGGGTCATCCATCCTTGATCCCGACCTATTATGGCTAGGATTCTTTCTTCTTCCGCTATTGACGGGTTCTGTAATACCTCCTGGATGAGGCTTCTGTTGTTGCCCCCTGGTTTGGTGCTGGCTAATTTTGAAAGGGCGTCAGCTCGGGCATTTTGCTCACGAGGTATATGGTGGATCCTATATTCCCTGAGTTGTCCGAGCTGTTCTTTGGTTTTATCCAAATATTTTTTCATGATCGGATCTTTGGCTTGGTAGTTTCCTGTTATTTGTGAGGTGATGACTTGTGAGTTACTGTAGATGTTGAGTTTCTGAGCTCCAACCTCCCTAGCCAGCTTTAGACCAGCTAATAGTGCTTCGTATTCTGCCTGGTTGTTTGAGGCCAGGAATCCGAATTTAAGGGAGAGCTCAAGTTGAGTTCCTTGGTTGCTCTCAATTATCACACCCGCACCGCTTCCTGTTTTATTCGAGGATCCGTCTACGTATTGATGCCAAGGCATCTTAGGCTAGTTTCACTAGCTTTTTTCTTTTATTTTTAGTTGTTTTATGCATTTTCTTGAGCCTTAAGTAATCATTTGGGCCAAAAAGTCATGCTTGTCTTAAATCATTCAAACATGAAGATTTTGATGCAAATTCCATGAATTTTTAGTAATATTCCTTGAATGCTATGAATGGATGATTTCTCATGAAATTTTGCAAGACTTTGATGCAATTGTTTGGATGATTTCAGGGAAGAAGAGGCTAGGCAAGGAAGCAACAAAATTAATAAAAGAAGCTTGAATATCAAATGTGGAGTTTAAGCTCCAGTTTAAGCCTAAACTGGAGCTTAAACGCCAGAATCATGAGAAAGGAGGAAATGCTGTAACTGGCGTTTAACCTCCAGTTTAACCTTAAACTGGAAGTTAAACGCCAGAATGAGAAAGGCACTAAGAAGCATTTCCACGTTTAACCTCCAGTTTAAGCTTAAACTGGAGGTTAAATGCCAGAATGAGAATTTCACCAAGGGAGCATTTCCACGTTTAACCTCCAGTTTAACCTTAAACTGGAGGTTAAACGTGTTCGACACAATTTCTCACCAGGAAGCATTTCCACGTTTAACCTCCAGTTTAACCTTAAACTGGAGGTTAAACGCCAGAAGTAAGAAAGGCACCAGGAGCATTTCCACGTTTAACCTCCAGTTTAACCTTAAACTGGAGCTTAAACGTGTTATATGGAACAGCTTGACCATGCCTTCTTCAAACATAAATAACTTGAGCTACAAAACTCCAAATGAGGTGATTCAAAATGCATTGGAAAGAAGACATCTAGAGCTTTCCAAGCATATATGGCATGCATGGTGGATACTAAAAATTGAGGGAGAAAACAGCCCCGTAATGTGCATAGAAGAGCATAGTACCAACATGCAATCAGGCCAGCTGACCTCTTCACCTTCCATGGAGTATAACTTGAGCTATAGAGATCCAATTGAGGTGCTTCCAGTTGCGTTAGAAAGCTGACATCCATAGCTTTCCAACGAGGTATAATAGTCTATATTTGGCATCAAATTGGCAAGGTTGACAAGAGAACAAAGTGACGACTCAAGAAAGGGGGGTGCAACGTTTGAGTGTAGTTTAATGGATCATTATCCTTTTTGGATCAATTATGTCACTCTACCCTTCAAGCAAGCAAGGCCCATCAACAACACCAAATCAAGGCCACAAGAATCATCTAGAATAGTTTATTTTCATTTGATTGTAATTTGCTTTTAATTTCATTTTCATTTTGTAATTTAGGGAGCCTATTTAAAGGCCTTAGTTTCTGCATTTAAAAGGGGGGATTGAAGGGGAATCCAGCCCCTGAGGGGGACTTTTTACCTTTTGACACTTTAGAACTTTTGATCATTTTGCTATTTTTGATACTCTGTAATTGAATTCAGATCTATGACTCGCTAAACCCCTTTCATTGGGTTAGGGAGCTCTATTGAAATTCAATGAATCAATAATAGTTTTTATCTTCTTCTTCAATCTTTTCTCTTGAATTTTGTTAGAAAGCTTCTCGATCTAATTCCATTGGGTAGTTGTCTTGGGAAAGAAACTACCCATAATTGGAATCCTTCGGAACCTTGGGAAAGGAATGATGGATTCATGCTAGAGAAGCTTTCTCACAGTGCATTGGATTGGGGTTTGGATGGATATTGTGACATGTAACCCTACCAAATTGTGGTTCATGAAACTGTGTGGTATAATCAGTGATCGAGCATCATCTCTTCTTATGAACATTTAAACCAAGGGATTGGGAATTTTTGTTTTTAGAGAGAATTGGTGAGCCAAGGAATTGGGATCCAATCATATAAGATTGCCAAGCAAGATTCAATGAATGCATTGGTTGAGGAAGAGATGAAAATGTTTTGATTCGGAGATTTCAATATCTCCTGACCCCAATGAACTCCCCATCTCTGATCTATCCTTTTCTATTTACATTCTGCAAATTTTAATTCATGCCATCACCCCAATTCCCCTTTTAATTTCAGCAATTTACTTTCTCGCACCTTAATTCTCGCAATTTAAGTTTATGCAATTTCAATTCCTTGCAATTTACGTTTCCTGCCACATTTACTTTATGCAAGTCACATCCAAAAGTTGATTCCGCTCAACTAAACAAACTTCTAATTCGAATTGCTCATTCAACCAATCCTTGTGGGATTCGACCTCACTCTATTGTGAGTTTTTACTTGACGATAACCGGTGCACTTGCCGGAAGGAATTTTGCCGTTCATGCAATTTCCTAAAATCGTAGCATAACAAGTTTATGCGCATCAAGTTTATGGCGCCGTTGCCGGGGATTGGTTTTCGATTGACAATTCTCCAATTGGAAGTTAACTAGATTGAGCAATTTTTCTTTTCTTTTGTTAATAGTTTTTGTTTCAGTTTATTACTGCTAATTTCTGCAAATTTTAATTTGTTTTCTTTGCTTATTCACCTGTTAGCATACTAACCACTAGCTGTTTGTGATATTGCCTCACTATGGAATTTCCACTATCTTTGGATGAGTATTGTTTGAGACTGAGCACATTGCAAAAAAGAAAGGAGTATCCATCATCTTTTGGTCAATCAAAATTCATGAGAAACTCTCCACCACCACAGAATGATTCATGTTATTATGCTCATGGTGGGTGGGAGTATCAGGAACAGGAAACGAGGTACTTCCCAGAGCCACAAAATGGTCCATGTTTTGGTGAATTAGATCACTACTCAAGTTGTGGCTGGGAAGATCAAAACCAAAGAGATTTCACTTATTCACACCCCATTCATCAAGAGCCATCACCTCTGAATTATCCAACCTCACCTCCTAGTTTTACATATCCAAATTCTTCATCACTTGAGCATTTCTCAGCACAAAATTCCTTCTCAAATTCATACAATTCATTTCACTATCCACAAGACTCATTCCACTACACACAAGAGTCATACCACTACCAAAACTCCAACCAAAGACCCTATCAGCCCACACAAAACACATACTCCCAGCCACCATATCACACCCAAGATAATCAACCTCATCAACCCAATCCGAACCAATCACTTCATGATCAGTTAACCAGGATAGAAGGAATGCTTGCAACTATGGGCAGAGATGTGGCCGATTTGAAAAGCTTTAAGGAAGAAGTGATATCCAACTTACAAAATCAAGGTGCTGCCATTCAAAAGCTAGAAGCACAAATTGGATATCTATCAAAGCAAATCCCTACCCACAATTCTTCTAGTGATACCATGGCAAACCCAAGGGAGGAATCAGAAGAACAAGAAAGGGAGAAAGTCAATCAAGGGAGATCACACTCCAATGAAACAGAGAGTTGCAAAGAGGAAGGGTTCATTGAACCACAAATTCAGGAAGCTTTTGATGAACAGGATACTCCAACTGTCCAACAACAACCAAGTTCTGAGATCAAGGATGTGAAGGCAGTAGAAACAAGCACCAAAATGAGGATTGTGACTGAGAAACAAAGGACCATATCCATGAAGAAGAGAAGGTCGAAGAACAATCCAACTCCTGAGCCAACAAGCAAGTTCACTCAAGCCAATCACAAGGGAAAGCTTGCTGGAAAGAGGCATTCACAACAAGGGGCACTAACTAGCTCCTTGATGAGCGGATAATTTATACGCTTTTTGGCATAGTTTTTACATAGTTTTAGTAAGTTTAAGCTACTTTTAGGGATGTTTTCATTAGTTTTTATGTTAAATTCACATTTCTGGACTTTACTATGAGTTTGTGTGTTTTTCTGTGATTTCAGGTAAATTCTGACTGAAATTGAGGGATTTGAGCAAAACTCTGATAAAGGCTGACAAAAGGACTGCTGATGCTATTGGATTCTGACCTCCCAGCACTCGAAATGGATTTTCTGGAGCTACAGAACTCCAAATGGCGCGCTCTCGACGGCGTTGGAAAGTAGACATCCAGGGCTTTCCAGCAATATATAATAGTCCATACTTTATTCGAAGAATGACGACGTAACTTGGCGTTAAACGCCAAGTTCATGCTGCTGTCTGGAGTAAAACGCCAGAAAAACGTCATGATTCGGAGTTAAACGCCCAAAACACGTCATAACCTGAAGTTTGACGCCAAGAAATGCCTCTACACGTGGATTGATCAAGCTCAGCCCAAACACATACCAAGTGGGCCCCGGAAGTGGATTTATGCATCAATTACTTACTCATGTAAACCCTAGTAGCTAGTCTAGTATATATAGGACATTTATCTATTGTATTAGACATCTTTGGTCTCAGTTTTGTTTTATTCTTCATCTTAGGAGATCATTGATCACGTTTAGGGGGCTGGCCATTCGGCCATGCCTGAACCCCTTGCTTATGTATTTTCAACGGTGGAGTTTCTGCACACCATAGATTAAGGGTGTGGAGCTCTGCTGTACCTCAAAGATTAATGAAGTTCTACTTTCTTTTATTCAATTCCTCTTTTATTCTTATTCCAAGATATTCATTCGTACCCAAGAACATGATGAATGTGATGAGTTAATAACCCTCATTAACATTCTCACTCATGAACGCGCGTGATTGACAACCACTTACGTTCTACATGCACCACAAGCTTGAATGTGTATCTCTTAGATTCCCCAACAGAATCTTCGTGGTATAAGCTAGATGGATGGCGGCATTTATGAGGATCCGGAAAGTCCAACCTTGTCTGTGGTGTTCCGAGTAGGATCCTGGGAATCCGGAAAGTCTCACCTTGTCTGTGGTATTCCGAGTAGGATTCCGGTAATGAATGACTGTGACGTGCTTCAAACTTTAACCTGCTGGGCGTTAGTGACAAACGCAAAAGAGGGATTCTATTCCAGTAGGAGCGGGAACCAACCGGTGATTGGCCGTACTATGACAGAGTGCGTGCATTAGCTTTCACTGCGAGGATGGGATGTAGCTATCAACCATGGGTGATGCCTCCAGACTGGTTAGCTGTGCGAGTGACAGCCGCACAGGTTATTTCCCCGAGAGGAATGAAAGTAGCCACAGCTGATAGTGAACCCCTATACAAAGCTTGCCATGGAAAGGAGTAAGAAGGATTGGGTAGAAGCAGTAGGAAAGCAGGCGTCCGAGAGCTCTACAGCATCTCCATTCCGCTTATCTGAAATTCCTACCAATGAATCTGCATAAGTATTTCTACCCCTTTTATTATTTATTTCTTTTTATTTTCGAAACCCATAAATCAATATTTAATCTGCCTAACTGAGAATTGCAAGGTGACCATAGCTTGCTTCATACCAACAATCTCTGTGGATTCGATCCTTACTCACGTAAGGTATTACTTGGACGACCCAGTACACTTGCTGGTTAGTTGAACGGAGTTGTGAATTCCAACAAAGAAAACCTCACACAGGTGCTGCCCCTTAGAAGCCCTCATCTCAAGATAATTAGAACATGGCAGTGCCATAAATAAGCTTTCATTCAAAATCCAAGAAACATATAATGTGATCACAATTTCGTCCACCAAGTTTTTGGCGCCGTTGCCGGGGAATTGTTCGAGTATGGACAACTGACGGTTCATCTTGTTGCTCAGATTAGGTAATTTTCTTTTCAAAATCTTTTTCAAAAGTTTTTCTTTTATTTTTCGTTTTTCCAAAAAATTATTTTCAAAAATAATTAATAAAAATACAAAAAAATCATAAAATCATAAAAATCAAAAATATTTTATGTTTCTTGTTTGAGTCTTGTGTTCATTTTTAAGTTTGGTGTCAATTGCATGATTTAAAAATTTTGTTCTTGCATTTTTCGAAAATCCCATGCATTCATAGTGTTCTTCATGATCTTCAAGTTGTTCTTGATAAGTCCTCTTGTTTGATCTTGATGTTTTCTTGTTTTGTGTCTTTTCTTGTTTTTCATGTGCATTTTTGCATTCATATTTTCCATGCATTAAAGATTTCTAAGTTTGGTGTCTTGCATGTTTTCTTTGCATCAAAAATTTTTTTTCAAAATTATGTTCTTGATGTTCATCATGATCTTCAAAGTGTTCTTGGTGTTCATCTTGACATTCATAGCATTCTTGCATGCATTCATTGTTTTGATCTAAAAATTTCATGCATTGAATATTTTTGTGTTTTTCTCTTTCATAATTAAAAATTCAAAAAAAAAAAATATCTTTTCCTTATTTCCCTCCAAAATTTCGAAATTTTGGGTTGACTTGGTCAAAAATTTTCAAAATTAGTTATTTCTTACTAGTCAAGTCAAAATTTCAATTTTAAAAATCTTAATCTTTTTCAAAATCATATCTTTTTCATTTTTTTTATTATTTTCGAAAATTTTCAAAATCTTTTTCAAAATATTTTCAAAATCTTTTCCTTATCTTTATAACATAAATTTCGAAAATTAGCTAACAATTAATGTGATTGGTTCAAAAATTTGAAGTTTGTTACTTTCTTGTTAAGAAAGGTTCAATCTTTAAGTTCTAGAATCTTATCTTGTAGTTTCTTGTTAGTTAAGTTATTTTAAAAAACTAAATCTTCTTCAAAATATCTTTTTCCTAAAACTTTTATCTTATCTCTTTATCTTATTCTTTTTAAAATTTTATATTTTTCAAAATTTGATTTTAAAATATCTTATCTAACTTACTATCTTCTTATCTTTTTCAATTTTGATTTCAAATCTTTTTCAATCAACTAACTAACTTGTTGTTTGTTTCTTATCTTTTTCAAAACTATCTAACTACTTTTCCCTCCTCTATTTTCGAAAATATCTCTTCCCTTTTTCAAAAATTCTTTTTAATTAATTAATTGTTTTAAATTTTAATTTTAATTTTATTTTATCTCTAATTTTCGAAAATCACTAACCATCTTTTCAAATTTATTTTCGAATTCTTCCTTCTCTTCTCCTCTTCTATTTAGTTAATTAATTACTAGCACTTCTCTTCACCTCTCTTCCTCCATAAAATCCGAAACCTTCCATCCCTCTTCTTCTACCCCTTTCTTCTTCTACTAACATAAAGGAATCTCTATACTGTGACATAGAGGATTCCTCTTTCTTTTCTTGTTTTCTTCTCTTTCATATGAGCAGGAACAAGGATAAAGGCACTCTTGTTGAGATTGATCCAGAACCTGAAAGGACTCTGAAGAGAAAATTAAGAGAAGCTAAATTACAACAATCCAGAAACAACCTTTCAGAAACATTAGCACAAGAGGTGATGGCCGAAAATAATAATAATAATGCAAGGAGAATGCTTGGAGACTTCACAAAGCCAACGTCCAAATTTGATGGAAGAAGCATCTCCATTCCTGCCATTGGAGCCAATAACTTTGAGCTTAAGCCTCAACTAGTTGCTTTAATGCAACAAAACTGCAAGTTTTATGGACTTCCATCTGAAGATCCTTACCAGTTTTTAACTGAGTTCTTGCAGATCTGTGACACTGTAAAGACAAATGGAGTTAATCCTGAAGTCTACAGACTCTTGCTTTTCCCTTTTGCTGTAAGAGACAGAGCTAGAGTATGGTTGGATTCTCAACCCAAGGATAGCCTGGACTCATGGGATAAGCTTGTCACTGCATTCTTAGATAAATTCTTTCCTCCTCAAAAGCTGAGCAAGCTGAGAGTGGATGTTCAAACCTTCAAACAAAAAGATGGTGAATCCCTCTATGAAGCTTGGGAAAGATACAAGCAGCTGACCAAGAGATGTCCATCTGACATGTTTTCAGAATGGACCATATTAGATATATTCTATTATGGTCTCTCTGAATTTTCGAAAATGTCATTGGATCATTCTGCAGGTGGATCTATTCACCTGAAGAAAACGCCTGAAGAGGCTCAAGAACTCATTGACATGGTTGCAAACAACCAATTCATGTACACTTCTGAGAGGAATTCCGTGAATAATGGGGTACCTCAGAAGAAAGGAGTTCTTGAAATTGATGCTCTGAATGCCATATTGGCTCAGAACAAAGTGTTGACTCAACAGGTCAACATGATCTCTCAAAATCTGAATGGATTGCAACATGCATCCAATAGTACTAGAGAGGCAGCTTCTGAAGAAGCTTATGATCCTGAGAACCCTGCCATGGCAGAGGTTAATTACTTAGGTGAACCTTATGGAAACACCTATAACTCATCATGGAGAAATCATCCAAATTTCTCATGGAAGGATCAACAAAAACCTCAACAAGGTTTTAACAATGGTGGACGCAACAGGCTGAATAATAGTAAGCCATATCCATCATCTTCTCAGCAACAGACAGAGAACTCTGAACAAAATACTGCTAATTTAGCCAATATAGTCTCTGATCTGTCAAAAGCCACTTTCAGTTTCATGAATGAAACAAGATCCTCCATTAGAAATTTGGAGGCACAAGTGGGCCAGCTGAGTAAGAAAGTCATTGACACTCCTCCCAGTACTCTCCCAAGTAATACAGAAGAAAATCCAAAAGGAGAGTGCAAGGCCATTGATTTAATCAAAGTGGCCGAATGCACCAAGGAGGAGGAGGACGAAAATCCCAGTGAGGAAGACCTCCTGGGACGTCCCTCAAGCAAGAAGGAGTTTCCTATTAAGGATCCTGAGGAATATGAGGCTCATCTAGAGACCATAGAGATTCCTTTAAATCTCCTTCTGCCATTCATGAGCTCTGAAGAATATTCATCCTCTGAAGAGAATGAAGATGTGACTGAAGAGCAAGCTGCTCTATATTTAGGAGCTATCATGAAGCTGAATGCCAAGTTATTTGGTAATGAGACTTGGGACAGTGAACCTCCCTTGCTCATTAGTGAACTGGATACTTGGATTCAGAGAACTCTACCTCAAAAGAAACAAGATCCTGGCAAATTCTTAATACCTTGCACCATTGGCACCATGAGCTTTGAAAAAGCTCTATGTGATCTTGGGTCAGGAATAAATCTTATGCCACTCTCTGTAATGGAGAAGTTGGGAATCATTGAGGTACAACCTGCCTTGTTTTCATTACAATTGGCAGATAAGTCCATAAGACAAACCTATGGGTTAGTAGAGGACGTGCTAGTAAGGGTTGAAGGCCTTTACATCCCTACTGATTTCATAATCCTAGACACTAGGAAGGAAGATGATGAATGCATCATCCTAGGAAGACCTTTCCTAGCCACAGCAGGAGCTGTGATAGATGTCAACAGAGGAGAGTTAGTCCTTCAATTGAATGGGGACTACCTTGTGTTTAAGGCACATGGCCATCCCTCTGTGACAAAAGAGAGTAAGCATGAAGAGCTTCTCTCAGTTCAGAGTCAAGAAGAGCCCACACAGTCAAACTCTAAGTTTGGTGTTGTGAGGCCACAACCAAACTCTAAGTTTGGTGTTCAAACCCCATATCCAACCTCTAAGTTTGGTGTTGGGAATACCACACTTAAGTTGACCTGATCACCTTGTGGCTCCATGAGAGCCACTGTCAAGCTATTGACATTAAAGAAGCGCTTGTTGGGAGGCAACCCAATTTTATTTATCTAATTTTATTTTATTTTGTTTCTTTATTATTTTTATGTTTAATTAGGTACATGATCATGAGGAGCCACAAAAAAAATAAAAAAAAAAATTAAAAACAGAGTTAAAAACAGAAGAAAAAATTGTTCACCCTGGAGGACGCACGGGCTGGCGTTCAGCGCCCAGAAGGAGCATCTGGCTGGCGTTCAACGCCAGAACAGAGCATCATTCTGGCGCTGAACGCCCAAAACAAGCTACATCCTGGCGTTTAACGCCAGAATGCGCACACAGAGGACAATCTGGCGCTGAACGCCAGAAACAAGCTTGAAGCTGGCGTTCAACGCCAGAAACAAGCATCACACGGGCGTTTAACGCCCAGAACGTGCATCAATGGGCGTTTGAACGCCAGAATGATGCATGAAGGCATGTTACATGCCTATATGGTGAAGGAATGGTATTTGTTTTCACCTCAGGATCTGTGGACCCCACAGGATCCCCACTACAGGATCTGTGGACCCCACAGGATCCCCACCTAACATATTCACACCTTACCTTCTAATCCAAATCTCATTTCCAATGTCACCCTTCCCAAAAACATTCATCAATCACCTCAATTCCTCTTCCCAATTACCTCATTCACCATTCACATCAACCTCCTCTTCCCCATACACCCCACCTACCTCCATAAAAATTCAAATTCAATTTCCCACCCATTCCCACCCAAATTGGCCGAACCTATACCCTCCCCTCTCCCTATAAATACCCTTCTTTTCTTTTACATTTTCACACAACACACACCCACATTCTCCCACATAGCCGAACCCTCTCTTCTCCCTCTCTACCATATTTTCTTCTTCTTCTACTCTTCTTTTCTTTTTGCTTGGGGACAAGCAAATTTTAAGTTTGGTGTGGTAAAAAGTCTAAGCTTTTTGATTTTCATTCACCATCAATGGCACCTAAGACCGGAGTTTCCTCAAAGAAAGGAAAAGGGAAAGCAAAAGCTTCTTCCTCCGAGTCATGGGAGAAGGAGAGATTCATCTCCAAGAGCCATCAAGACCACTTCTATGATGTTGTGGCAAAGAAGAAAGTGATCCCTGAGGTCCCTTTCAAGCTCAAGAAGAATGAGTATCCGGAAATCCGACATGAAATTCAAAAAAGAGGTTGGGAAGTCTTAGCCAACCCCATGCAACAAGTCGGAATTCTCATGGTTCAAGAGTTCTATGCCAATGCATGGATCACTAGGAACCATGACCAAAGTATGAACCCAAACCCAAAGAATTATCTCACAATGGTTAGGGGGAAATACTTGGATTTCAGTCCGGAAAATGTGAGGTTGGCGTTTCATTTGCCTATGATGCAAGGTGATGAACACCCCTACACAAGAAGGGTCAACTTTAACCAAAGGTTGGACCAAGTCCTTATGGACATATGTGTGGAAGGCGCCCAATGGAGAGTAGACTCCAAAGGCAAGCCAGTCCAACTAAGAAGACTGGACCTCAAGCCTGTAGCTAGAGGATGGTTGGAGTTCATTCAAAGATCCATCATCCCTACAAGCAACCGATCTGAAGTTACTGTGGATCGGGCCATCATGGTTCATAGCATCATGATTGGTGAAGAAGTAGAGGTTCATGAAGTCATCTCCAATGAACTCTACAAAATAGCTGACAAGCCTTCATACATGGCACGGTTAGCCTTCCCCCACCTTATATGCCATCTATGTTACTCAGCTGGAGTTATCATAGAAGGAGATGTCTCCATTGAAGAAGACAAGCCCATTACCAAGAAAAAGATGGAGCAAACAAGGGAAGCTCCTCACGGCCTCCAAGAAGAACATGAGGAAGTGCATCATCAACAAATGCCTCAAGGAATGCACTTTCCTCCTAACAACTATTGGGAGCAACTCAACACCTCCTTAGAGGATTTGAGCCATAATGTTGAACAACTAAGGGTGGAACATCATGAAAACGCCCTCACTCTCCAAGAAATAAGAGAAGATCAAAGAGCAATGAGGGAGGAGCAACAAAGGCAAGGAAGGGACATAGAAGAGTTGAAGAACATCATTGGTCCTTCAAGAAGAAGACGCCACTAAGGTGGATTCATTCCTTGTTCTTTATTTCTTTCTGTTTTCGGTTTTTAATGCTATGTTTATTTATGTTTTTGTGTCTCTATTTCATGATCATTAGTGTGTAACCATGCCTTAAAGCTATGAATAAAATCCATTAGTCCTTCACCTCTCTTAAAAGAAAAAAATGTTTTAATTCAAAAGAACAAGAAGTACATAATTTTCGAAATTATTAGTGAATTTAGTTTAATTATATTGATGTGGTGGCAATAATTTTTGTTTTCTGAATGAATGATTGAACAGTGCATATGTCTTTTGGTCTTGTTGTTTATGAGTGTTTAAAATTGTTGGCTCTTGAAAGAATGAGGAACAAAGAGAAATGTTATTGATGATCTGAAAAACATCATGAAATTGATTCTTGAAGCAAGAAAAAGCAGTGAAAAAAAAAAAAGAGGCGAAAATTCTAAGGCAAGGATCCAAGGCTTTGAGCATCAATGGATAGGAGGGCCCAAGGAAATTAAATCCAGGCCTAAGCGGCTAAATCAAAGCTGTCCCTAACCATGTGCTTGTGTCATGAAGGTCCAAGTGAAAAGCTTGAGACTGAGTGGTTAAAGTCGTGATCCAAAGCAAAAGAGTGTGCTTAAGAGCTCTGGACACCACTAATTGGGGACTTTAGCAAAGCTAAGTCACAATCTGAAAAGGTTCACCCAGTTATGTGTCTGTGGCATTTGTGTATCCGGTGGTAATACTGGAAGACAAAATGCTTAGGGCCACAGCCAAGACTCATGAGTAGCTGTGTTCAAGAATCAACATGCTTAACTAAGAAAGTCAATAACACTATCCCAAATTCTAAATTCCCCCAGAGACGCCAATACCTCTAAACTGCAAAGGAAAAAGTGAGATGCCAAAGCTGTTCAGAAGCAAAAAGCTACAAGTCCCGCTCATGTAATTAAATTAATATTCATTGATATTTTGGACTTTATAGTATATTCTCTTCTTTTTATCCTATTTTATTTTCAGTTGCTTGGGGACAAGCAACAATTTAAGTTTGGTGTTGTGATGAGCGGATAATTTATACGCTTTTTGGCATAGTTTTTACATAGTTTTAGTAAGTTTAAGCTACTTTTAGGGATGTTTTCATTAGTTTTTATGTTAAATTCACATTTCTGGACTTTACTATGAGTTTGTGTGTTTTTCTGTGATTTCAGGTAAATTCTGACTGAAATTGAGGGATTTGAGCAAAACTCTGATAAAGGCTGACAAAAGGACTGCTGATGCTATTGGATTCTGACCTCCCAGCACTCGAAATGGATTTTCTGGAGCTACAGAACTCCAAATGGCGCGCTCTCAACGGCGTTGGAAAGTAGACATCCAGGGCTTTCCAGCAATATATAATAGTCCATACTTTATTCGAAGAATGACGACGTAACTTGGCGTTAAACGCCAAGTTCATGCTGCTGTCTGGAGTAAAACGCCAGAAAAACGTCATGATTCGGAGTTAAACGCCCAAAACACGTCATAACCTGAAGTTTGACGCCAAGAAATGCCTCTACACGTGGATTGATCAAGCTCAGCCCAAACACACACCAAGTGGGCCCCGGAAGTGGATTTATGCATCAATTACTTACTCATGTAAACCCTAGTAGCTAGTCTAGTATATAGGACATTTATCTATTGTATTAGACATCTTTGGTCTCAGTTTTGTTTTATTCTTCATCTTAGGAGATCATTGATCACGTTTAGGGGGCTGGCCATTCGGCCATGCCTGAACCCCTTGCTTATGTATTTTCAACGGTGGAGTTTCTGCACACCATAGATTAAGGGTGTGGAGCTCTGCTGTACCTCAAAGATTAATGAAGTTCTACTTTCTTTTATTCAATTCCTCTTTTATTCTTATTCCAAGATATTCATTCGTACCCAAGAACATGATGAATGTGATGAGTTAATAACCCTCATTAACATTCTCACTCATGAACGCGCGTGATTGACAACCACTTACGTTCTACATGCACCACAAGCTTGAATGTGTATCTCTTAGATTCCCCAACAGAATCTTCGTGGTATAAGCTAGATGGATGGCGGCATTTATGAGGATCCGGAAAGTCCAACCTTGTCTGTGGTGTTCCGAGTAGGATCCTGGGAATCCGGAAAGTCTCACCTTGTCTGTGGTATTCCGAGTAGGATTCCGGTAATGAATGACTGTGACGTGCTTCAAACTTTAACCTGCTGGGCGTTAGTGACAAACGCAAAGAGGGATTCTATTCCAGTAGGAGCGGGAACCAACCGGTGATTGGCCGTACTATGACAGAGTGCGTGCATTAGCTTTCACTGCGAGGATGGGATGTAGCTATCAACCATGGGTGATGCCTCCAGACTGGTTAGCTGTGCGAGTGACAGCCGCACAGGTTATTTCCCCGAGAGGAATGAAAGTAGCCACAGCTGATAGTGAACCCCTATACAAAGCTTGCCATGGAAAGGAGTAAGAAGGATTGGGTAGAAGCAGTAGGAAAGCAGGCGTCCGAGAGCTCTACAGCATCTCCATTCCGCTTATCTGAAATTCCTACCAATGAATCTGCATAAGTATTTCTACCCCTTTTATTATTTATTTCTTTTTATTTTCGAAACCCATAAATCAATATTTAATCTGCCTAACTGAGAATTGCAAGGTGACCATAGCTTGCTTCATACCAACAATCTCTGTGGATTCGACCCTTACTCACGTAAGGTATTACTTGGACGACCCAGTACACTTGCTGGTTAGTTGAACGGAGTTGTGAATTCCAACAAAGAAAACCTCACACAGGTGCTGCCCCTTAGAAGCCCTCATCTCAAGATAATTAGAACATGGCAGTGCCATAAATAAGCTTTCATTCAAAATCCAAGAAACATATAATGTGATCACAATTTCGTCCACCACTCCTTTATCCACTTGAAGTCATTCCTCTTAACAAACTGGAGGAAGAGGAAGAAAGTCAGGAACAGCATGTCAAGCTAATGACAGTAAACGAGCGCTTGTTGGGAGGCAGCCCAACCAAAGGTAGTTTTTCTTTTCTAGTTATTTCAATAAAAGAGTTAAGTAGATTTATCTGTATTGCAAGGAGCTAAGTTTGGTGTTGCACACCAAAACAATTCAAGGGTGAATGTGAGATTCTAAGTTTGGTGTTCCACCAAAAACTTCATTAAAAGCACATTTCTACCTCAGCATGACTAGTCACTAGCTCCAACCAATCAGGGAAACTACTTAAACAATAGTTTAATTTCTAGTTCATAGTTTCTTTTTCTAGTTCATAGTTATTTTCTTAATAAAAGCACATGAGGTTTTCTGCATATGATCCAAATTGCTGCATATGGCAAGGAACTAAGTTTGGTGTTCACACACCAATCTAAGTTCAGAGGCCTACAAACATACATGCATGCTAACCAATTCTCAAAGTGCTTGGGGAACAAGCAACTTCTAATAGCTTTGCAGGAAGACAATCAATCTCATGGAAGGAATATACATCATCATCAAAGAGAACACCAAGGCTAGGAAGGATGATGAACAACAAAGAAGAAGCTAAAAGGTTGTATTGTCACTTAATTGCTTGTACTTTGAATTGCTGATATTGGAAGTTTGCATGCACCCCTGCTTTAAGTTTGAGTCATTGCAGTTTTTGTTTGTCTGTTTGTTTAATTTCCAAATAAGTGATAGTCTAAGTGTCTGGATAAACTTCACTTGCTTAAATGTATGCTTGCCCTGCTTGTTCTGTTTCCAAAAATAAAAGAAATGTTTGAACAAAAGTAACTCAATTCCATTTGGTAAGAAATCAAATAAGATTAAGTGGTGGTATGCATGTTTGATTGAATAGTCAGCTCACTAAGAAATAAAGTCAGAATTGTCACTTTTAGTGGAAATTAGGATACTGTCTATGGATCTTGATGAATAAATGTCTTTGGCCATGAAAAAGAAAGAAAAAGAAGAAGAAAAAGCCACTGAAAAAGGGCAACCAAAAAGCAAAAAAAAAAAATTGAGAAAATAAGCTAGGCACCAATGGTTTGAACTTCTGAGACAAATGCCTGTGGTGTTTATGTATTAAGGATATGCTTGGATGAATAGGTTCTGAGGAGTGTTTCAACACTTGGTAACTTGGGTTAACTAACCCGGGATTATCAACCAAAAGTCCATTATCAAGAGCAACCTAAATACAAAACATTTAGTCACACAAAGAGGTGTTGGGCACCAATGTCTCAAGAAGAAATGTGAACTAAAATGCCTGTGGTGGATATGTGTGAGCACTGATAAGGAAAGAAAAATGTCAAAAGCTTGTGCAACACATGACACTGAGCAACAAGGAGCAAATAAGCTCAAAGAAAAAGAAAAACAAAGAAAAGAAACTTGCCAAGGATATGTGAATAACAAGAGGCCATAGCAGTGTTTTAGTGGAAACATAAAAAGTGACATTCTTACCTAAGAAACAATAAAGTGATGCTACAACAACTTTCTGCATGAACACCCCATTAATCAATGTCAATTACTTACTGATATGGCTAATGAATTTACTTTCTGTTTCATTCTTTCTTCCCAAATAATTCAGAACTTGCTTGGGGACAAGCAAGGATTAAGTTTGGTGTTGTGATGCCAAGGCATCTTAGGCTAGTTTCACTAGCTTTTTTCTTTTATTTTTAGTTGTTTTATGCATTTTCTTGAGCCTTAAGTAATCATTTGGGCCAAAAAGTCATGCTTGTCTTAAATCATTCAAACATGAAGATTTTGATGCAAATTCCATGAGTTTTTAGTAATATTCCTTGAATGCTATGAATGGATGATTTCTCATGAAATTTTGCAAGACTTTGATGCAATTGTTTGGATGATTTCAGGGAAGAAGAGGCTAGGCAAGGAAGCAACAAAATCAATAAAAGAAGCTTGAATATCAAATGTGGAGTTTAAGCTCCAGTTTAAGCCTAAACTGGAGCTTAAACGCTAGAATCATGAGAAAGGAGGAAATGCTGTAACTGGCGTTTAACCTCCAGTTTAACCTTAAACTGGAAGTTAAACGCCAGAATGAGAAAGGCACTAAGAAGCATTTCCACGTTTAACCTCCAGTTTAAGCTTAAACTGGAGGTTAAATGCCAGAATGAGAATTTCACCAAGGGAGCATTTCCACGTTTAACCTCCAGTTTAACCTTAAACTGGAGGTTAAACGTGTTCGACACAATTTCTCACCAGGAAGCATTTCCACGTTTAACCTCCAGTTTAACCTTAAACTGGAGGTTAAACGCCAGAAGTAAGAAAGGCACCAGGAGCATTTCCACGTTTAACCTCCAGTTTAACCTTAAACTGGAGCTTAAACGTGTTATATGGAACAGCTTGACCATGCCTTCTTCAAACATAAATAACTTGAGCTACAAAACTCCAAATGAGGTGATTCAAAATGCATTGGAAAGAAGACATCTAGAGCTTTCCAAGCATATATGGCATGCATGGTGGATACTAAAAATTGAGGGAGAAAACAGCCCCGTAATGTGCATAGAAGAGCATAGTACCAACATGCAATCAGGCCAGCTGACCTCTTCACCTTCCATGGAGTATAACTTGAGCTATAGAGATCCAATTGAGGTGCTTCCAGTTGCGTTAGAAAGCTGACATCCATAGCTTTCCAACGAGGTATAATAGTCTATATTTGGCATCAAATTGGCAAGGTTGACAAGAGAACAAAGTGACGACTCAAGAAAGGGGGGTGCAACGTTTGAGTGTAGTTTAATGGATCATTATCCTTTTTGGATCAATTATGTCACTCTACCCTTCAAGCAAGCAAGGCCCATCAACAACACCAAATCAAGGCCACAAGAATCATCTAGAATAGTTTATTTTCATTTGATTGTAATTTGCTTTTAATTTCATTTTCATTTTGTAATTTAGGGAGCCTATTTAAAGGCCTTAGTTTCTGCATTTAAAAGGGGGGATTGAAGGGGAATCCAGCCCCTGAGGGGGACTTTTTACCTTTTGACACTTTAGAACTTTTGATCATTTTGCTATTTTTGATACTCTGTAATTGAATTCAGAGCTATGACTCGCTAAACCCCTTTCATTGGGTTAGGGAGCTCTATTGAAATTCAATGAATCAATAATAGTTTTTATCTTCTTCTTCAATCTTTTCTCTTGAATTTTGTTAGAAAGCTTCTCGATCTAATTCCATTGGGTAGTTGTCTTGGGAAAGAAACTACCCATAATTGGAATCCTTCGGAACCTTGGGAAAGGAATGATGGATTCATGCTAGAGAAGCTTTCTCACAGTGCATTGGATTGGGGTTTGGATGGATATTGTGACATGTAATCCTACCAAATTGTGGTTCATGAAACTGTGTGGTATAATCAGTGATCGAGCATCATCTCTTCTTATGAACATTTAAACCAAGGGATTGGGAATTTGTTTGTTTTTAGAGAGAATTGGTGAGCCAAGGAATTGGGATCCAATCATATAAGATTGCCAAGCAAGATTCAATGAATGCATTGGTTGAGGAAGAGATGAAAATGTTTTGATTCGGAGATTTCAATATCTCCTGACCCCAATGAACTCCCCATCTCTGATCTATCCTTTTCTATTTACATTCTGCAAATTTTAATTCATGCCATCACCCCAATTCCCCTTTTAATTTCAGCAATTTACTTTCTCGCACCTTAATTCTCGCAATTTAAGTTTATGCAATTTCAATTCCTTGCAATTTACGTTTCCTGCCACATTTACTTTATGCAAGTCACATCCAAAAGTTGATTCCGCTCAACTAAACAAACTTCTAATTCGAATTGCTCATTCAACCAATCCTTGTGGGATTCGACCTCACTCTATTGTGAGTTTTTACTTGACGATAACCGGTGCACTTGCCGGAAGGAATTTTGCCGTTCGTGCAATTTCCTAAAATCGTAGCATAACAAGTTGATGCGCATCACGTATATATTCCATTCTATGGGGATTTTCGGGATGTCTGTAAATTCTGCGATGATGTCGGCCAGGTGTTGCGATTTGATTGCTGTACGCGCCTCGTATTGGAGGTCGAATTCGGACAACTCGATTGCCCATTGTAGGATTCTTCCTGCTAGATCTATTTTCTGCAATATCCCTTTTATGGGTTGGTTGGTTCGAACTTTAATGGTATGCGCTTGAAAATATGGGCGAAGCCGTCGGGATGTGAGGATCAGAGCGTAGGCGAACTTTTTTATTTTCTGGTAGTTCAGCTCGGATCCCTGTAGTGCTTTGCTAATGAAGTAGACGGGTTTTTGCCCATGTTCATCTTCTCTGACTAGTGCTGAGGCTATTGCCCGGCTCCCTACTGCGAGATATATTATGAGCGGCTCTCCTTCTCGCGGCCGAGATAGGATAGGAGGCCGTCCTAAGAACTCCTTGAAGTCTAGAAAGGCTTGCTCACATTCTGTTGTCCATTCAAACTGTTTTCCCTTTCTTAAAGTAGCATAGAAGGGAAGAGATCTTATCGCAGCTCCTGCTAAGAATCGGGATAGAGCGGCCAACCTCCCGTTGAGTTGTTGTACTTCTTTGATATAGGTTGGGCTCTTCATGTTGAGTATGGCTCGACACTTGTCTGGATTTGCTTCAATCCCCCTTTGTGTGAGCATGAAGCCCAAGAATTTGCCGGCTTCTACTGCGAAGGTGCATTTTGCGGGATTGAGCCGCATGTTGTGTTTCCTGATAGTAGAAAACACTTGAGTCAGGTTGGGTAACAATGTATCTTCGTTTTGTGTCTTTATCAACATATCGTCTACATAAACTTCCATGATTTTTCTGATGTGATCTGAGAAAACTTTATTCATTAGTCTTAAATAAGTAGCTCCTGCGTTCTTGAGACCAAAAGGCATCACGATGTAACAGTAGTTTGCTTTCGGTGTTAGGAACGAGGTTTTTTCTTGATCTGGTGGATACATGGGAATTTGGTTGTACCCTGAATATGCGTCCATGAATGAGAGATACTTATATCCTGACGAAGCATCCACTAGAGCGTCGATGCTTGGGAGTGGATAGGGGTCTTTTGGGCAGGCTTTGTTGAGGTCGGTGTAGTCGGTGCACATTCGCCACTTCCCATTTGACTTTTTCACTAAGACGACGTTTGCTAGCCATAGTGGATATCTGACTTCCCTTATGAACCCGGCCTCAAGTAGCGCTTGTACTTGTTCTTCTACAGCCTGAGCTCGTTCTGGTCCAAGTTTTCTTCGTCTTTGATGTACCGGCCGGGATCCCGGATAGACTGCCAATTTGTGGCTCATTAGTTCGGGATCAATACCTGGCATGTCGGCAGCTTTCCATGCGAAGAGATCAACATTATCTCGTAGGAACCGTATTAGCGATTCCTTTACGTCTCCTTTCAGGATCGTGCCAATATTAGTTGTTTTATCCGAGGTGTCTCCGATCTGGATTCTTTCTATTTCTCCTTCGGGTTGTGGTCGGAATTCTTCTCGCCTCTGAACTCCACCGAGCTCAATTGTGTGGAACTCTCCTCCTTCACCTCGGAGGTTTAGGCTTTCGTTGTAACAGCGACGTGCCATTTTTTGATCTGCCTTTATCGTAGCTATCCCTTCCGCAGTTGGAAATTTCATACATAGATGTGGGGTTGAAACTATTGCGCCGAGTTGATTTAACGTTGTTCGACCTATTAAGGCATTGTAGGCTGAGCTTACGTCGACCACGATGTAATCTATCTTGAGTGTTCGGGACTGGTTCCCCTTTCTGAAGGTTGTATGCAGCGATACGTATCCCAGCGGTTGAACTGGGGCATCTCCTAGTCCGAACAGGCTGTTTGGGTATGCTCTTAGCTCTTTTTTGTCTAGACCGAGTTTGTCGAAGGCAGTTTTGAATAAGATGTCTGCAGAGCTTCCCTGGTCAATTAATGTACGGTGAAGGTTGGCATTTGCCAGTGTGATCGTAATGACCATGGGGTCGTCGTGTCCCGAGATGATTCCGGATGCGTCTTCTTTGGTAAACGTGATTGCTAGGATGTCCGGGACTTCCTTTTTTCCTTCGACGTGGTATACTTCTTTGAGGTGTCGCTTTCGGGATGATTTGGAGATTCCTCCTCCGGCAAATCCGCCGTGTATTGCGTGAACATGTCTTTCCGGTGTGCGAGGTGATCGTTCAGATCGTCCAACATCCTCATCCCTTCTTCTTTTTCTTGGTTCGTCATCCCGATTGGCCAAAAATCGATCTAGCTTTCCTTCCCTTACTAGTTTTTCTATGACATTTTTTAAGTCGAAGCATTCGTTGGTGGAATGCCCTCGAAGTCGGTGATACTCACAGTATTCATTCCGATTTCCTCCTCCTCTTTTGCCTTTAAGTGGCCGAGCTGGAGGGATTTTCTCTGTATGGCAAACTTCTTTGTAAACATCTACCAAGGATACCCTAAGAGGAGTATAGTTATGATATTTTTTGATTTTCTCTCCGGAGCGATCTTCCTTTTTCTTGGATTCTTTATCTCGGTAGGTAGAGCCGAACCTTGAGGCTTCGACAAGTCGAGAGTTTTCCTCCATGTTGATGTATTTTTGTGCCCGTTCTTGTACTTCGTCTAAGGATGTAGGGTATCTCTTTGATATAGATTGGCTAAATGGCCCTTCTCGTAGGCCATTTATAAGGCCCATAATGGCAGCCTCTGTTGGTAGACTTTGTATGTCCATGCATGTTTTGTTGAATCTTTCCATGTAGTTGCGAAGGCTTTCCCGATCTCCTTGTTTGATCCCTAGGAAGCTAGGTGCGTGTTTGGCTTTGTCCTTTTGTATGGAGAATCGGGCCAGGAACTTCTTGGCCAGATCGTCGAAACTCGAGATGGATTTTGGAGGTAGGTTGTCAAACCATTTAATGGCTGTCTTGGTTAGAGTTGTTGGAAAGGCTTCGCAGCGGACTGCATCTGAGGCATCTGTGAGGTACATTCTACTTCTGAAGTTGCTGAGATGATGGTTGGGGTCCGAGGTGCCGTCATATAGAGTCATATCCGGAAGCTTGAAATCTTTTGGAATTTTGGTCTTCATAATTTCTCTGGTGAATGGGTCTTGATCTTTCTGAGAGCTATCTTCTGCGGATGATCGAGTAGCTTTAGTTTTAAGATCGGCTTTAAGTTTTACAAGCTTATCTTCTAGTTCTCTGTGCCGCCTTATCTCCTGCCGCAGATCTTCTTCCTTTTCACGTTGGTGTTGGGCTTCTTTCTCGAGTTGCTCCAATCGATTTTGAAGTGCTTCTATTATTCCTGGATTTGATGAATTTTTGTCTCCATTGGTTTCAGGAGTATCTTTGAGTATTGTGTCCGCGTTTTTATGCGGCGTTCTGTCTTCCAAACCTGAATCGTGGTCGTTGTCATGGTCATCCGCCATGTTAATAGGATGACTTCCAGGTTCCCCAGCAACGGTGCCAATGTTCCGAGGGTTACCTGAAACTGTAGGTCGATCTCAGACGAGATGTTCTGTGTTGGTCGGAGCCAACGTGTCCGGCCGGTGTGTAGCGGCCGGAGCTGGTGAGTCCGACTTGTTGGACTTGGTGACGGTGCTGATCCTTCGTCCCCGGAGAGTGGGGGGTACCTGCAAGGGACTCCGATGCTTAAGTTAGCAAGGGTATTAAGCAGGTATTCAGTAGAATCAGAGTATGAGTTATACCTGGGTGCTCCAGTGTATTTATATTGGTGAGATGTTGCCTTCTGTGGATAAGATAAGTTAGTTATCTTATCTTTATCTTTTACCTTTAAGTGAGGTCATCTTTATCTTTAAGGGAACAGCCCTTCTTTCTGTAGGCTTTGGGCCGCCTTAGGATTTGGGATGTGTTCCTCTACTTGGACCCTTTGTTTGGGCTTTTCTGTGACTTGTCCGAGCTCTTTTGAGAAGAGGTCGGGTTGTCCTGACCTGAAGAGGTTGGTCGCTTTGTCTGTAGAACATCCCGGGTCGGACAACTCGACCCAGGGTATGAACAGTGCCCCTGCTTGAGCTCGGTTTTTCTGTTGAGGTCGAATTTTTTGACTTCGGTCCTTTCATGATGAAGCCGAACTCAAGCATTTTGTCGATTTCTTCTTTTTGTAGAATCTTTTGAATGTAGAACGTTTTCCTCTAAAGACAGTGCTAGAGGATCTTCTGTGCTTCTTCTTTAGGCACACATCTACGGATTACTCCGTCTGCACATCTCTTGAAAAGATATGGTTCATCCCAAAGATAGTATTTTGCATCCGTGATTAATTTCTTTGATTGCTGCCTACTATATTCTTTGTGTATGAACCTCACTGCCTTGTAGTTTGCAATGTCTGTAAACCATGGCATTTCCTGGATGGCAAAGAGTTGCTCATCCGAAAAGTTTTCAAAGATCTCAGTAAGAGGGAAGGACGCCCCTTCTATTGGTTATATTCAGGACAGGTGATCTGCTACTTGGTTCTCTGTCCCTTTTCTGTCTCTTATTTCTATATCAAACTCTTGCAGAAGCAACACCCATCTGATGAGTCTGGGTTTTGAATCCTGCTTTGTGAGTAGATATTTAAGAGCAGCATGGTCAGTGTACACAATCACTTTTGATCCTACTAAATAGGATCTAAACTTGTCAATGGCATAAACCACTGCAAGTAGCTCTTTTTAGGTGGTTGTGTAGTTCTTCTGTGCGTCATTTAGAACACGATTGGCATAATAAATGACGGGCAAAAGCTTGTCATGCCTTTGTCCCAACACTGCACCAATGGCATGGTCACTGGCATCACACATTAATTCAAAAGGTAATATCCAGTCTGGTGCAGAGATGACTGGTGCTGTGACCAGCTTAGCTTTCAGAGTCTCAAACGCCTACAGACACTCCTTATCAAAGATAAATGGCGTGTCAGCATCTAGCAGATTACTTAGAGGTTTGGCGATTTTTGAAAAATCCCTTATAAACCTCCTATAAAATCCTGCATGCCCCAGAAAGCTTCTGATTGCCTTAACATTGGCTGGTGGTGGTAATTTTTCAATTACCTCTACCTTAGCTTGATCCACTTCTATTCCCTTGTTCGAAATTTTGTGTCCCAGGATAATTCCTTCAGTCACCATAAAGTGACATTTCTCCCAGTTTAAAACCAGGTTAGTCTCTTGGCACCTCTTTAGAACAAGTGCTAGATGGTCAAGACAGGAGCTGAATGAGTCTCTAAATACTGAAAAGTCGTCCATGAAGACTTCAAGAAATTTTTCCACCATATTAGAGAAAATTCAGAGCATGCACCTTTGAAAGGTTGCAGGTGCATTGCACATACCAAATGGCATCCTTCTGTATGCAAATACTCCAGATGGACATGTGAATGTTGTTTTCTCTTGATCCTGGGGATCTACTGCAATTTGATTATAACCTGAATATCCATCCAGGAAGCAGTAGTATTCATGACCTGCTAGTCTTTCTAGCATCTGGTCTATGAATGGTAAAGGAAAATGATCCTTTCTGGTAGCTGTATTGAGCCTTCTGTAATCAATACACATACGCCACCCTGTAACTGTTCTTGTAGGAACCAGTTTATTTTTTTTATTATGAACCACTGCCATGCCACCCTTCTTAGGGACGACTTGGACATGGCTTATCCAGGGGCTATCAGAAATAGGATAAATAATCTCAGCCTCTAGTAATTTAGTGACTTCCTTCTGCACCACCTCCTTCTTGGCTGGATTCAGCCGCCTTTGTGGTTGAACCACTGGCTTAGCGTCACCCTCCAATAAGATCTTGTGCATGCATCTGGCTGGGCTAATGCCCTTAAGATCACTGATGGACCACCCAAGAGCTGTCTTGTGTGTCTTTAGCACTTGAATTAGTGTTTTCTCTTCATGTGGCTCTAAGGTAGAGCTTATGATTACAGGAAAGGTATCACCTTCTCCCAGAAATGCATATTTCAAGGACGGTGGTAATGGTTTGAGCTCGGGTTTAGGAGGTTTCTCCTCTTCCTGAGGGATTTTCAGAGGTTCTATTATTCTCTCTGATTCCTCCAGATCAGGCTGAACATCTTTAAAGATATCCTCCAGTTCTGATTCGAGACTCTCAGTCATATTGATCTCATTTACCAGAGAGTCAATAATATCAATGCTCATACAGTCATTTGGAGTGTCTGGATGCTGCATAGCTTTGACAACATTCAACTTGAACTCATCTTCATTGACTCTCAGGGTTACTTCCCCTTTTTGGACGTCAATAAGGGTTCGGCCAGTTGCTAGGAAAGGTCTTCCTAGAATGAGAGTTGCACTCTTGTGCTCCTCTATTTCCAGCACCACAAAGTCAGTAGGAAAGGCAAATGGCCCAACCTTGACAATCATGTCTTCAATCATGCCTGATGGATGTTTAATGGAGCCATCAGCAAGTTAGAGATATATCCGGGTTGGTTTGACTTCTTCAGTCAAACCAAGCTTTTTGATAGTAGATGCAGGTATTAGGTTGATACTTGCCCCAAGATCACATAGAGCTTGCTTAGTACAAGTACCCTCTAATGTGCATGGTATCATAAAGCTTCCGGGATCTTTGAGCTTCTCAGGTAAGCTTTTCAGAATGACTGCACTGCATTCTTCAGTAAGGTAAACTTTTTCAATTTCCCTCCAATCCTTCTTATGACTTAAGATCTCTTTCATGAACTTAGCATAAGAGGGTATTTGCTCAAGTGCCTCTGCAAACAGAATCTTTATTTCAAGAGTCCTGAGATAGTCTGCAAAGCGGGCAAATTGCTTATCCTGTTCCGCTTGGTGGAGTTTCTGAAGATAAGGCATTTTGGCTTTGTATTCCTCAACCTTAGTTGCTGCAGGTTTATTGCCTACAGATGTGGGTTGAGAAGCCTTTTTAGATGGGTTATTATCAGTACTTGTATGTGTCTGATCCCCCACTGGCATTTGAATGCCAGGGGTGGAAGCTGAAGTGGCGTTAGACGCCAACTCCTTACTTGTTTCTGGCGTCTGAACGCCAGAACTGTGCTCCCTTTGGGCATTCAACGCCAAATCCTTACTTGTTCCTGGCGTTCAACGCCAGGACTGAGCATGGTTTGGGCGTTCAACGCCAGCTTTCCACCCATTCTCTGGCGTTTGAGCGCCAGAATTATTCCTCTCTGGGCTCTTACTGTCCTCAGAAGGATTTTGGTTAGTTTGCTCATTTCTTGGCTTCCTGCTATCTTGAAGTGAGGTATTTAATGTTTTCCCACTTCTTAATTGAACTGCTTGGCACTCTTCTGTTATTTGTTTTGATAACTGCTGTTCTGTTTGCTTCAATTGTACTTCCATATTCATATTAGCCATTCTTGTTTCTTGTAGTATTTCCTTGAATTCGGCTAGCTGTTTTGTTAGAAAATCCAGTTGCTGATTGAATTCAGTAACTTGTTCTGTAGGACTCAGTTCAGTAGTTACTGTCTTAACCTCTTCTTTCATGGAAGGTTCACTGCTTAGGTACAGATGCTGATTTCTGGCAACTGTATCAATGAGCTCTTGAGCTTCTTCTATTGTCTTTCTCATGTGTATAGATCCACCAGCTGAGTGGTCTAGAGAAATCTGAGCTCTTTCTGTAAGCCCATAGTAGAAGATGTCTAACTGCACCCATTCTGAAAATATTTCAGAGGGGCATTTTCTTAGCATCTCTCTGTATCTCTCACAAGCATCATAAAGAGATTCATTATCTCCTTGTTTGAAGCCTTGGATGCTCAGCCTTAGCTGTGTCATCTGTTTTGGAGGAAAATAGTGATTCAGGAATTTTTTTGACAGTTGTTTCCATGTCTTTATGCTGTCCTTAGGTTGGTTATTTAACCACCTCTTAGCTTGGTCTTTTATAGCAAATGGGAACAGTGATAGCCTGTAGACATCCTGATCTACCTCCTTATCATGTACTGTGTCAGCAATTTGTAAAAACTGTGCCAGAAACTCTGTAGGTTCTTCCTATGGAAGACCGGAATACTGGCAACTTTGCTGCACCATGATAATGAGCTGAGGATTCAACTCAAAACTACTGACTCCGATGGAGGGTATACAGATACTACTCCCATATGAAGCAGTAATAGGGTTAGCATATGACCCCAGAGTCCTTCTGGACTGTTCATTTCCACTTATGTCCATGTTGGAGTAAAGGAGGTAATGTGGATTTAACTTTTATTTATTTTATTATATAAAAAAATAATTTCCGAAATAACAAAATAAAATAAAATAAAAACTAAAATAATAAATAAAAAGAAATAAATTTCCGAAATAAAAAAAATAAAAATTATTATTATTATTATTATTTTATTTTTTTGAAAACTTTCGAAAAAAATGAGGAGAGAGAAAGTAGTTAGGATATTTTTGAAATTTAAATCTGAATTTTTATAAAAAAATCGAAATTGTGGCTTAAAAATAGTTAGAGAAGATATTTTTTTGAATTTTGAATTTTATGATGAAAGAGAAAAATACACAAAAGACACAAGACTTAAAATTTTTAGATCTAATCCTCCTTGTTTTCAAAAATTTTGGAGGGAAAATACCAAACTTAAAAATTTTAAGATCAAAACACAAAGAAGACTCAAGAACACTTTGAAGATTCACAAGAACAATAAGAACAAAAGAAAGAACACCAAACTTAAAATTTTTAGAAAACTTCAATAAAATTTTCAAAAATTATAAAAAGATTAACAATAAAACACCAAACTTAAAGTTTGGCACAAGATTCAATCAAAGAAAAATTATTTTTGAAAAAAATTTTAAAAAGAAGATACCCAATTACCAAGAACATAGACCAACGCTCTAGCCAATTGGGCAGTAAAGGTAACAGTTGTTTTGAAGAGGTATATATATATATATATATATATATATATATATATATATATATATATATATATATATATATATATATGGAAGACTAATGCTTTGGAAAAGAACAAGAAAAACAAGAAAAGACACAGAACAAGAAAAACTAAAAATCAAACAAGAAAAATAAACAAGAACAACTTAAAGATCAAAGAATACAAATTCGAAAATTTAAAAGGAAAATATAAAATATGCAATTGACACCAAACTTAGAACAAGACACTAACTCATGAAAAATTAAAAATTAATAAGGAAAAATAATATTTTTGAAAAATTTTTGAAGAGAAATTAAAGGACTCAAATTTAATGACTTTATAGCATCAATACTCTATTCATAATCTAAGCAACAAAATAAACCTTTAGTTGTTCAAACTCAAACAATCCCCGACAACAGCGCCAAAAATTTGGTGCACGAAATTGCAATCACACTTTTGCAATCCGCACAACTAACCAGCAAGTGCACTGGGTCGTCCAAGTAATACCTTACGTGAGTAAGGGTCGATCCCACGGAGATTGTTGGCTTGAAGCAAGCTATGGTTATTTTATTATTCTTAGTCAGGAGATCAATTATAATTATCAGTTTGAATTACTAAAAAAATAAAAGAGCGTGAAATAATTACTTGTTGTGCAATAATGGAGAATATGTTGGAGTTTTAGAGATGCTTTGTCTTCTGAATTCCTGTAACATAATGTTTTCTCTCATGCAAAAGTGCAAAGTTCCTTCCATGGCAAGCTCTATGTAGGGTGTCACCGTTGTCAATGGCTACTTCCCATTCTCTCAGTGAAAATGGTCCAAATGCTCTGTCACAGCACGACTAATCAGCTGTTGGTTCTCGATCATGTCGGAATAGAATCCATTGATTCTTTTGCGTTTGTCATCACACCCAACACTCGCGAGTTTGAAGCTCATCACAGTCATCCAATCCCAGAATCCTACTCGGAATACCACAGACAAGGTTTAGACTTTTTGGATTCTCATGAATGCCGCCATCAATTCTAGCTTATACCACGAAGATTCTGATTAAGGAATCTGAGAGATACTCATTCAATCTGATGTAGAACGGAGGTGGTTGTCAGATACACGTTCAAGGATTGAGGAAGGTGATGAGTGTCACAGATCACCACCTTCTCCATAGTTAAGCGCGAATGAACATCTTAGATAGGAACACGCATGTTTGAATGGAAAAATAGAAATAATTGCATTAATTTATCGAGACGCTGCAGAGCTCCTCACCCCCAACAATAGAGTTTAGAGACTCATGCCATCAAAAAGTATAAAATTCAGATCTAAAAATGTCATGAGATCCAAAATAAGTCTCTAAAAGTTGTTTAAATACTAAACTAATAACCTAGGTTTACAGAAAATGAGTAAACTAAGATAATTGGTGCAGAAATCCACTTCTGGGGCCTACTTGGTGTGTGCTGGGGCTGAGACTTAAGCTTCTCATGTGCCTGGGCTATTTCTGGAGTTGAATGCCAGGTTGTAACCTGTTTCTGGCGTTGAACTCCAACTTGCAACCTGTTTCTGGCGCTGAACGCCAGACTACAACATGGAACTGGCGTTGAACGCCATTTTACATCATCTATATTTGCGTAAAGTATGGATTATTATATATTGCTGGAAAGCCCTGGATGTCTACTTTCCAGCCTAATTGAGATCGCGCCGATTGGACTTCTGTAGCTCCAAAAAATCCATTCTGAGTTCAGGGAGGTCAGAATCCAACAGCATCAGCAGTCCTTTTTCAGCCTAAATCAGATTTTTGCTCAGCTCCCTCAATTTCAGCCAGAAAATACCTGAAATTATAGAAAAACACACAAACTCATTGTAGAGTCCAGAAATATGAATTTTGCCTAAAAATAAATAAAATTTTACTAAAAACTAACTAAAACATACTAAAATCTACATGAAATTACCCCCAAAAAGCGTATAAAATATCCGCTCATCACACAGCTACTTTATGAGGCTTGGCCGTGACCCTTTGCATTTTATTTTCTAGTATTACCACCGGATACGTAAATGTCACAGACACATAATTGGGTGAACCTTTTCAGATTGTGACTCAGCTTTGCTAGAGTCCCCAGTTGGAGGTGCCCAGAGTTCTTCAGCACACTCTTTTGCTTTGGATCACGACTTTAACCACTCAGTCCCAAGCTTTTCACTTGGACCTTCATGACACAAGCACATGGTTAGGGACAGCTTGATTTAGCCGATTAGGCCAGGAATTTATTGGCTTTTGGTTTAAAGGGTTATTGGCTTTTTGCTCTTGTCTTTTGGTTTAAAGAGCTATTGGCTATTTCTGCTTGTTTTTTTCTTTTTCTTTCTTTTTTTTCTTTATTTTTTGCTTTTTTTTTTTTGCAAAAGCAATTGCCTTCCCTTTCCTCTTTATAGAGGATTCTCCAACTTTGGGTGCCATAAGTGGTAATGGAAAGTAAAAAAGTAGAACTTTTCCATACCAAACTTAAAAACTTTGCTCATCCTCAAGCAAAATAAGATAGAAGGGAGTAGAAGAAGAATAAGGTAATTAATTTTGAAAAACTTGTTAATGTTAAAAAAAATTAAAAGGATTTGAAAAGAATTTGAGAAGATATGTAAGTTTGGAAAAAGATATGGACAAGAATTAAAAAGAATTAAAAAAGAATTAAAAAGAATTGAAAGGATTATTAGTTTTTGAAAATAGAAATTGAAATATGAACATTGGAAATATTTTTGATGCAAAAAAATTATGAATTAAAACATGAAAAATTAAAAAAAATCGAATTTGAAACAAAATTACCTCCCCTTTGCTGTTCTGGCGTTTAACGCCCATCTGGCAGCCAATTTGGGCGTTTATCGCCCAGCCAGGTATTTTAAACACCCAGGATGCTACTGTTTCTAGCGTTTAACACCAAGAATGATAGGCATTCTGGCGTTTAGCACCCAGTTTTTCACCTTTATTGGTGTTTAAACGCCAATAAGCTTCTTTTCTATTGGCTTCTCTGTTTTCTGTTTGGGACTCTTATGTTACTCTGTAAACCTCTGCAATTGACCATAAACTTTAAAAATAAATTATATTAAACTTGTATAATTATTATTTAAATAACAAAACATTTGCTAATGGCTGGGTTGCCTCCCAACAAGTGCTTCTTTACTGTCTTTAGCTGGACTTTACTGAGCTTTAATCTAGTCTCAGTCTTGAGCATTCTTGCTCAACATTGCCTTCAAGATAATGCTTGACTCTCTGTCTATTAACAATGAACTTTTTATCAGAGTCAATATCCTGAAGCTCTACATATTCATATGGTGACACACTAGTAATCACATATGGTCCCTTCCACCGGGATTTCAATTTCCCAGGGAACAATCTGAGCTTAGAGTTAAACAGCAAAACCTTCTATCCTGGCTCAAAGACTCTGGATGATAGCTTTCTATCATGCCACCTTTTGCTTTCTCCTTGTAAATTTTAGCATTTTCGAAAGTATTGAGTCTGAACTCCTCCAGCTCATTCAATTGGAGTAATCTTTTCTCTCCAGCTACCTTAGCATTAAGGTTTAGGAACCTGGTTGCCCAGTAAGTCTTGTGTTCCAGTTCCACTGGCAGATGACAGGATTTTCCATACACGAGCTGGTATGGAGAGGTCCCTATAGGAGTCTTGAATGCGGTTTTGTATGCCCACAGAGCATCATCCAGACTTCTTGCCCAATCCCTACTACGGGTACTTACAGTCCGTTCCAGGATTCGTTTTAATTTTTTATTTAAGACTTCAGCCTGTCCATTTGTCTGTGGATGATATGGAGTTGCCACTTTGTGGTTAATTCCATATCGGATCAGAGTAGAGTCAAGCTGTTTATTGCAGAAATGAGTGCCTCCATCACTGATCAGTACCCTAGGGACACCGAAACTGCTAAAGATATGCTTCTGGAGAAACTTCATCACTGTCTTAGTATCATTAGTGGGTGTTGCAATTGCCTCTACCCATTTGGATACATAGTCTACTACCACCAGAATATAAGTGTTTGAATATGATGGTGGGAAAGGCTCCATGAAGTAAATACCCCATACATCAAATAACTCAATTTCTAAGATCCTTTGCTGAGGCATGGCATAACCGTGAGGCAGATTACCAGCTCTCTGGCAACTGTCACAGTTACGTACAAACTCTCGGGAGTCTCTATAGAAAGTAGGCCAGTAGAAACCACATTGGAGAACCTTTATGGCTGTTCGCTCACCTCCGAAATGTCCTCCATATTGTGATCCATGGCAATGCCATAGGATCTTTTGTGCCTTTTCTCTAGGCACACATCTACAGATTATTCTGTCTGCACATCTCTTAAAGAGATATGGTTCATCCCACAAGTAGTACTTTGCATCAGAAACCAATTTTTTTGTTTGCTACCTACTGTACTCTTTGGGTATGAATCTCATAGCTTTATAGTTTGCAATGTCTATAAACCACGGTACTTCCTGAATGGCAAAGAGTTGCTCATCCGGAAAGGTTTTAGAGATCTCAGTAGGAGGGAGGAACGCTCCTACTACTGGTTCTATCCGGGATAGGTGATCATCTACCTGGTACTCTGTCCCTTTTCGATCTCTTATTTCTATATCAAACTCTTGCAGAAGCAACACCCATCTTATGAGTCTGGGTTTTGAATCCTGCTTTGTGAGAAAATATTTTAGAGCAGCATGGTCAGTGTACACAATCACTTTTGATCCTACTAAATAAGATCTGAACTGATCAATGGCATAAACCACTACAAGTAACTACTTTTCTGTGGTTGTGTAATTCTTCTGCGCGTTATTTAAAACACGGCTAGCATAATAAATGACATGCAGAAGTTTGTCATGCCTCTGTCCCAATACTGCACCAATGGCATGGTCACTGGCATCACACATTAGTTTGAATGGTAATGTCCAGTCTGGTGCAGAAATTACTGGTGCTGTGACCAGCTTAGCTTTCACAGAGTCTCAAAGGCCTGCAGACATTGTGTGTCAAAGACAAATGGTATATCAGCGGCTAGCAAATTGCTCAAAGATTTTGTAATTTTTAAAAAATCCTTTATAAACCTCCTATAGAATCCTACATGCCCCAGAAAGCTTCTAATTGCCTTAACATTGGCAGGTGGTGGTAATTTTTCAATTACCTCTACCTTAGCTTGATCCACCTCTATTCCCTTGTTCAAAATTTTGTGCCCAGAGACAATTCCTTCAGTCACCAGAAAGTGACATTTCTCCCAATTTAAAACCAGGTTAGTCTCTTAGCACCTTTTCAGAACAAGTGCTAGATAATCAAGACAAGAGCTGAATGAGTCTCCAAATACTGAGAAGTCATCCAAGAAGACTTCCAGAAACTTCTCTACCATATCAAAAAAGATAGAGAGTATGCACCTCTGAAAGGTTGCAGGTGCATTGCACAGACCAGATGGCATCCTTCTGTAGGCAAATACTCCAGATGGACATGTGAATGTTGTTTTCTCTTGGTCCTGAGGATCTACTGTAATTTGTTTGTAACCTGAATAGCTGGTGCACGAAATTGCAATAACACTTTTGCAATCCCGCACAACTAACCAGCAAGTGCACTGGGTCGTCCAAGTAATACCTTGCGTGAGCAAGGGTCGATCCCACGGAGATTGTCGGCTTGAAGCAAGCTATGGTTATTTTGTAAATCTTAGTCAGGATATCAGAAATTATCAGGATTGATTGTAAAAAGCAAAAGAACATGTAATGGTTACTTGTACTGCAGTAATGGAGAATGGGTTGAGGTTTGGAGATGCTCCATCTTCTGAATCTCTGCTTTCCTACTGTCTTCTTCATCAAACACGCATGTCTCCTTCCATGGCAAGCTCGTGTAGGGTCTCACTGTTGTCAGCAGCTACCTCCCATCCGCGCAGTGAAAGCTAATGCAAAGCACTCTGTCACAGTGCCGCCAATCACCGGTTTGGTTCCCTCCCCTACCGGAATAGAATCACTCTTTTGCGTCTGTCACTAACGCCAGTAGGTTACAGGTTTGAAGCACATCACAGTCATTCAATCATTGAATCCTACTCAGAATACCACAGACAAGGTTTAGACCTTCCGGATTCTCTTGAATGCTGCCATCAGGTCCTGCCTATACCACGAAGATTCCGATTAAAGAACCCAAGAGATAACTACTCAATCTAAGATAGAACAGAGGTGCTTGTCAGGCACGTGTTCATGGTTGAGAATGATGATGATTGTCACGGATCATCACATTCATCCGGATTAAGAACAAGTGTTATCTTAGAACGGAAGCAAGCATGATTGAATAAGAAACAGTAGTAATTGCATTAATCCATCAAGACACAGCAGAGCTCCTCACCCCCAACCATGGGGTTTAGAGGCTCATACTGTGGAAAGAACGTGTATGAAATGTTATGAGGTCATAAGGTTTTGATTACAATGTCAAAAGGTCCTATAAGTAGTAAACTAGTATCCTAAGGTTTACAGAAATGAGTAAATGACAGAAAAATCCACTTCCGGGCCCACTTGGTGTGTGCTTGGGCTGAGCATTGAAGCTTTTATGTGTAGAGACGTTTTCTGGAGTTAAACGCCAGTTCTCATGCCAGTTTGGGCGTTTAACTCCAACTTTTAATCCAGTTCCGGCGTTTAACGCTGGAATTTCTGAGGCCGGATTGCTACGCGGGTTTGGGCCATCAAATCTTGGACAAAGTATGGACTATTATATATTGCTGGAAAGCCCAGGATGTCTACTTTCCAACGCCGTTGAGAGCGCGCCAATTGGGCTTCTGTAGCTCCAGAAAATCCACTTCGAGTGCAGGGAGGTCAGAATCCAACAGCATCTGCAGTCCTTTTCAGTCTCTGGATCAGATTTTGCTCAGGACCCTCAATTTCAGTCAGAAAATACCTGAAATCACAGAAAAACACACAAACTCATAGTAAAGTCCAGAAAAGTGAATTTTAATTAAAAACTAATAAAAATATACTAAAAACTAACTAAAAGATACTAAAAACATACTAAAAACAATGCCAAAAAGCATACAAATTATCCGCTCATCACAACACCAAACTTAAATTGTTGCTTGTCCCCAAGCAACTGAAAATCAAAATAGGATAAAAAGAAGAGAATATACTATAGATTCCAAAATATCAAAGAAACACAGCTCCAATTAGATGAGCGGGACTAGTAGCTTTTTGCCTCCGAACAGTTTTGGCATCTCACTCTATCCTTTGAAGTTCAGAATGATTGGCATCTATAAGAACTCAGAACTCAGATAGTGTTATTGATTCTCTTAGTGAAGTACATTGATTCTTGAACATAGCCAGTGTATGAGTCTTGGCTGTGGCCCAAAGCACTCTGTCTTCCAGTATTACCACCGGATACATACATGCCACAGACACATAATTGGGTGAACCTTTTTAGATTGTGACTCAGCTTTGCTAAAGTCCCCAATTAGAGGTGTCCAGGGTTCTTAAGCACACTCTTGTTGCTTTGGATCACAACTCTATTTCCTTCTCTTTTTTTTTTTTTTCTTTTCTTTTTCTTTTTCTTTCCCTTTTTTTTTTCGAAAATTTTTTTTTTTTTTCACTGCTTTTCTTGCTTCAAGAATCAATTTGATGATTTTTCAGATCCTCAATAACAGTTCTCTTTCTCCTCATTCTTTCAAGAGCCAACAATTTTAACATTCTTAAAACAACAAATTCAAAAGACATATGCACTGTTCAAGCATTCATTCAGAAAACAAAAAGTATTGCCACCACATCAAACTAATTCAACTAGTTTCAGAGATAAATTTCGGAATCCTGTACTTCTTGTTCTTTTGTGATTAAAGCATTTTTCTTTTAAGAGAGGTGATGGATTCATAGGACATTCATAGCTTTAAAGCATAAACTTTATTAATTTTATTAATTAAGAACAAGACTCAATTATAGATATAAGATGAGACTAAAAATAAAGGAAAGAGATAAAAAAAACGAAAAACAGAGGCCTCTAATGATAGAGGTTTCACAGAGTTAGGACTCAACAACCTTGATTTTGAGAAGTGGATGCTCCCCCTGCTTGAGAGGAGAGCTTTTGGCGTTTCAGTTCCTTGATATCACGCCCCTGCTTCTCTTGTTCCTTCAGCAATTTGCAGATCATGCAGTTCTGATTCTGCTGTTCTTCCTTCAGTTGCTCCATAGTCTCTTGCAGCTTGTTGATGGATGCTTCTAGGCTGGCCCAGTAGCCAATTTCAGGGAATTCAGGGAGGAACTCACGCGCCCTCCTTTTGATGGAGTTGTCTTGCACTTGTCCTTCCATTGACTTCTTGGTGATTGGGTGTTCAATGGGTATGAACTCATCTACTCCCATCTTTACCCCCGCCTCTTTACAGAGCAAGGAGATCAAGCTTGGGTAAGCCAGCTTGGCTTCAGTGGAATTCTTGTTTGCAATTGTGTAGATCTCACAAGCAATCACATGATGCACCTCCACTGCTTTTCCAAGCATAATACAGTGAATCATCACTGCTCTCTTGATGGTGACCTCAGAACGGTTGCTAGTGGGCAATATGGAACGCCCAATAAAGTCTAGCCAACCTCTTGCAATTGGCTTGAGGTCTCCCCTCTTGAGTTGGTTTGGGACACCCTTAGAATTGGTTATCCACTTAGTTCCAGGGAGGCATATGTCCTCTAGAACTTGATCCAACCCCTTATCTACTCTCACCATCCTCCTATTGAAGGAATCAGGATCATCTTGTAGTTGAGGTAACTTGAAGATTTCTCTTATTTTGTCCAGATGGAAGTACATAACTTTCCCTCTGACCATGGTTCTGTGGGTAGGAAAAGCGGTTCCAGTCATTCTTTGCTTATCTGTGAGCCACAGATTTGAGTAGAATTCCTGAACCATGTTCCTTCCAACCTTTGTCTCAGGATTGGTCAGAACTTCCCAACCTCTGTTTCGAATTTGCTCTTGGATCTCCGGATATTCATCTTCTTTCAGATCAAATTTAACTTCCGGGATCACTGACCTCAGTCCCATTATTTTGTGATAATGGTCCTCATGTTCTTTGGTTAAGAACTTCTCTTCATTCCAAAGATTCTTTGGATTGGTCTCTTTCCTTCCTCTTGAGTTGGTTTGTTTTCCCTTGGGAGCCATGATATTGATGAATCTTGGCTTAGTGATCACGGAAAAGCACACCAAACTTAGAGGTTTTGCTTGTCCTCAAGCAAAAAGAAAAGAAATAAGAGAAGAGAGAGAGAGAGGGAGAGAAAATTCGAATGGTGTGAGGAAGGAGGGGTGAGGAACGTTCATTTATAGAGTGGGGGGAGGAGAATTTCGAAAACAAAAGAGAGATTTGAAAGGAAATTTGAAAAGATATGAAAGATTTTTGAGAAAAGGGTGAGTTTTTGAAGAAGAATTGGGATTATTTTGAAATAGATTTGAAAAGATTGTTTTGATTTTTGAAGATTTGAAAGTGTATAATGAATGATTGAAGTGTGATTTTGTAGAAAAGTATGGGTGAGAAAAGGAAAGTTTGAAAAAATCTGAGTTGAAAACAAAAATGTGGTCCCCCCACCAAGCTGGCGTTAAATGCCCAGAATGGCACCCATTCTGGCGTTTAACGCCCATTTGTTGCCCCTTTTGGGCGTTTAACGCCCAGCCAGGTACCCTGGCTGGCGTTAAACGCCAGAAAACCTTCCTCACTGGGCGTTTTTCTGAACGCCCAGTGATGCTGCACACCTGGCGTTAAACGCCCAGAATGGTGCCCATTCTGGCGTTTAACGCCCAGAATGGTACCATTACTGGCGTTAAACGCCCAGAATGGTGCCCATTCTGGCGTTTAACGCCCAAAATGCCTCTTACTGGCGTTTTTTTCGCCAGTAAGCTCATTTTCTCTGCTTTTTGAGCTGAATCCTTCTGTAACTCTGTGAATTCCTTCATTTTTGATACTTGCCTCTGTAAGAACTAATCGTACAACTTCCTAATGACTGGGTTGCCTCCCAGCAAGCGCTTCTTTACTGTCTTTAGCTGGACTTTCACTGAGAATCACTCAAGTCTCAGTTTTGAGCATTCCTGCTCAAAATTTCCTTCAAGATAGTGTTTGATCCTCTGTCCATTAACAATGAACTTACTGTCAGAATCAATATCCTGAAGCTCAACATACCCATATGGTGACACTTTTGTAATCACATATGGACCCCTCCACCGGGATTTGAGTTTTCCTGGAAACAGTCTGAGCCTAGAGTTGAAGAGCAGAACTTTTTGTCCTGGTTCAAAGACTCTGGTTGACAATCTCTTGTCATGCCACTTCTTTGCCTTTTCCTTATAGATCTTAGCATTTTCAAAGGCATTGAGTCTGAACTCCTCTAGCTCATTTAGCTGGAGCAGTCTTTTCTCACCAGCTAACTGTGCATCCATGTTTAGGAATCTGGTTGCCCAGTAGGCTTTATGTTCCAGTTCCACAGGCAAATGGCAGGCCTTTCCATACACCAATTGGTATGGAGAGGTGCCTATAGGAGTCTTGAATGCTGTTCTGTATGCCCACAGAGCATCATCCAAGCTCTTTGCCCAATCCTTTCTTCGGGACATCACAGTCCGTTCCAGGATTCTTTTTAGCTCTCTGTTAGAGACTTCAGCTTGCCCATTTGTCTGTGGATGATACGGAGTTGCCACTTTATGGCTGATTCCATATCTAACCATAGCAGAGTATAGCTGTTTATTGCAGAAATGAGTACCCCCATCACTGATTAGTACTCTAGGGACGCCAAACCTGCTGAAAATGTTTTTCTGGAGGAATTTCAGCACGGTTTTGGTATCATTAGTGGGTGTAGCAATTGCTTCTACCCACTTAGATACATAGTCCACTGCCACCAGAATGTAAGTGTTTGAGTATGATGGTGGGAATGGCCCCATGAAGTCAATTCCCCATACATCAAACAGCTCTATCTCTAATATCCCTTGTTGAGGCATGGCATATCCGTGAGGCAGGTTACCAGCTCTTTGGCAACTGTCACAGTTACGCACAAACTCTCGGGAATCTTTATAGAGAGTAGGCCAGTAGAAGCCGCACTGGAGAACTTTAGTGGCTGTTCGCTCACTTCCAAAGTGTCCCCCATACTGTGATCCATGGCAGTGCCATAGGATCCTTCGTGCTTCCTCTCTGGGTATACACCTGCGGATCACTCCGTCAGCACATCTCTTAAAGAGATATGGTTCATCCCAAAGGTAGTACTTGGCATCTGAAATTAGTTTCTTTCTTTGCACATAACTGTACTCCTTGGGTATGAACCTCACAGCTTTATAATTTGCAATGTCTGCAAACCATGGAGCTTCCTGGATGGCAAAGAGTTGCTCATCTGGGAAAGTCTCAGAGATCTCAGTAGAAGGGAGGGACGCCCCAGCTACTGGCTCTATTCTGGACAGATGATCAGCTACTTGGTTCTCTGTCCCTTTTCTGTCTCTTATTTCTATATCAAACTCTTGCAGAAGTAACACCCATCTGATAAGCCTGGGTTTTGAATCCTGCTTTGTGAGTAAGTATTTAAGAGCAGCATGGTCAGTGTACACAATCACCTTTGATCCCACTAAGTAGGATCTAAACTTGTCAATGGCATAGACCACTGCAAGTAATTCTTTTTCTGTGGTTGTGTAATTCTTCTGTGCATCATTTAGAACACGGCTGGCATAATAAATGACATGCAGAAGTTTGTTATGCCTCTGTCCCAACACTGCACCAATGGCATGATCACTGGCATCACACATTAATTCAAATGGTAATGCCCAGTCTGGTGCAGAGATGACTGGTGCTGTGACCAGTTTAGCTTTCAGGGTCTCAAATGCCTGCAAACACTGTGTGTCAAACACAAATGGTGTGTCAGCAGCTAGCAGGTTACTCAGAGGTTTAGCAATTTTCGAAAAATCCTTGATAAACCTTCTGTAGAATCCTGCATGCCCCAGAAAGCTTCTGATTGCCTTAACATTGGCAGGTGGTGGTAATTTTTCAATTACTTCCACCTTTGCCTTATCCACCTCTATTCCCCTGCTTGAAATTTTGTGCCCAAGGACAATTCCTTCAGTCACCATAAAGTGACATTTCTCCCAGTTTAAAACCAGGTTAGTCTCTTGGCATCTTTTCAGGACAAGTGATAGGTGGTTAAGACAGGAGCTAAATGAGTCTCCATATACTGAAAAGTCATCCATGAAGACTTCCAGAAATTTCTCTACCATATCTGAGAAGATAGAGAGCATGCACCTCTGAAAGGTTGCAGGTGCATTGCACAGACCAAAAGGCATTCTCCTATAGGCAAACACGCCTGAAGGGCAGGTGAATGCTGTCTTCTCTTGGTCCTGGGGATCCACTGCAATTTGGTTATAGCCTGAATAGCCATCCAAAAAGCAGTAATAGTCATGACCAGCTAGTCTTTCTAGCATTTGGTCTATGAATGGTAAAGGAAAATGATCCTTTCTGGTGGCTGTATTGAGCCTTCTGTAGTCAATACACATACGCCACCCTGTGACTGTCCTTGTAGGGACCAGTTCATTTTTTTCATTATGAACCACTGTCATTCCTCCCTTTTTGGGAACAACTTGGACAGGGCTCACCCAGGGGCTATCAGAAATAGGATAAATAATCCCAGCCTCTAGTAATTTAGTGACCTCTTTCTGCACCACCTCCTTCATGGCAGGATTTAGCCTCCTCTGTGGTTGGACCACTGGTTTGGCATTATCCTCCAACAGGATCTTGTGCATGCATCTAGCTGGGCTAATGCCCTTAAGATCACTTATGGACCACCCAAGAGCTGTCTTGTGTGTCCTTAGCACTTTAATCAGTGCTTCCTCTTCCTGTGAATTTAAGGCAGAGCTTATAATCACTGGAAAAGTGTCACTCTCTCCCAGAAATGCATATTTCAGGGATGATGGTAGTGGTTTGAGTTCAGGCTTAGGAGGCTTATCTTCCTCCTGAGGAATTTTCGAAAATTCCTTTGCCTCTTCTGGCTCTTCCTGATCAGTTGGAGCATCTTTGAAGATGTCCTCAAGCTCTGATTCTAGGCTTTCAGCCATATTGATCTCTTCTACCAGAGAGTCAATAATGTCAGCGCCCATGCAGTCCTCTGGTGTGTCTGGATGCTGCATAGCTTTTACAGCATTCAACTTGAACTCATCCTCATTGACTCTCAAGGTTACTTCCCCCTTTTGTACATCAATGAGAGTTCGTCCAGTTGCTAGGAAAGGTCTTCCTAGAATGAGAGTTGCACTTTTGTGCTCCTCCATTTCCAGCACCACAAAGTCAGTTGGAAAGGCAAATGGCCCAACCTTGACAATCATGTCCTCTATTATGCCTGATGGGTGTTTAATGGAGCCATCAGCAAGTTGGAGGCATATCCTGGTTGGTTTGACTTCTCCAATCAACCCAAGCTTTCTGATAGTGGATGCAGGTATTAAGTTAATACTTGCTCCAAGATCACATAAGGCTACCTTGGTGTAAGTGCCTTCCAATGTGCATGGTATCAGAAAGCTTCCAGGATCTTGAAGCTTTTCTGGTAAGCTTTTTAGAATGACTGCACTGCATTCTTCAGTGAGAAATACTTTTTCAGTTTCTCTCCAATCCTTCTTATGACTTAAGATCTCTTTCATGAACTTAGCATAAGAGGGTATTTGCTCAAGTGCCTCTGCAAAAGGAATCTTTATTTCAAGAGTCCTTAAATAGTCTGCAAAGCGGGCAAATTGCTTATCCTGTTCCGCTTTGCGGAGTTTCTGAGGATAAGGCATCTTGGCTTGATATTCTTCAACCTTAGATGCTGCAGGTTTATTCCTTACAGAAGTGGTTGAAGAAGCCTTGTTAGAGGGATTACTGTCAGCACTCTCAGGTGTCTGATTCTCCTGGGGCGTTTGAACGCCAGGAGTGGATGAAGTTTGGGCGTTAAACGCCAACTTCTCCCCCTTTTCTGGCGTTTGAACGCCAGAACTGGGCAGGGAATGGGCGTTTAACGCCAGCTTTCCTCCCTGTTCTGGCGTTTGAACGCCAATATTGGGCAAGGAATGGGCGTTTAACGCCAATTTTCCTCCCCTTTCTGGCGTTTGAACGCCAATAATATTCCTCTCTGGGCTCTTACTGTCCTCAGAGGGATTTTGAACAGTGGCTTGGTCATCCTCTGTCAACTGTTCCTTAATTGACTTCTTGCTCTTTTGAGCAGTGGCATTCAGTGTTTTCCCACTCCTCAGTTGAACTGCTTGACATTCTTCTGTTATTTGTTTAGATATTTGCTGTTTTGCTTGATTCAACTGCAGTTCTATGCTCTTGTTAGCAACCTTAGTATCATGGAGCATTTCTTTAAATTCTGCTAACTGTTCAGTCATCAGGAGTAGTTGTTGATTAAGCTCATTCATCTGTTCTTGAGGATCAGGATCAGTGACTACTGCCATGACCTCTTCTTGTGGAACGAATTCCTTGCTAGAATATAAGTATTGGTTTCTAGCAACAATGTCTATAAGCTCTTGAGCTTCTTCAATTGTCTTCCTCATGTGTATAGATCCACCAGCTGAGTGGTCTAAAGACATCTGAGCTTTTTCTGTGAGCCCATAGTAGAAAATGTCTAACTGTACCCACTCTGAAAACATTTCAGAGGGACATTTTCTTAGCATACCTCTATACCTCTCCCAGGCATCATAAAGGGATTCATTATCCTCTTGTTTAAAGCCTTGGATGTCCAGCCTTAGCTGTGTCATCCTTTTTGGAGGGTAAAAATGATTCAGGAATTTTTCTGATAACTGTTTCCATGTCTTTATGCTTGCTGTAGGTTGGTTATTTAACCACCTTTTTGCTTGATCTTTTACAGCAAATGGAAACAGTAACAGTCTGTAGACATCCTGATCTACCTCTTTATCATGTATTGTGTCAGCAATTTGTAAGAACTGTGCCAGAAACTCAGTAGGTTCTTCCTCTGGAAGACCGGAATACTGGCAATTTTGCTGCACTATGATAATGAGTTGAGGGTTTAGCTCAAAGCTGCTTGCTTTGATGGGAGGTACACAGATGCTACTCCCATATGCAGCTGTACTGGGGTTGGCATAGGACCCCAGAGTCCTTCTGGACTGATTAATTCCACTTAAGTCCATAATAGACAAAAGGGAAATGAGAATAATTGCAAAGAGATGAATTTTGTTTATTTTTTTATTATTATTATTTTTTTTTTTTGAAATAACCGAAAAATTAAAATAAAATAAAATAAAACAAAAGGAAAATAAAATAAAATTCGAAAATTAAGAATAGAATAAGATCAAAGCAAATTGGGAACTGAATCAATTAGTAAAGAAAAAGATTTTGAAAACAGCAATTAAGAAGATATGATTGAAAAATTTTTTTGAAAAAGATTTGATTCTTAAAAAGAGGAAAGAGAAAAACACAAAAAGACACCAAACTTAAAATTTTAGAAAATCAAACACTAATTTTTTTTCGAAAATTTTAAAGGAAAAACACAAAGAGGACACCAAACTTAGAACTTTTATGAATCAAAAAGGGCTAAGAACATGCAAGAACGAAAATTTTAAAAGAAAAACAAACGCATGCAATTGACACCAAACTTAGAATATGAAACTAGACTCAACTAAAAAGACTCTAAACCAACAAAAATAAAAAAAATCCTAATCTAAGCAACAAAATAAACCGTCAGTTGTCCAAACTCGAACAATCCCCGGCAACGGCGCCAAAAACTTGGTGCACGAAATTGCAATAACACTTTTGCAATCCCGCACAACTAACCAGCAAGTGCACTGGGTCGTCCAAGTAATACCTTGCGTGAGCAAGGGTCGATCCCACGGAGATTGTCGGCTTGAAGCAAGCTATGGTTATTTTGTAAATCTTAGTCAGGATATCAGAAATTATCAGGATTGATTGTAAAAAGCAAAAGAACATGTAATGGTTACTTGTACTGCAGTAATGGAGAATGGGTTGAGGTTTGGAGATGCTCCATCTTCTGAATCTCTGCTTTCCTACTGTCTTCTTCATCAAACACGCATGTCTCCTTCCATGGCAAGCTCGTGTAGGGTCTCACTGTTGTCAGCAGCTACCTCCCATCCGCGCAGTGAAAGCTAATGCAAAGCACTCTGTCACAGTGCCGCCAATCACCGGTTTGGTTCCCTCCCCTACCGGAATAGAATCACTCTTTTGCGTCTGTCACTAACGCCCAGTAGGTTACAGGTTTGAAGCACATCACAGTCATTCAATCATTGAATCCTACTCAGAATACCACAGACAAGGTTTAGACCTTCCGGATTCTCTTGAATGCTGCCATCAGGTCCTGCCTATACCACGAAGATTCCGATTAAAGAACCCAAGAGATAACTACTCAATCTAAGATAGAACAGAGGTGCTTGTCAGGCACGTGTTCATGGTTGAGAATGATGATGATTGTCACGGATCATCACATTCATCCGGATTAAGAACAAGTGTTATCTTAGAACGGAAGCAAGCATGATTGAATAAGAAACAGTAGTAATTGCATTAATCCATCAAGACACAGCAGAGCTCCTCACCCCCAACCATGGGGTTTAGAGGCTCATACTGTGGAAAGAACGTGTATGAAATGTTATGAGGTCATAAGGTTTTGATTACAATGTCAAAAGGTCCTATAAGTAGTAAACTAGTATCCTAAGGTTTACAGAAATGAGTAAATGACAGAAAAATCCACTTCCGGGCCCACTTGGTGTGTGCTTGGGCTGAGCATTGAAGCTTTTATGTGTAGAGACGTTTTCTGGAGTTAAACGCCAGTTCTCATGCCAGTTTGGGCGTTTAACTCCAACTTTTAATCCAGTTCCGGCGTTTAACGCTGGAATTTCTGAGGCCGGATTGCTACGCGGGTTTGGGCCATCAAATCTTGGACAAAGTATGGACTATTATATATTGCTGGAAAGCCCAGGATGTCTACTTTCCAACGCCGTTGAGAGCGCGCCAATTGGGCTTCTGTAGCTCCAGAAAATCCACTTCGAGTGCAGGGAGGTCAGAATCCAACAGCATCTGCAGTCCTTTTCAGTCTCTGGATCAGATTTTTGCTCAGGACCCTCAATTTCAGTCAGAAAATACCTGAAATCACAGAAAAACACACAAACTCATAGTAAAGTCCAGAAAAGTGAATTTTAATTAAAAACTAATAAAAATATACTAAAAACTAACTAAAAGATACTAAAAACATACTAAAAACAATGCCAAAAAGCATACAAATTATCCGCTCATCAATAGCCATTCAAAAAGTAGTAGTATTCATAACCTGCTAGTCTCTCTAGAATCTGGTCTATGAATGGTAAAAAAAATGATCTTTTCTAGTGGCTGTATTGAGCCTTCTGTAGTCAATACACATACGCCACCCTGTAACTGTTTTTGTGGGAACCAGTTCATTTCTTTCATTATGAACCACTGTCATACCTCCCTTCTTGGGGACAACTTGGACAGGGCTCACCCAGGGACTATCAGAAATAGAATAAATAATCCCAACCTCTAGTAACTTAGTGACCTCTTTCTGTACCACCTCCTTCATGACTGGATTCAGTCATCTCTGTGGTTGAACCATTGGCTTAGCATCATCCTCCAATAGGATCTTGTGCATGCATCTGGCTGGGCTAATGACCTTGAGATCATTTATGGACCACCCAAGAGCTGTCTTGTGTGTCCTCAGCACCCGAATTAGTGTTTTCTCTTCCTGTGGCTCTAAAGCAGAGCTTATGATCATAGGAAAAGTGTCATTTTCTCCCAAAAATACATATTTTAGGGATGGTGGTAGTGGTTTGAGCTTGAGTTTAGGAGGCTTTTCCTCTTCCTGAGAAGTTTTTGGAGGCTTTTCTGTTTTCTCTGGTTCCTTCAGATTAGGGTGGACATCTTTAAAGATGTCCTCTAGCTCTGATTCGAGACTCTCAGTCATATTGACCTCCTCTACCAGGGAGTCAATAACATCAATGCTCATGCAGTCTTTTGAGGTGTCTGGATGCTGCATAGCTTTGACAGCATTCAACTTAAACTCATCCTCATTGACTCTCAGGGTCACCTCCCCTTTTTGGACATCAATGAGGGTTCGTCCAGTCGCTAGAAAATGTCTTCCTAGAATAAGAGTTGCACTCTTGTGCTCCTCCATTTTCAGCACCACAAAGTCAGTGGGAAAGGCAAATGGCCCAACCTTGACAATCATGTCATCAATTACGCTAGATGGAATTTTAACGAAGCCATCAACAAGTTGTAGGCATATCCGGGTTGGTTTAACTTCATTAGTCAGACCCAGCTTTTTGATAGTCGATGCAGGTATCAGGTTGATACTTGTCCCCAGATCACATAGAGCTGTCTTGGTATAAGCATCCTCTAATGTGCATGGTATCATAAAGCTTCCGGGATCTTTAAGCTTCTCTGGTAAGCTTTTCAGAATGACTGCACTGCATTCTTTAGTGAGGAAAACTTTTTTAGTTTCTCTCCAATCCTTCTTATGACTTAAGATCTCTTTCATGAACTTAGCATAAGAGGGTATTTGCTCAAGTGCCTCTGCAAACGGAATCTTTATTTCAAGAATCCTGAGATAGTCTGCAAAGCAGGCAAATTGTTTATCCTATTTTTCTTGATAGATTTTCTGAGGATAAGGCATCTTGGCTTTATATTCTTCAACCTTAGTTGCTGCAGGTTTATTTCCTACAGAAGTGTTTGGAGAAGCTTGCTTAAGGGGGTTGTTATCAGCACTTGCAGGTGTCTGATCCCTCATTGGCGTTTGAACGCCAGAATTGAGTGTTGTATGGGTGTTTAACGCCAAATTGCCACCCTTTTCTGGCATTTGGACGCCAGAATTGGCCATCCACTAGGTGTTCAACGCCAACTTCTCACCCTTTTCTGGCATTTGAACGCCAGAATTATTCCTCTCTGGGCTCTTACTGTCCTCAGAGGGATTTTGGGCAGTGGTTTAATCATCCTCTATCAGTTATTCCTTTCTTGGCTTTCTGCTGCTTTGAGTTGAGACATTCAATGTCTTCCCACTCCTTAAATAAACAGCTTGGCACTCTTCTGTTATCTATTTAGATAACTGCTGTCTTGTCTGATCCAATTGTGCTTCCATATTCTTGTTAGTATTTTTAGTGTCTTGTAGCATCTCTTTAAATTTTGCTAACTATTTTGTTATAAAAAGTAATTGCTAATTGAGTTCAGCAACTTGTTCTGGAGGACTAAGTTCAGTGGATACTGCTTTAGCCTCTTCTTTCATGGAGGACTCACTACTTAAGTACAGATGATGATTTCTAGCAACTGTATCAATGAGCTCTTGAGCCTCTTCAATTATCTTTCTCATGTGTACAGATCCACCAACCAAGTGGTCTAGAGATATCTGGGCCTTTTCTGTAAGCCCGTAGTAGAAGATGTCTAACTGCACCCATTCTGAAAATATTTCAGAGGGGCATTTCCTTAGCATCTCTCTGTACCTCTCTCAGGAATTATAAAGAGATTTATTATCCTCTTGTTTAAAGCCTTAGATGTCTAGCCTTAGCTGTGTCATCCTTTTTGGAGGGAAACATTGATTCAGAAATTTATCTGACAAATGTTTCCATGTTCTTATGCTGGCTTTGGGTTGGTTGTTTAACCACCTCTTAGCTTGGTCTTTTACAGCAAATGGAAACATCAATAATCTGTAGACATCCTGATCCACTTTCTTATCACGTACTGTGTCAGCAATTTGTAAGAACTATACCAGAAACTCAGTAGGTTCTTTCTGTGGAAGACCGAAATACTGGCAATTTTGCTGCACCATGAAAATGAGCTGAGGATTTAACTCAAAATTGCTGGCTCTGATGGGGGGATATAGATATTACTCCCATATGAAGCAGTAGTGGGGTTAGCATATGACCCTAGAGTCATTCTGGACTGTTCATTTCCACTTAGGTCCATAATGGAGAAAGGGAGATGATGTGGATTGTAAATAAAAAAAATTCTCTTTTTTTGGAAAACCGAAATTAAAAGAAAATAAAAATAAAATAAAATAAATAAAAAATTGGATATAAGTTCAAAAATTAGAAGGAAAAATAAATAAAAGAAAATTGAAAAATAAAATAATTAATTAATTAAAAAGATTTGAAAATTTGTGGATGAGGATTTTCGAAAAATGAAGAGAGAAAAAGCGGTTGGGAAGTTTTGAAAAAGATATGATTTTAAAATTCTAAAGATTGAAACTTTCTTAACAAGAAAACACCAAACTTAAAATTTTTCAATCAAACTAATAAAATTGGACAAGTAATTCGAAAATTATAAAAATTGAAAAAGGATTTTGAAAAAATTTATAAAAGATTTTCAAAAAATATAAAAAGAAAATTGAAAAAGAATTTATTTAGAAAAAGATTTAAAAAGATAATTTTTTAACTACCAAATTTTAAAAATTTTGACTAAGTCAACCCAGGAAATTCGAAAATGATGAGTAAATAAAGGAAAAGATATTTTTTTTTTTTGAATTTAATGAGAAAAGAAAAAAACAATAAAAAGACACAAGACTTAACAATTTTAGATCAAAACAAAGAAAACAACCAAGAACACCTTGAATGACAAGATGAACACCAAGAACACTTTGAATGTCAAGATGAACACCAAGAACTAATATTTGGAAATCTTTAAGAAAATAAAAAAATACAAAGGACACCAAACTTAAAAAATTTGTATACTTTGGACACTAATAATTCGAAAATGCACAAGAAAAACAAGAAAAGACACAAAACAAGAAAAACTAAAGATTAAACAAGGAAAATAAATAAGAACAACTTGAAGATCAAGAAAGAACAAGGAACATAAAACTCGAAAACATGAAGAATAAAAAAGAGCATACAATTCGAAAAATTGAAGAAAAATAAAAACATGCAATTGACACCAAACTTAAAACATGAAACTAAACTCAAACAGAAGACTTAATTATTAGTTTATTGGTTTTTATCTATTATTAAAAAATTTTGGAAAAATCTAGAAAAAGAAAACAAGGATTTTAAAATTTTAACAAAAACAATAATAAAAAAAACTCAAAGAAAAATTAAAGATTAATAAAGAAAAATAAGATTTTTGAAAAGAAAATAAAAGACTCAAATTTAGTGACTCTAAACCAAAAAGATAAATTTTCCTAATCTAAGTAACAAGTTGAACCGTCAGTTGTCCAAACTCGAACAATCCCCAGCAACAGCGCCAAAAACTTGGTGCATGGAATTGCAATCACACCTTTGCAACTCCGCACAACTAACTAGCAAGTGCACTGGGTCGTCCAATTAGTAATTCCTTATGCGAGTAAGGGTCGATCCCATGGAGATTGCCGGCTTGAAGCAAGCTATGGTTATCCTGTAACTCTTAGTCAGGAGATTAGTGATAAAAATGATTTCGTGTGTAAAAAGTAAAAGAGCATGAAATGAATGATACTTGTTATTCAGTAATGGAGAACAGGTTGAGGTTTTAGAGATGCTCTATCTTCTGAATCTCTGCTTTCCTATTGTCTTCATCTCCAAACACGCATGGCTTCCTTCCATGGCAAGCTGTATGTTGGTGGATCACCGTTGTCAATGGCTACCATCCGTCCTCTCAGTGAAAATAGTCCAGGTACGGTTTCCGTATGGCTAATCAACTGTCGGATCTATCGTCTCGGATGAAAAATACCAGGCAGAGCTACCACACGGCTAATTATCTATCGGTTCTCACTTGTGTCGAAATAGGATCTCTCTATCCTTTTGCACACTGTCACTGCGCCCAATATTCGTGAGTTTGAAGCTTGTCACAGTCATCCCGTCCCAAATCCTACTCGAAATACCACAGACAAGGTTTAGACTTTTCGGATCTCAGGAATGCTGCCAATTGGTTCTAGCCTCTACCACGAAGGTTCTGATCTCACGAGTTTGAATGCTCTGTTGTTAGGAGATACAAGTCAAACTCGTGGATTAGAAACCCAAGAGATACGCACTCAAGCTGTCGCCCAATGACTACGTTGAGCTCGGATAGAATGGAAGTGGTTGTCAAGCACGCGTTCATAAATTTGATAATGATGATGAGTATCACGGATCATCACATTCTTCATATTGAAGTACGAGTGAGTATCTTAGAACAGAAGCAAGCGTGATTGAATAGAAAACAATAGTAATTGCATTAATCCATTGAAACACAGTAGAGCTCCTCACCCACACCTATGGGGTTTAGAGATTCTTGCCATAGAAGATACAATATGTGATGTAAAAATGTCCTGAGTTGCAAAATGAATCTCTAAAAGTAGTTTTTATACTAAACTAGTAACTTAGGTTTACAGAAACTGAGTAACTAAGTGCAGATAGTGCAGAAATCCACTTCTGGGGCCCATTTGGTGAGTGTTTGGGCTGAGCTTTGAAGCTTTCACGTGCATAGGCCATTCTTGGAGTTAAATGCCAGCTTGGGTGCCAGTTTGGGCGTTTAACTCCAGCTCTGATGCTAGTTCCGGTATTTTACGCCAGAAAAGGGTCTCTGGCTGGCATTTAAACGCCAGTTTGGACCATAAAATCTCAGACAAAGTATGAACTATTATACATTGCTGGAAAGGCCAATATTTTAGCTTTCTATCCCAATTGAGAGCGCACCAATTGGACTTTTGTAGCTCTAGAAAAATGCATTTGAGTGCAGGGAGGTCAGAATCCAACAGCATCTACAGTCCTTTCTCAGCCTCTGAATCAGATAATTTCTCAGGTCCCTCAATTTCAGTCAAAAAATACCTAAAATTATAGAAAAACACACAAAATTATAGTGAACTCCAAAAATGTGATTTTGGAATAAAAATTAATAAAAATATAATAAAAAGTGAATAAAACATGCTAAAAACTATATGAAAACACTACCAAAAAGCGTATAAACTATCCGCTCATCACTAGGCTTCCACATAGTCTTACAAAATGCCTATCTGAAATCATGACCCGTACCTTTGTTGACGATACTCTCAACCTCGGAAGCTCTCCGCCGGCAATTTCCAAAGTCCACTGGTTCAAGCTCTACCAACTTTACGCCAAAATGATCCTTGAGTCAATTCCACACAAAATTTTACCAGGTTAGCTCTGCTTCACCCTAAAATCAATCCAAACAAGCTCTATTCTATCTAATCACAAGATTTCAAATAATTCATATTAAGTTCATAATTCAAACTTAGCGATAAAAAAGAGAAAAGGTTCTCTTACCTTATTTCTCATAGCCTTGGGCCAAAACCTGCTAAAACTCAAGATTGAACTACTCCTAAATATAACAAATTTGAAATTTTCTCAATACCAAAATAAAAAATACAAAATTGAAGAGGATAGAAAACTGGACAAGAAATTCAAAGTTTATTACCATAATATTCAAATAGAATTGAAGAGGGTTTTGAGACAAATATGCGGCCACAAACGACTCGTCAATCGAAGCTCCGGATTAAAAGTAATGTGGATTTGAGTGATTGGGTGACTTCTCTCTTCTCTCTTAGGACAATGCTGAATGTTTCAATGAATTTGGGGGGGGAGTGCTGAGGTGAGGTTGATTACGGGTGTTAGAGAGTGGGCCTTTGGCCCAAGTGTGATCTAAGTCCATTTTCCTAGCCCTTTTGACCCAACTTTGAGCCAAAACCTTTAAGATAAATATTTTAATTCGAATCCTAATTATTTTCACTTTCTTAAATTATAAATTTTTTATTTCTTAATTTCTTTGGCTTATAATTAATTTATTAGTTAATTATTTATTATTTAACTAGATTTTACAACAAGTCCCTTTTTCAAAAATTGCTTCATGAGCCCACTATAGTGCTAGTTCAAGATTTTAGTGTGTGTGTGGGAGAGGTTAGCACTTGGATTGCTCCAATCGTGGACTTCCTAAAAAGGGAAATTTTACCCTCAAATCCAAAAAAGCTCCTAGGCTTAGGATGAAGGCTTCACATTACACTTTGATAAAAGGGCAACCTTATTAGGGAGGATCGTTACAGCCCTTATTGAAATGCCTAGGTCTAAGCCAAACGACGTATATCTTAGAAGAAGTCCATGAAAGATGTTGTGAACATTATATTAGAGGGAAGGCTTTAGCTCCAAAGGTCATAAGGGCATGATATTTTTTGCCAATCTTAATTCAAAATTCCATTGAATATGTCAAAAAATTCCCTCAATGTCAATTTCATGCAAAGTTGCATCAAACACTTTCACAGGAGTTAATATTTGAAATACCCACTAGGCTTTTGTAAAGTAGGAGATAGATTTATTAGGTCCCTTTTCGATGGCTTCTGGGCATCTGAAGTTCCTTACCGTTGTTGTGGATTGAGGCAAGTCCACTATCACGAATGAACGTGTCACAATATTGAAAATTCGTGTGGAATCAAGTACTAACTCGGTTTGGTATTCTCAAGCTATCAATCAGACTGAGCTAGCAAATAAAGTTATCCTGAATGGTTTGAAGAAAAGGTTAAGTGAACCTGATAAACTCCATTTTATCATTCTAAGTTGTGTTAAAAAGTATGGAGTTTATCAACTAACTTATACAATTTTGGATTAATTAATTGAATTTTTCGAATCTTGCTTCCGATGAAGTTGTGTGTGAAAAATATGCTTTTTGTGCTTCTAATTGTTAATTTCTTAATCTCTTTTTGTCATTCGATGTCGTGATGAAATTTCTTTAAGTGTTTTCGGATTAAGGTATATCAACAGTCTCAAAGGATCGAAAAAAATGGATCGACAAAACGAATTCAGGAAACAATTCGAAAGAGAAAGTTGTCTACTAGCTTACTTAAACGAGATTCTCTCATGAGCAATATTTTCTCGCTTAAGTGAGATCCATGCGCGAGCACCATTTCCTTGCTTGAGCGAGATTCTCGCATGCACAAGGTTGAATTACATGTCTTAATTAATGAAGCATGTGTATTCACGTTTTGGGCTTCCTAAGGACCCCTAGTAGCTGCAACAAATGGTATTTGAAAGCCAAAATAAAGGAGAAAACTTCAACTTCTCTCTAGGTTATCTAGGGTTTACTTCCATTTTGCTTCTAGTTTTAGATTTCAATCTTGTTTAATTATAGTTTTGATCTTATTTTTTTGTTTTTTACACTATTTTGCTTGGAATCTCTTATTAGTCTACTTTGTTTCCTTTTTTAATCTTGTGACTATGTAAACGTTTTTTATTTCTTATGAATGAATTTCATGTTTATTGTTTTTGTTAATTCTTGTCATTTATGATCTTTTTTTTAGGTACACTAAGTGTTTGATAAAATACTTACATTAGTTATGGAGTATATTTTCCTTTTCTTGACTTGTAGTTGAGAAATTAGATGATCTTGAGTCATTAATGTCTATTTTTTATTGGTAATTTAGAGTTGTTAGTTGACCTTGTTTTCACTAACACTAATATTTTACTAATTCAATTAGTAAGTTGGTTAGAACTTGTGAATTAGGGTTAATTATGTCTACTTAACTTTTCTTAATGTGTAGAGGTTGATGAAGTAGGATTAACTCATAATAATTTCCATATTTGTGGTTAATGACAAGGATAGTGATATTTGATTCTCAACCCTAACCAAGACTTTTTAGCACTTGACCATCCCTTTTATTAGTTAGTTGCTTTAATCATTTTTAGTTTAATTAAGTTGTTTTCTAGTATAGTTATCATTTTAATTGTTGCTCTTTTATTCCATACTTGATTAGTTAGCCCTTTACTTGCTCGTTGATTTTATTTCCTTGCAATTTAGTTATTAATTGCTCTTTAATTTCTTGTCAATTTATATTTCTGTAATTGCGATCAACCCCCAATTTTCATAACCAATAATTATAGACCTTATTGCAAGTTCAAGAGAGAACAACCCGAGATTAAACTCGTGGTCATTGTTTTGAAGCTTTGTAATACTCTGACTAAACTTTGATTGGTGTTGAATATCACTTTAGAATTATAATGAACTTAAAACTTTTAAACTTATGAATTTTTAAACCAGCACTTTAGCACAAGTCAAAATCCAAAGGATTATGGGAACATGAACTGGGTCTTATGGTCATATGGAACAATCCCATAGTCAACAATAGGGGAATTTTCTTTTCTTTGAACTTATGGGGAGGAGACTATGATACCGATCAAAATGGGGATCTAAGCCCTCGAGTACTTTTAGGTAGTCATATCGAGGTTGGTGTAGAGTAGGATCTCCTATAGAAAATACGCACTATGAAAAATTTGGCGGAGCAAGCACTCAAGCGATAGGTAGAAAGAGTATACAATACTAAAGTGATTCTAAGAGTTTTTAATGAGGTCCAAAATCTTTTATGTATTAATTTTTTTTGTATCAATAAAAGTTACTTGAGAATGCCGATGTCTTTTACCCATACAAAATAGAATAAATATCCATAAAATTGCTAAAAAGGCTTAGATATATAAATTTTCTAATAAGATATAAATACAAAGAAGATGATATAACGATATGAAAGAAAAAGTACAAGAGAAAGGGCCACAATACTTTTGTTCTTCTTTTCAATTAATTCCCGCAAAGTTGGAATCTCATTAATTTTCCTTTGAATGTCCCAGCAATAGACAACAGCACGAAGGAGCATTTTTTGAAGTCGAATTATGCTCTCATTAGACAAGATGGCTTCAAACAGTTTTTCAGTTTCAGCACTCATTAAATACTCATTAATAAATTTAGAAAGGTTGTAATCTTTTTCTAAAACACTTTTCGAGCTACCGACTACTTCGCTGTTTTTCTTTTTTTCTTTTTTCGTCTTTTGTGCTGAGGGGAACGGAGGGAGATGATGAACTCTTCACATTGATTAATTCGACAATCTTCTCTTTTTCAAAATTTTGGGCTACGTGATTCACTATAGGGTAGCAGATGAGTTAGCCTTATTTGATTTGGAAGTGTTCTGTGCCGTAGGTTTAGCCAAGATTTTGCATCTTAATGTCACCAGAGTCATGAAGTCATAAGTCATTTCTACTGCACAACCCTAAAAATACATATTATCCCATAAGAAAATTTGACATAAATATCAAATAAACGACAATAGTTATCAATGCTTTGTTTAGCCGCATATTCATCATTAAAAACCAACTTACGATCTAAATTTTTTCCCATATGGATATTAATATATTGATGATATCCTTCTCATCTTGTGCGAGCTGGTTGAGAAGGGTTTTAAGCAATTCTGAGTTAGAACACCAATAAAAATCAATCCGTCTTTCATCTTCTATGGTAAGAAAAAAGGGATGATGGCCTAGGAACACTTCTAATTTAAAATACTTTTCTTTAAATTTAGAAAAAGAATCTTTATAAATTTCAATTTTTTTTTATCTAATTATGTATGAAAAGAGAGAAAATCATAACCTTAGTTTATTACTGCATTGAAAATGGTTAACTTGAATATGTAAAAAATACATTACTTGAGATTGACAGTTCTAAAGCTAAAGAGATAATTTTAAGTATCCTAATAATTGCTTAACTATTAAAATGGAGTTGTGAAGCAAGTACTCACTATGGGACAAACTTTCTAGTTGGAAAGAAGAAAAAAGAACTCTAAGCCCTAATTTGATAAATATAACATCGTATACCCATAATTAATCTGACAACACGCCACTTCGGTGAATCAAAAAATACAGACGCTCACGGAGATGAGGGATACTAAATTTATATTGGCTTTTATTTTTAGGGGAACACATTATTCCATTAGAATTTAGGGTTTCTAGATATTTAGAATTAATTTTTGAAGGGGTTCCAAAAATCTTAGCTGAAACTCAAATATACAGATGCACTCCATGAGGCATTGTAACTTCACAAGAAGGGTAAACCCAGATTGGGACAATAGTAAAGTTGCTTTGACGGCTTGTGGAAGGTCTACTTTGCATCTTTTTTTAAAGAAATCAATAAAATATCATTATTACTTTGCCTCTTTAATATTTTCAAATATATGTAAACAAAAAAACAGAAGCAAAAAGGTGGAGAAAAAATTTCTTGTAATGTTTGTAAACAAAGAAGTTGTTAAAAGTAAAGTTGTTAAAAATAGATTTTATGAACATATCTTGATAACAATACTAAAAGTACAAGAAAAAAAAAATATATATATATATATATATATATATATATATAAAGGAAAACATTAATATTTGAAATTTTTTATTTTATTATTGAAGAAAAAGGTGAGATTTACTTGATTATTAAAAGAAACGGTGTTTCACAGGGATCTGGAGGCGTGCTTTTGGAAATGTACAATACGCAAAGGGCGTATTTTTCTAACAATACGCAAAGCGCGTATTGTTTGCATGGTCAACACGTGTTGAATTCCTGCAGATCCGTAAACACGATGCATTATTACTCTCTCTCTTCAATTTGCATACACTTTTTTCACTCACAATTCCACACTTGTAATTTTTCTTTCTTTCTACTCTTTTTTTCTACTCTCCAATGCTTTCATAGTTCCATAATTCTTGCATGAGGCTTTAATATCCATTTGCCAAGCTTTTTTTCTCTCCAAAAATTAACAAGTTATTTTAATAATAGTAATATAATTGGTAAATTAATTGTGTATTTTTTTTAATTTGAAGTAGAAATAATATAATAATCATATTTATAGTTATTATTTAAATTAAACAGTGTTTATTGGTAGTGAAAAAAATAGTAATACATATTAGAGATTATAGTTTTATTATATGTTTAGATAAATGATCATGATGTTAATTAGTGATTAGTATTATTAAATATATTTTAAATTTAAATATATTTTTTAATTAAACGGTTTAAATCTGAAAATAAATATAATTGTGAATTTAATTTCTTTTTTAAAAAAAATTCAAATTTAAATAGATATTTAAATATATTTCAGTTTAATTATATATTTAAATTTGAATTTAAATATATTTCAAATTTAGATATATATTTAAATTTGACGTTAAATATATTTCAGGTTTATTTATAAATTTAAATTTAAATTTAAATATATTTAAATATATATTTATAATTTGAATTTAAATATATTTTAAATTTAAATATATATTTAAATATGAATTTTAATTTACTTTGATTTTAGTTATAAATCTAAATTTGAATTTAAATATATTTTAAATTTAAATCTATATTTAAATCTGACTTTATATATATTTTGATTTTAATTAAATATTTAAATTTGAATTTGAATAAAATTTAAATATATAAAAATACATATTTATAATTTAAAATTAATATTTTTAAAATTTAAATATATATTTAAATATGACTTTAATTACATTTTGGTTTTAGGTATATATTTAAATTTGAGTTTAAATATATTTAAATATATATTTATAATTTGAATTTAGATATAAATTAAACATTTTTCGAATCTGAATCTAAATATATATATATATATATATCTAAGTTTGAATTTAAATATATTTTTAATTTGAAAATATATTTAAAACTGAAAATATTTTTGATTGTTAATTTAATATATATTTAAGTTTGATTTGAAACGTTTTTGAATTTAAATATATTTTAAACATATCAAATATATTTTATATTTTTATAAATATCTAAATATAATAAATTTAAATAAAATATAAATATTTCAATTATAATTTAATAAAGATTATATAATATGTTTTTTTCCAAAAAAATAAACGCATAATATAATATGGTTCGTGACATTACGTGTTTTAAAAATCATATTGTTGAATACCTTGGTCATTCACCAAATATAATTATTTTTTTATCTTTGTTTATTTATTATTATTAATATTATTATTATTACTCATTATATTATTATTATTATTATTATTATTATTATTATTATTATTATTATTATTATTATTTTCAATTTATTTTAGAATTCAAGAGATTTGGGATCAAGATATCTCCACCAAAATGTGTATGATCCCTGAATTGTAATCGAATTACGGGATAGTGGATTTTATCACATATCTCAGATACTTGAAAAACTTACTTTACACAATGCATTTATCAATGCCTTGATTGAGCGGTAGCGTCAAGAAACTCATATATCCCACCTTCCACGCGGTGAATGTACGATTACCTTGGAAGATGTTACAATGATTTTTGGACTGCCGACAGATGGTTTACAAATGTCAGAATTTACAGATAGCAGCAGTAGTAGCCTCGAAAATGAATTCATGATACAATTTGCGATAGTACCTACTACACCTGATCACAAAGGAAGTGGTGTCAAACTTGCATGACTCCACACCCTAAAGCAGCGCATGCAGTTAGATACCACCTTCGACAGACAAATGTATGTAAAGAATTATATATTGTTGTTGTTTGGCACAAATTTATTTTGTGACAAGTCAGGATTGACAGTCCACTAAAAGTTCTTGCCTCTGCTCCGAAATTTTACTGAGATTAGGGACTTTAGTTGGGGTTCCGCTTGCTTGACATATTTGTATAGGACATTACGTCGGACATCACATTATAATTGTAAAGATGTGGATGGTCCATTGGCACTATTTTATGTATGAACTTAGAAACAGTTACCGTTTCTAGTACCTGTCCGATCGCAGCCAAGCTTTCCCCTTGCATGCAGGTAAAATTACTTTTCTTAATATTCTTAATATAACATGTTACTATAAATTATTTAATATATATTGTTCAAATATATTATTTAATATGTATTATTCAAATATATTATTTAAATATATTGGTTTAGAATAATATGGTTTCATTTTATTTCAGCTTAATTGTTTGGTGCTTGCAATTTCATGGATACAAAAAATGGACCATCTCGCATATTAGGCAGTTAATAGATGATATTCCTACAGATATGGTAAGTTTTTTTTATTATATTTATTAGTTTTTTTATTATTGTGCATTAATTTGTATTTATATTTATATGTTCGTTTTGTTATGCTTTTGCAGTTTGTGTGAAATCCATACAACCATGAACGTATGAGAAATATTATAGTTTCTAATGAAATCTTGCAACATCGCTTAACATGGAGTGCAACCGTGCCACTGATATCATTTGAATACATTGAATGACATGCATCAGATAGGGTCAAAAGGAAATTCAGTTTACAGTCTCTCTAGAATTGAATTTCATGCCAACAACTTAGCATAAAAAGTGGTTGGCATAAAAAGTGGTTAGCTCAAATTCACACACCCGATAATTCACTCCCATACGAATGGTATAATCTTTAATTATTGCAGTAACAGTCTCTCTAGAACTGAATTTTATGCCAATAACAAATTCATCGTCCGTAACAACAACAGGATCTACAGCAATAACAACAAAAAATAATTCTAACTATTGCTTTATGATTCAACAACAACAACAATAACAACAATAACAACAATAACAACAACAACAATAAAAAGACTACTTACCTGAATTGATATACTCAGAAAATTCTGGTGAATTCATAGCGTCTAGATCCAAAGCGTGTATAAAAGAAGGCTCTTCAAATGGATGTTGGCTCGCCAGTACATTTGACACATCTGCAATGTTAGACTCAACTATTATATCATCTTCACCCACTTCTTCAGTTGGACCAACAATATGGTAAGTGCCCTGAAATTTCTCTTCACTTTTAGTGTTATAAACTATCCACTCGATGTTCGCCTCTGGTAAATCAACCTCAATTAATTCTTCAAACTCAATGATGAGCGGATAATTTATACGCTTTTTGGCATTGTTTTTATATAGTTTTTAGTAAGTTTAAGCTACTTTTAGGGATGTTTTCATTAGTTTTTATGTTAAATTCACATTTCTGGACTTTACTATGAGTTTGTGTATTTTTCTGTGATTTCAGGTAAATTCTGACTGAAATTGAGGGATTTGAGCAAAACTCTGAAAAAGGCTGACAAAAGGACTGCTGATGCTGTTGGGTTCTGACCTCCCTGCACTCGAAATGGATTTTCTGGAGCTACAGAACTCCAAATGGCGCGCTCTCAACGGCGTTGGAAAGTAGACATCCAGGGCTTTCCAGCAATATATAATAGTCCATACTTTAATCGAAGAATGACGACGTAACTTGGCGTTAAACGCCAAGTTCATGCTGCTGTCTGGAGTAAAACGCCAGAAAAACGTCATGATCCGGAGTTAAACGCCCAAAACACGTCATAACCTGAAGTTTGATGCCAAGAAATGCCTCTACACGTGGATTGACAAAGCTCAGCCCAAACACACACCAAGTGGGCCCCGGAAGTGGATTTATGCATCAATAACTTACTCATGTAAACCCTAGTAGCTAGTCTAGTATATATAGGACCTTTTACTATTGTATTAGACATCCTGGATTGTATTTTCTATCCGGTGATCACGTTCAGGGGGCTGGCCATTCGGCCATGCCTGGACCTCTTGCTTATGTATTTTTAACGGTGGAGTTTCTGCACACCACAGATCAAGGGTGTGGAGCTCTGCTGTACCTCAAAGATTAATGAAGTTCTATTTTCTTTTATTCAATTCCTCTTTTATTCTTATTCCAAGATATTCATTCGTACCCAAGAACATGATGAATGTGATGAGTTAATAACCCTCATTATTATTCTCACTTATGAACGCGCGTGATTGACAACCACTTCCGTTCTACATGCAAAGAAGCTTGAATGTGTATCTCTTAGATTCCCCAACAGAATCTTCGTGGTATAAGCTAGATGGATGGCGGCATTTATCTGGATCCGGAAAGTCCAACCTTGTCTGTGGTGTTCCGAGTAGGATCCTGGGAATCCGGAAAGTCTCACCTTGTCTGTGGTATTCCGAGTAGGATTCCGTTCATGAATGACTGTGACGTGCTTCAAACTTTAACCTGCTGGGCGTTAGTGACAAACGCAAAAGAGGGATTCTATTCCAGTAGGAGCGGGAACCAACCGGTGATTGGCCGTACTGTGACAGAGTGCGTGCATTAGCTTTCACTGCGAGGATGGGATGTAGCTATCAACCATGGGTGATGCCTCCAGACTGGTTAGCTGTGCGAGTGACAGCCGTACAGGTTATTTCCCCGAGAGGAATGAAAGTAGCCACAGCTGATAGTGAACCCCTATACAAAGCTTGCCATGGAAAGGAGTAAGAAGGATTGAGTAGAAGGAATAGAAAGGCAGGCGTCCGAAAGCTCTACAGCATCTTCATTCCACTTATCTGAAATTCCTACCAATGAATCTGCATAAGTATTTCTATCCCTTTTATTATTCCTTTTTATTTAACAATCCAATTATCACTATTACCTTTTTAATCCGCCTAACTGAGATTTGCAAGGTGACCATAGCTTGCTTCATACCAACAATCTCTGTGGATTCGACCCTTACTCACGTAAGGTTATTACTTGGACGACCCAGTACACTTGCTGGTTAGTTGAACGGAGTTGTGAATTCCAATAAAGAAAACCTCACACAGGTGCTGCTCCTTAGAAGCCTTCATCTCAAAATAATTAGAACATGGCAGTGCCATAAATAAGCTTCCATTCAAAATCCAAGAAACATATAATGTGATCACAATTTCGTCCACCAAGTTTTTGGCGCCGTTGCCGGGGATTGTTCGAGTATGGACAACTGACGGTTCATCTTGTTGCTCAGATTAGGTAATTTTCTTTTCAAAAATCTTTTTCAAAATTTTTCCTTTTATTTTTCGTTTTTCTAACTTTATTTTCGAAAATATTTAATAAAAATACAAAAAAATCATAAAATCATAAAAATCAAAAATATTTTATGTTTCTTGTTTGAGTCTTGTGTTAATTTTTAAGTTTGGTGTCAATTGCATGCTTTAAAAATTTTTCTTGCATTTTTTCGAAAATCCCATGCATTCATAGTGTTCTTCATGATCTTCAAGTTGTTCTTGATAAGTCTTCTTGTTTGATCTTGATGAATTTTTGTTTTATGTCTTTTCTTGTTTTTCATGTGCATTTTTGCATTCATATTTTTCATGCATTAAAAATTTCTAAGTTTGGTGTCTTGCATGTTTTCTTTGCATAAAAAATTTTTCAAAATTATGTTCTTGATGTTCATCATGATCTTCATAGTGTTCTTGGTGTTCATCTTGACATTCATAGCATTCTTGCATGCATCTTGTGTCTTGATCCAAAATTTTCATGTTTTGGGTCATTTTTGTGTTTTTCTTTAAAAATTTAAAAATCAAAAATATCTTTTCCTTATTTCCCTCCAAAATTTCGAAATTTTGGGTTGACTTGGTCAAAAATTTTCAAAATTAGTTGTTTCTTACAAGTCAAGTCAAAATTTCAAATTTTAAAAATCTTATCTTTTCAAAATCTTTTTCAAAATCATACCTTTTTCAAAATTTTTTTTATTATTTTCGAAAATTTTAAAAATTATTTTTCAAAATTCTTTTTCTTATCTTTATATGTAATTTTCGAAAATTAGCTAACAATTAATGTGATTGGTTCAAAAATTTGAAGTTTGTTACTTTCTTGTTAAGAAAGGTTCAATCTTTAAGTTCTAGAATCTTATCTTGTAGTTTCTTGTTAGTGAAGTAAATAATTTTAAAATTTTTGAATTAAATCTTTTTATCTTTTATTTTATCTTTTTCAAAAACTTTATCTTTTTCAAAATTTGATTTCAAAATATCTTATCTAACTTACTATTTTCTTATCTTTTTCAATTTTGATTTCAAATCTTTTTCAATCAACTAACTAACTTGTTGTTTGTTTTTTTATCTTTTTCAAAACCACCTAACTACTTTTCCCTCTTCTATTTTCGAAAATATCTCTTTCTTTTTCAAAAATTCTTTTTAATTAATTAATTGTTTCATGTTTTAATTTCAATTACAATTTATCTCTAATTTTCGAAAATCACTAACCCTTTTTCAAAAATTATTTTCGAATTCTTCTCCCTCTCTTCTCTTCTTCTATTTAATTATTTAATTACTAACACTTCTCTTCACCTCTCTTCACCTAAAAACCGAACCTCTTCTTCATTCCTCTATCCCTTCTTTTTCTACTGACATAAAGGAATCTCTATACTGTGACATAGAGGATTCTTTTTTCTTTTCTTGTTTTCTTCTCTTTCATATGAGCAGGAACAAGGATAAAGGCACTCTTGTTGAAGTTGATCCAGAACCTGAAAGGACTCTGAAGAGAAAATTAAGAGAAGCAAACATCTTTAAGAGAAACAACCTTTCAGAAACATTAGAACAAGAGGTGATGGCCGAAAATAATAATAATGAAAGGAGAATGCTTGGTGACTTCACAAAGCCAACATCCAAGTTTGATGGAAGAAGCATCTCCATTCCTGCCATTGGAGCCAATAACTTTGAGCTTAAGCCTCAACTAGTTGCTTTAATGCAACAAAACTGCAAGTTTTATGGACTTCCATCTGAAGATCCTTACCAGTTTTTAACTGAGTTCTTGCAGATCTGTGACACTGTAAAGACAAATGGAGTTAATCCTGAAGTCTACAGACTCTTGCTTTTCCCTTTTGCTGTAAGAGACAGAGCTAGAGTATGGTTGGATTCACAACCCAAGGATAGCCTGGACTCATGGGATAAGCTTGTCACTGCATTCTTAGATAAGTTCTTTCCTCCTCAAAAGCTGAGCAAGCTGAGAGTGGATGTTCAAACCTTCAAACAAAAAGATGGTGAATCCCTCTATGAAGCTTGGGAAAGATACAAGCAGCTGACCAAGAGATGTCCATCTGACATGTTTTCAGAATGGACCATATTAGATATATTCTATTATGGTCTCTCTGAATTTTCAAAAATGTCATTGGACCATTCTGCAGGTGGATCTATTCACCTGAAGAAAACGCCTGAAGAGGCTCAAGAACTCATTGACATGGTTGCAAACAACCAGTTTATGTACACCTCTGAGAGGAATTCCGTGAACAATGGGGTACCTCAGAAGAAAGGAGTTCTTGAAATTAATGCTCTGAATGCCATATTGGCTCAGAACAAAGTGTTGACTCAACAGGTCAACATGATCTCTCAAAATCTGAATGGATTGCAACATGCATCCAACAGTACTAGAGAGGAAGCTTCTGAAGAAGCTTATGATCCTGAAAACCCTGCCATAGCAGAGGTTAATTACTTAGGTGAACCTTATGGAAACACCTATAACTCATCATGGAGAAATCATCCAAATTTCTCCTGGAAGGATCAACAGAAACCTCAACAAGGTTTTAACAATGGTGGACGTAACAGGCTGAATAATAGTAAGCCATATCCATCATCTTCTCAGCAACAGACAGAGAATTCTGAACAAAACAATTCTAATTTAGCCAATATAGTCTCTGATCTGTCAAAGGCCACTTTCAGTTTCATGAATGAAACAAGATCCTCCATTAGAAATCTGGAGGCACAAGTGGGCCAGCTGAGTAAGAAAGTTATTGAAACTCCTCCCAGTACTCTCCCAAGTAATACAGAAGAAAATCCAAAGGGAGAGTGCAAGGCCATTGATTTAATCAAAGTGGCCGAATGCACCAAGGAGGAGGAGGACGAAAATCCCAGTGAGGAAGACCTCCTGGGACGTCCCTCAAGCAAGAAGGAGTTTCCTATAAAGGATCCAGAGGAATCTGAGGCTCCTATAGAGACCATAGAGATTCCATTAAATCTCCTTCTGCCATTCATGAGCTCTGAAGAATATTCATCCTCCGAAGAGGATGAAGATGTGATTGGAGAGCAAGCTGCTCTATATTTAGGAGCTATCATGAAGCTGAATGCCAAACTGTTTGGTAATGAGACTTGGGAAAGTAAACCTCCCTTGCTCATTAGTGAACTAGATACTTGGATTCAGAGAACTCTACCTCAAAAGAAACAAGATCCTGGCAAGTTCTTAATACCTTGCACCATTGGCACCATGAGCTTTGAAAAAGCTCTATGTGATCTTGGATCAGGAATAAATCTTATGCCACTCTCTGTAATGGAGAAGCTGGGAATCATTGAGGTACAACCTGCCTTGTTCTCATTACAACTGGCAGATAAGTCAGTAAGGCAAGCATATGGATTAGTAGAGGATGTACTAGTGAAGGTTGAAGGCCTTTACATCCCTACTGATTTCATTATCCTAGACACTAGGAAGGAAGATGATGAATGCATCATCCTAGGAAGACCTTTCCTAGCCACAGCAGGAGCTGTGATAGATGTCAACAGAGGTGAGTTAGTCCTTCAATTGAATGGAGAATACCTTGTGTTTCAGGCACATGGCAATCCCTCTGTGACAAAAGAAAGTAAGCATGAAGAGCTTCTCTCAGTTCAGAGTCAAGAAGAGCCCACACAGTCAAACTCTAAGTTTGGTGTTGTGAAGCCACAACCAAACTCTAAGTTTGGTGTTCAAACCCCATATCCAAACTCTAAGTTTGGTGTTGGGACTAGACAACATTGACTTGATTGCTCTGTGGCTCCATGAGAGCCACTGTCAAGCTATTGACATTAAAGAAGCGCTTGTTGGGAGGCAACCCAATTTTTATTTATCTAATTTTATTTTATTTTGTTTCTTTGTTATTTTTGTGTTTTATTAGGTACATGATCATGAGGAGTCACGAAAAAAAATCAAAAAAATTAAAAACAGAGTCAAAAACAGAAAAAAAAAAATTTCACCCTGGAGGACGCACGGGCTGGCGTTCAGCGCCCAGAAGGAGCATCTGGCTGGCGTTCAACGCCAGAACAGAGCATCTTTCTGGCGCTGAACGCCCAAAACAAGCTACATCCTGGCGTTTAACGCCAGAATGCGCACACAGAGGACAATCTGGCGCTGAACACCAGAAACAAGCTTGAAACTGGCGTTCAACGCCAGAAACAAGCATCACATGGGCGTTTAACGCCCAGAACGTGCATCAATGGGCGTCTAAATGCCAGAATGATGCATGAAGGCATGTTACATGCCTATAGGGTGAAGGAATGGTATTTCTTTTCACCTCAGGATCTGTGGACCCCACAGGATCCCCCTACAGGATCTGTGGACCCCACAGGATCCCCACCTACCTTCTCTTTTAGTCCTATTCACACTCTCCTAATCCAAATCTCATTCTCAATGTCACCCTTCCCAAAAACCTTCACCTATCACCTCAACTCCTCTTCCCAATTACCCCATTCACCATTCACATCAATTCCCTTTTCCCCATAAACCCCACCTACCTCCATTACATTCAAATTCAATTTCCCACCCACTCCCACCCAAAATGGCCGAAACCTCACCCACCCCTCTCCCTATAAATACCTTTCAATTCTTCTTCATTTTCACACTTCACAACCCCACTTCTCTACTATAACCGAACCCCCTCTCTTCTCCCTCTCTACCATATTTTCTTCTTCTTCTTCTACTCTTCTTTTCTTTACTTGCTCGAGGACGAGCAAATTTTAAGTTTGGTGTGGTAAAAAGCCTAGCTTTTTATTTTTCATTCACCATCAATGGCACCCAAGACCGGAATTTCCTCAAGAAAAGGGAAAGGGAAAGCAAAAGCTACCACTTCCGAGTCATGGGAGAAAGAGAGATTCATCTCCAAAAGCCATCAAGACCACTTCTATGATGTTGTGGCAAAGAAGAAAGTGATCCCTGAGGTCCCTTTCAAGCTCAAGAAAAATGAGTATCCGGAGATCCGACATGAAATTCAAAGAAGAGGTTGGGAAGTCTTAGCCAACCCCATGCAACAAGTCGGAATTCTCATGGTTCAAGAGTTCTATGCCAATGCATGGATCACTAGAAACCATGACCAAAGTATGAACCCAAGCCCAAAGAATTATCTCACAATGGTTAGGGGGAAATACTTGGATTTCAGTCCGGAAAATGTGAGGTTGGCGTTTCACTTGCCTATGATGCAAGGTGATGAACACCCCTACACAAGAAGGGTCAACTTTAACCAAAGGTTGGACCAAGTCCTTATGGACATATGTGTGGAAGGCGCCCAATGGAGAGTAGACTCCAAAGGCAAGCCAGTCCAACTAAGAAGACTGGACCTCAAGCCTGTAGCTAGAGGATGGTTGGAGTTCATTCAAAGATCCATCATCCCTACAAGCAACCGATCTGAAGTTACTGTGGATCGGGCCATCATGGTTCATAGCATCATGATTGGAGAGGAGGTGGAAGTTCATGAAGTCATCTCCAATGAACTCTACATAATAGCTGACAAGCCTTCATATATGGCACTGCTAGCTTTCCCCCACCTTATATGCCATCTATGTTACTCAGCTGGAGTTATCATAGATGGAGATATCTCCATTGAAGAAGACAAGCCCATCACCAAGAAAAGGATGGAGCAAACAAGGGAAGTCCCTCACGGCCTCCAAGAAGAACATGAGGAAGTGCATCATCAACAAATGCCTCAAGGAATGCACTTTCCTCCCAACAACTATTGGGAGCAACTTAATACCTCCTTAGAAGATTTGAGCCATAATGTGGAACAATTAAGGGTGGAACACCATGAACATGCCCTCACTCTCCAAGAGATGAGAGAAGATCAAAAAGCTATGAGGGAGGAGCAACAAAGGCAAGGAAGGGACATAGAAGAGTTGAAGAACATCATTGGTCCTTCAAGAAGAAGACGCCACTAAGGTGGATTCATTCCTTGTTCTTTATTTCTTTCTGTTTTCGGTTTTTAATACTATGTTTATCTATGTTTTGTGTCTTCCTTTCATGATCATTAGTGTGTAACCATGCCTTAAAGCTATGAATAAAATCCATTAGTCCTTCACCTCTCTTAAAAAGAAAAATGTTTTAATTCAAAAGAACAAGAAGTACATAATTTTCAAAATTATTAGTAAATTTAATTTAATTATTATTGATGTGGTGGCAATAAATTTTGTTTTCTGAATGAATGAATGAACAGTGCATATGTCTTTTGATCTTGTTGTTTATGAATGTTAAAATTGTTGGCTCTTGAAAGAATGATGAACAAGGAGAAATGTTATTGATAATCTGAAAAACATCATGAAATTGATTCTTGAAGCAAGAAAAAGCAGTGAAAAAAAAAAAGTGGCGAAAATTTTAAAGCAAGGATCCAAGGCTTTGAGCATTAATGGATAGGAGGGCCCAAGGAATTAAAATCCAGGCCTAAGCGGCTAAATCAAGCTGTCCCTAACCATGTGCTTGTGTCATGAAGGTCCAAGTGAAAAGCTTGAGACTGAGTGGTTAAAGTCGTGATCCAAAGCTAAAGAGTGTGCTTAAGAGCTCTGGACACCACTAATTGGGGACTTTAGCAAAGCTAAGTCACAATCTGAAAAGGTTCACCCAGTTATGTGTCTGTGGCATTTGTGTATCCGGTGGTAATACTGGAAGACAAAGTGCTTAGGGCCACAGCCAAGACTCATAAGTAGCTGTGTTCAAGAATCAACATGCTTCACTAGGAAAGTCAATAACACTATCCGAAATTCTAAGTTCCTAGAGAAGCCAATCATTCTAAACTTCAAAGGAAAAAGTGAGATGCCAAAACTGTTCAGAAGCAAAAAGCTACAAGTCCCGCTCATGTAATTAAATTAATATTCATTGATATTTTGGACTTTATAGTATATTCTCTTCTTTTTATCCTAATTTATTTTCAGTTGCTTGGGGACAAGCAACAATTTAAGTTTGGTGTTGTGATGAGCGGATAATTTATACGCTTTTTGGCATTATTTTTATATAGTTTTTAGTAAGTTTAAGCTACTTTTAGGGATGTTTTCATTAGTTTTTATGTTAAATTCACATTTCTGGACTTTACTATGAGTTTGTGTGTTTTTCTGTGATTTCAGGTAAATTCTGACTGAAATTGAGGGATTTGAGCAAAACTCTGAAAAAGGCTGACAAAAGGACTGCTGATGCTGTTGGGTTCTGACCTCCCTGCACTCGAAATGGATTTTCTGGAGCTACAGAACTCCAAATGGCGCGCTCTCAACGGCGTTGGAAAGTAGACATCCAGGGCTTTCCAGCAATATATAATAGTCCATACTTTAATCGAATAATGACGACGTAACTTGGCGTTAAACGCCAAGTTCATGCTGCTGTCTGGAGTAAAACGCCAGAAAAACGTCATGATCCGGAGTTAAACGCCCAAAACACGTCATAACCTAAAGTTTGACGCCAAGAAATGCCTCTACACGTGGATTGACAAAGCTCAGCCCAAACACACACCAAGTGGGCCCCGGAAGTGGATTTATGCATCAATAACTTACTCATGTAAACCCTAGTAGCTAGTCTAGTATATATAGGACCTTTTACTATTGTATTAGACATCCTGGATTGTATTTTCTATCAGGTGATCACGTTCAGGGGGCTGGCCATTCGGCCATGCCTGGACCTCTTGCTTATGTATTTTTAACGGTGGAGTTTCTGCACACCACAGATCAAGGGTGTGGAGCTCTGCTGTACCTCAAAGATTAATGAAGTTCTATTTTCTTTTATTCAATTCCTCTTTTATTCTTATTCTAAGATATTCATTCGTACCCAAGAACATGATGAATGTGATGAGTTAATAACCCTCATTATTATTCTCACTTATGAACGCGCGTGATTGACAACCACTTCCGTTCTACATGCAAAGAAGCTTGAATGTGTATCTCTTAGATTCCCCAACAGAATCTTCGTGGTATAAGCTAGATGGATGGCGGCATTTATCTGGATCCGGAAAGTCCAACCTTGTCTGTGGTGTTCCGAGTAGGATCCTGGGAATCCGGAAAGTCTCACCTTGTCTGTGGTATTCCGAGTAGGATTCCGTTCATGAATGACTATGACGTGCTTCAAACTTTAACCTGCTGGGCGTTAGTGACAAACGCAAAAGAGGGATTCTATTCCAGTAGGAGCGGGAACCAACCGGTGATTGGCCGTACTGTGACAGAGTGCGTGCATTAGCTTTCACTGCGAGGATGGGATGTAGCTATCAACCATGGGTGATGCCTCCAGACTGGTTAGCTGTGCGAGTGACAGCCGTACAGGTTATTTCCCCGAGAGGAATGAAAGTAGCCACAGCTGATAGTGAACCCCTATACAAAGCTTGCCATGGAAAGGAGTAAGAAGGATTGAGTAGAAGGAATAGAAAGGCAGGCGTCCGAAAGCTCTACAGCATCTTCATTCCACTTATCTGAAATTCCTACCAATGAATCTGCATAAGTATTTCTATCCCTTTTATTATTCCTTTTTATTTAACAATCCAATTATCACTATTACCTTTTTAATCCGCCTAACTGAGATTTGCAAGGTGACCATAGCTTGCTTCATACCAATAATCTCTGTGGATTCGACCCTTACTCACGTAAGGTTATTACTTGGACGACCCAGTACACTTGCTGGTTAGTTGAACGGAGTTGTGAATTCCAATAAAGAAAACCTCACACAGGTGCTGCTCCTTAGAAGCCTTCATCTCAAAATAATTAGAACATGGCAGTGCCATAAATAAGCTTCCATTCAAAATCGAAGAAACATATAATGTGATCACAATTTCGTCCACCACTCAACATACAACTCGATAACGGACACTTGTGCCCATGTTTGCTGGTAGATCAAAAACATCCCTTGCATACTTGCTTCGTTAACCACATGCATTATTTGAAACTGAACGAAATCACTAAACACTAAAACAGACTGTCTATAAAGAATGTTTATAACTCTCTTTAATACTTGATTATCAATATATTGACAAATTATACTCTTAAATTCTTTATATGTTATTGCAAAAAGAATAACAATATCACATGAATTTTCACATACAAAACTCAAAGCCTTAAATATTTGGAGAAAGATTTGACCATTATATCTTTAAACTAATGTCTCTCTCTATTTTTATACTCTTACATTCTCAAGAAAATAAAGCACTCTCATACTCAATCAACCTAATACCGATCCTCCTTTTATAATACTCTAGTTATAATATTTTACTCAGGAAATAACAATACGTAGTCTGTGTCTTCACAATACGCAGTCTGTGTATTATAATTTTAATATTTAAGTAATACAATACGCATTTTGCGTATTGCTTTATAAATATTTAAAAACCAAATCTACTCTCTCTGTATTATCTTTATAAATATTTAAAAATGAAATTCATCTTCTGACAATTCGTCCTCTACAAATTTTACCACCGCCAAAATTTTGTAAAATATCCTAACTTTTAATATTACATGATACCAAATCTTTTTCAATATCTAAAAAAATGAACCCAACATTTGGACAAACAAAAAATGACATTTCTTATAAATTTCAAGAAAAATGGTACGAAAGAAGTCAAATTGGATTGGGACACAAAATAAAAAGTCAAATATATAAAATAGATAAAAAGGATGAAGTATGCGTAAATTGAATTTTAAATAGACGAAAAAAATAGAGATAAAGATAAGAAAAAGATAGAGAAAATGAAGAAAAATTAGAATAAAAAGAAGTGGTGAGTGAATATAAAGAAGAAAAAGTGATGTGATTGATGAAAAGTTAGTGAAGTGAGTTTTAAATGAACTGCTTGAAAACTTTGCTGAAAATTAAATCTATAAATGGAACATTTTCTTCAAAAGTGGAGAGTGAACTACCACCTGACCCTTGTCCATTTTGCAGAATGACAAAGTAATCCCTGACAAATAAAGCAATCCACTTCGGTCCCTGTCCCATACTTCCGTGATACAAGGCGGTCCCTATGGGTGAATCTTCAGTAACTACGAATGGAAAATGCTGAGCTGTCACGGTGAGTGTATGTTAGCTTGTTGATGTGAATGAATGCTGTAGATGTGGACACTTCAAATGGTCAAGGGGTTAATTGTCCACATCCGCCTCAAATGGTCAGGGGGTTAATTGTTCCCAACAACCTCCCTCTTCCATCTTCACTCAACTACTATGCCGGAATGGAGGAACCACCACCATCGCCGACCTCTGCCATCCCCAACGCCCACACCCGGAGCTACTGGCGGTGGAGTAAGCAAGACCTCTTTCTGGAGCCCTCATTCCATAGCTTCACCACTTACCGGGACGCCCTTGCCTCCGTGTGCCCTCGTCTAAGGGAATGCCTCCTCAGTCGATCCTTTGAAAACAATGAGCTCAACGTCCTCCTTCATGCTAGCGAGAACCCCACGCCACTGCCTCACTGCCTGGGACCTCACCTGGGTCGCTTTCGGCTTCGTCGTTCGCTCCAAAATCTTCCTAATCACCGGCCAAGAGGCCCACATCGACGCCGGTCCCGCCATCGTTCTCGCCTACGCTATCTCTGGCTTCTCCGCCCTCCTTTTCGCCCTCTGCTACACTGAGTTCGCAGTCAACGTCTCTATCTCCGGTGGCTCTTTCTCCTTCCTTCGCATCAAGCTTGGTGACTTCATTGCCTTCTTTACCGCTGAAAACATCCTCCTCGAGGCTGTTGTAGGCGCTGTCGGCCCGTTCATGGTCCTTTTATTTTGCCAGTATGATCAAGAATGATCTGGATTTCTTTCAGATCCGGGTGAATTCCTTCCAAGAAAGGTTCAACATGCTGGATCTAATTGATGTTGCCATTTTTTATTGTCAACGGTGTTGCAATGAGCAGCACTAAGAATACCTCAATCCTGAATTGGCTTAGCTCCATTTCCATTACGCTTGTTATTGTGTTCATCATCGTAGTTGGATTTGTTCACAATAAAGCCTCAAACCTGGCGCCATTCTTCCTTATGGGGATGAAGGGAGTGTTCAATGCTGCTACGGTTGTGTATTGGTCTTATACAGGCTTCGACATGGTGGCAACTATGGTTGAGGATGGCGGAGGTTGGTTGGGGATGGCGGAGGTAGGCGGTAGTGGTGATTCCTCCATTCCGAAATATAGCAGTTGAGCGAAGATGTAAGAGGGAGGTCGTTTTGGTTGACGTGAATGGGGACAAATAACCCCCTCACTATTTGAGGTGGATGGGGACAATTAACCCCCTGACCATTGAGGTGTCCACGTCTGCAGCATTCATCCACATCAGCAAGCTAACACACTCACCGTGACAGCTCAGCATTTTTCATTCATAGTTACCGGAGATTCACCCACATGCGGGACCGCCTTGTGTCATGAAAGTATAGGATAGGAACCGAAGTGGATTGCTTTATTAGTCAGGGGTTGCTTTGTCATTCCGCAAAATGGACAGGAGCCGGGTTGGTAGTTCACTCAAAAGTGGAAACTGAAAGGTTTGGGCATTAAAGAAGGGATTTAGATCCCTAAATTTTGAATTTTATCTTATAGGATAAAATATTATTTTTTATTATTTATTTCATAGGTAAGACTAAGAAAAAATATGAAAAAAAAGTACTAAAAAATAAAAGATCATATTTTACTCTCTAAAATAAAATTTTAAAAATTAGATGATTCAAATTCCCAAAAAAAGGAAAGGCTTGGTCCAGATGAACAACTCAGATATTTTGGCAGTAACGATGATCCGAGTTTAAAGCAATGTTCTATACAGCAGCGTTTGTTTACAGAGATTGGAACTGAGAATGGAGGACAAGAACTCAGTATTATGTTTGTTGAGGTAGAGACTGGTATTTAAATTTGTCTCTGTCTCAAAAATTTCAGTATTTCAGTACCTCCAAAAAGTAGGTACACTGGAGACTAAGATTTTTAAAGACAGAGACAGAAACTTTAATAATATTTTTGTACCTAAAATACCCCTATTGTAATTAACTAATGTCAAATTTACCCTTTCTTCAAATTAGATTAGTGCTTCAGTGTGAGCAGCCCCTCACTCCATCTTCTCATTTGTGCTTTGAAGTGCTTCCAGCCTCTGCGTCGCCAGTGTCAGTACATCCCCCTCGTCGCCCCCGTCGAAATCACCGCAAGGTAAGTGAGTCGCCATTGAAGTTCGTCTTTCTAGGCTGCGAGTTCTCACGTCTTCATTTGCTCCTTCACAAGATAACATCTGAGGAACCCAGTTGAGAGAGTCTACCCTATTGCTGTTGAGTTCATCAAACTTCGTTGTCGTCGTCATAGCTTGTGTAACCTAGGTTAGTTGTGGTCAAATTTCATTACTAATTTTGGTCGATTTTTTAAGTCGCGACTTATGTTCTAGGGATTTGGTTCTTCGTTCAACTATATGCATATAAAGAATCTTTCTTTTTTTTCTCTTTAATTCGATTTGGTACTTTGTTCTGATGTATAGATGCGTAGATAGCTTATGTGGATTTGGTTCTATGTCCTCATGGCTTGTTTCATTAATTTCGTTTGTGTTGTGCTTCTTATGAATTGGTTTTGGTCATGCTTGGTTTTTTTGGAATTCATTTTTATACATTTGTTGATTCTTAAATTTGGGATGCTCTTTTTGCCTAATTTACGTATGCTTGATGTGAAAATGTGTAAATTATTTTGTAAAATGCATGATTGTTGTGGCTATAACCAGCACACTTGATAAACCGCTATTTTACGGTTCATCTTGTGCTTAATTTAGTGGATTTCATCCATTATTCTCACATTTATTCATTGAATTGGTATATTTTACATTTTCCTTCCTAATTTTGTGCTATGATTGAAAACATGCTTCTTTGCCCCTAAATTTGCTAATTTCAATCCTCTCTTATTACCATTCGATGCCTTGATATGTATGATAAGTGATTTCAGGGTTTATAGGGCAGGAATGGCATAGAGGATGGAAAGGAAGCATGCAAAAGTGGAAGGAATACAAGAAATTGAAGAAATTGCTAAGCTGTCAACCCTGACCTCTTCGTACTAAATCGACCATAACTTGAGCTACAAAGGTTCGAATGAGGCGGTTTCAGTTGCGTTGGAAAGCTAACATCCGGGGCTTCGAAATGATATACAATTTGCCCTAATTGCCATGTAGTTAGGCAACGCGCACGTGTGGATTACATGTACGCGTGACCTTGCAAAAATTCATCGACGCGTACGCGTGACAAAGCCACGTGCTGCACGTATCAGAAATTGCTGGGGGCGATTTCTGGGCTGTTTTTGGCCCAGATTCAACCCCAAAAACTCATATTAGAGGCTGCTGAATGGAGAAATCATTCATACACACTTCTCATTCACATAATTTTAGGTTTAGATGTAGTTTTTTAGAGATAGAGTCTCTCTCCTCTCTCTATGTTTTAGGGTTTCTCTTAGTTTTAGGTTTATTTCTTCTCAAATTCAGGTTCAATGTTTCTTTAATTTAATTTCTCCTCTACTTTTATTTGTTCTATCATTCTAGTTTATTTATTTTCTTTGTTGATTACTTTGTGTTACCAATTTAGTTTATGAATATTTCATGTTAGATTCAATTTCTATATTAATGCAATTTATGTTTTCTATGGTTATTGATACTTTCTTTAATCTGTGTTATTGATGCTTGCAATTGATTGTTTAAATTTAATAATCCTTGTTACTCTTTTATGTTTTTTTGTTATGCCTTCTAAGTGTTTGATAAATGCTTGGTTGGATTTTAAATTAGCTTTTTATATTCTTGACTTGGATTGATTAGTTGAGACTATAGAGTTATCAAATTCTCTTGTTGAAGGATAATTGAAAATAGCTGATTGGCTTAGGCTTCACTAAATCTAGTCTTTGATTAGGACTTGTGAACCTAAGTTGATTTTTCTCACTTGACTTACCTTCATTGTAGAGGTTAACTAAATGAAAGCGAAATACAATTACCATCACAATAGATGACGATAACGAGAACATGACTTCTAATTCTCAATCCTAGTTAAGAGTTTTCTTAGTTATTAATTTAATTTCTTGCCATTTTATTTCCTTGGTCCTTATTTCAAAAACCCAAAAATATACTTTATCATAACCAATAATAAATACACTTCTCTGCAATTCCTTGAGAGACGACCTGAGGTTTAAATACTTTGATTTATTTTCATTGGGTTTGTATTTGTGACCAATAAATTAAATTTGATTGAGGATAATTGTGGGTTTAGAACTATACTTGGAACGACTATTATTGTGAAATCTTTACCGGCGATTTTTTCCCATCAATTTTTGGCGCCGTTGTCGGGGAATTGCAAACGTATGCCTTATTATTGGTTATTGTAAATATTTGTTTTTTGCTTGTTTGTTAGTTTTTGTTAGTTTTAGGACTTTGTTGCTTATTTTTATTAGTTTTTGTTTTTATTTGCTACTATGAATTCTCACCCCTTTGGCTCTGAGTTTGGTTCAAATTATGTTGTAGGGAATGGAAGCTACAATGAGAACATGCATCAAGGATGGAACAATCAAAGGTGGTAGGAGCCTCAAGCTTATGATCAACCATTTTGGCAACAACCTCCACCAACGTACTATGAGCAAGAGCCATTCCAAGATGCGTATCAATCTAATAGCTATGGTGGACCCCCTTGTAGTTACCAACAAGCCCCACCATATGCCTATGAACCCCCTCCTCAACGTAGTTATGAACCACCATACTCACAAGCCCCTTTCCACCATTCACCTCCATATGACCCCAATCCATATACACCTAACCAACCACCATATGAACCATACGAACCATACATAGAACCACCCCAATTTCAACCCAATTACTCCCAAGAACCACCACCTCAATATATACCATTTCCATATCCTTATCAAGAAGAACCACCCTCGTATTATGAGCCCTTTTTCCCAATAAATGAATCCTCCTATCCACCCTAAGCTCCCATAGATGATACCTTTAATGTTATTCACCAAGGGCAAAGAGAGCTTCACACCGCACATACCTCTGCTCTCACTAGTCTCACCTCTACTCTCCAAGCTCTTATATTCCGTGTGGACCCATCAATCCATGAGCAACATAATCCCAATTATGCTAGTGACATAGAACAAGGGAGAAGGGATCGTCTTAGGAATTTAATGGATCGGATTCACGCATCCATACTTCAAGAGAAGCATGAGAGGCCCAAAAGGTGGATGTGGAAATTGAAGACAGTTGTCAAGAGGTGGGAGATATCAAGGAGGAGTTTGATTTTGTATTAGAGCAAGTGGAGGAAGCCGAAATTATCAAAGAAGAAGAAGTGGTTGAAGACTTAAGAGATGCGGAACCTCCATGGGAAACTCAAGTCATAGAGTCTCCTTCCAAGACATTTGAATTTGATGTTGAGGAGGGTGCACAACCTCCAAGGCATATCATGGTTGAAGACTTTGAAGAGGTTGATAAAGAGATGAATTCAATCATTGATGAATTCTTATCTATAATTGAATCCTCTCCCATTGGACTTGACATGGAGATCAAAGAGAAAGAGGTTGAACTTGAAGAAGTTTGCAAAGAGGTAGAAATTGTCAAGAAAGAACACAAGGGAGTGGAGCTTGAAATCACCTTGCCAAAGTTGTTGGAGACCTCTCCCCTTAAGTCACCATCATCCTTCACAACATTCAAGTGGAGTAAAAGAGAGAGGGTTAGTTGATGGAAATGACAACCGAAGCTCATTATGTTTGGACCATTAAGGTTGAATTGTAAAGGTTAGAGGCACGCTACATTGAACGGGTCTAGAAAGTTGTTTGGAGGCTTCATTGAGAATTCGTCTTGCTTACCACCCAAGTGGAAAAATGATGATCAACAAGAAGACGGGTACAAAAACAAGGTTTGGGACTCCGGAGGCTATTGGAATTACAAACATTGGTGGGGATTCAAGGAAGAGTTCAAGCATAAGCCACCCTGACAAGGAACTCACCAATTATCCAACTTAAGGATGTTAAAGAAAAGTGCTAGGTGGGAGGCAACCCACCATGGTATGATCTTCCCTTTTTATTAGTTTCATTTCATTCTTACTAGTGTTATTTCTCAGTTCTGCATATTTACTTCTGCATAATAAACAAACAAAAGTGCCTCCGACGCGTAAGCGTCTATGACGCGCACGTGTCATGTAGAGCTTCGCACTGAACAGAAAGTTGCGTTGGAACTGCACAAAAGGGGTGCCTGGCGCACAAGCCACCCCACGCGTACGCATGACCTACGCGTACGCGTCACCTGCATTTTTGTCAAACCACGTGTAAGCGTCAGCGACGTATACGCGTGGGATGAAAAATCGGCGTAAATGGCGATTTGAACAGAGAGTTGGGCGGGAATCTGGCTGGAGTCGCGCGTCTAGCACGATGAGTGGTCACGCGTACGCATGCCCGACACTTACGCATCATTTGTGATTCTTCTCACCCACGCATACGCGTGGGCGATGCTTACCCGTCGCGTCCCGTTTTCTATTTTACTCCTCTCTTCTCTCCTTTCTTATTCTTTCCTCCTTCCTTTCTTCTTCCTTTTCTTCTCCCTTTCTTACTTTCTTCTTCTTCATTTCTTTAACCTCTCATCCTTATTCTTTTTCATTCTATTTTCCTTATTTTATTTGCATACTTTCACTCATTGCATTTTATTTTTGTGCATGTTTTTATTTTCTTTTCTAAATTTGATATTTTTTTCTTTGGTGTTGAATTTTCTTGCTCAACTGTTGAATATCTCTTCCATTATTCTAATTCTTAGTGACTTGTTTTACATTGTTGGGTGCTACTATTTTTAGCTCAATGCTAATCTTTTATGATACTTGTATTTCTTCTGCATTGATATGCACTTATACTGTCTTTCACTACCCACTCTCTCTCTCCCTCATTGTTGTAATTCTTGCACTATTGATATGCCATTTACATATATTGCTTTCTCACTTACATCTTGTAGTTACCATGTAGTTGAGACCCTCATTATTTACCATTAACCCACCCATATTTTATTTGTTTTCTTATCTTTGTTTCTGGGTCACTTTTCCTCCTTTTACTTTTCTTTAAGGATGGCCACCGAGAAGAGAAAGGAAAAGCTTTTCAATGGGGTAACAGACAAGTCCATCCGCACAAACTCTTGGAGAAAAGCATCAGTTGTAGCCACCCGTCCGCTTGCACATCTTAGCATATACCGATGATGGTGTAATCTTTAAGTGTGGGGAGGTCGATACCGATCTCCGTGGGTTAGTTACTTTCCTGTCTCAACACCAATGTTTAATTTTGTTTGTTAAATTAGTTGTTACATTTGCATGTTTGATTGCCTGTTTGTTAGATTCCGTGCATACTTTACTACTACTTGGTTGAAGTGATATCTTCTTTTTCAAAAAATTTTTTAGAGTATTTCACTAATTTGAATTAAAGCTTTTGTAGAACTTGCTCGAAGAAATTTATTTTGGAACATGACTTTAGAGCTCGAACACACAAAACTAGTGAGATTTTGAGCCTATTTGATTGGTTGCATCTTATCAACCAATATATTTGGTTTTGGTGTGTGTTATTCTCTCCAAAATTGTGATCTTTGCCTTGTTTAATTCTATATTTCTATTGTTTGATGTATGCATACACTTATATGATTGAGGCCTTATTTCACTATAGCTTACATACTCATATGGCCTTACCCTTTCGTTATCCTTTGCAAACCAATGTTGAACCTATTTTACACATTTGTTCTTTACTTTAGCTCATCACTAAACTCTAAGCGGAAAACAATAATGTCCTTAATGTGAATCCTTGGTTAGCTTAGACTAGTGAGAGTTCTCATGATTTAAGTGTGGTAAAATTGGGTTTGGAAATATTTGGTTTGAATTGGGTGTTGTATATTTTTATGAAAATGTGAAAAAAATGGTTGAGCACATATTCTTGCATTCAATGCCTTAAGTATATGCATTGAGAAAAACAAAAAAAAAGGAAAAAGAGCAAATAATAAAAAGGGGACAAAATACCCCAAAGTAAATGATGATAGCAATGTATATGTACTGTACTCAAAAGCGGATGCATGAATATGTGGAAAACATAGTTAATGGGTAGTTGGATTTTGTATTGTGATTGCATGGATTGTCTTAAGTTAGGTGAGAAATTTAGGTTAATCAAGGATTCAGATTTTAGTCCACTTGACCAAATACAATCCTACCTTGACCCTAATCCCATTACAACCCATAAAAGACCTCTTGATATGTGTAGTCGTGCATTAAATTTTTGTTGATTGGTAGAAGAAGAGCAAGCTTTAGAAAGCAAGATTAGTAGAGAACCGAGAGAATCGACCCTTAAACACTTGAGTGATTAGAGTGTATACACTTCCGGGTGAGGGTTCCATACTCGATTCTTTGTTTCCGACTTTCACGAGCTTTCTTCTGCCAAGTATACGTGTACTTTATTTTGAGATTTGAATTAGTGAAATCCAGTTCATATTTGTTCATAAAGATTTATTTACTTTTAACCAAGTAGGTAGAAGCATTTCACATTTAGTTGCATTCATATAGATAGGTTGCATTTCATACATTCTACCATTCCTTTTCACTCTTTTATAGTTTCTCTTGAGCTTAGCATGAGGACATGCTAATGTTTAAGTGTGGAGAGATTGATAAACCGCTATTTTACGGTTTATCTTGTACTTAATTTAGTGGATTTCATCCATTATTCTCACACTTATTCATTGAATTCGCATGTTTTACATTTTCCTTCCTAATTTTGTGCTATGATTGAAAACATGATTCTTTGGCCCTAAATTTACTAATTTTAATCCTCCCTTATTACCATTTGATGCCTTGATATGTGTGTTAAGTGATTTCAGGGTTTATAGGGTAGGAATGGCTTAGAGGATGGAAAGGAAGCATGCAAAAGTGGAAGGAATACAAGAAATTGAAGGAATTGCTAAGCTGTCAACCCTCACCTCTTCATACTAAATCGACCATAACTTGAGTTACAAAGATTCAAATGAGGCGGTTTTAGTTGCGTTGGAAAGCTAACATCCGGAGCTTCGAAATAATATACAATTTGCCATAGTTGCCATGCAGTTAGGCAACGCGCACGCGTGGATCACGCGTACGCGTGACCTTGCGAAAGTTCATCGACGTGTACGCGTGGGCATGCGTACGCATGACAGAGCCACGTGCTACACGTATCAGAAATCGCTGGAGGCAATTTCTGGGCTGTTTTTGGCCCAGTTTCAAACCCGAAAACTTAGATTAGAAGCTACAGAGTGGAGGAATCATTCATACACACTTCTCATTCACATAATTTTAGGTTTAGATGTAGTTTTCTAGAGAGAGAGAGGCTTTCTCCTCTCTCTAAGTTTTAGGGTTTCTCTTAGTTTTAGATTTATTTCTTCTCAAATTCAGGTTCAATGTTCCTTTAATTTAATTTATCCTCTACTTTTATTTGTTCTAACATTCTAGTTTATTTATTTTCCTTGTTGATTACTTTATGTTACCAATTTAGTTTATGAATGTTTCATATTAGATTCAATTTCCATATTAATGCAATTTATGTTTTCTATGTTTATCGATGCTTTCTTTAATCTGTGTTATTGATGCTTGCAATTGATTGTTTAAATTTAATAATCCTTGTTACTCTTTTATGTTTTTATGTTATGCCTCCAAGTGTTTGATAAAATGTTTAGTTGGATTTTAAATTAGCTTTTTATATTCTTGACTTGGATTGATTAGTTGAGACTATAGAGTTATCAAATTCTCTTGTTGAAGGATAATTGAAAATAGCTTATTGGCTTACGCTTCACTAAATCTAGTCTTTGATTAGGACTCATGAACCTAAGTTAATTTTGCTCACTTGACTTACCTTCATTGTAGAGGTTAACTAAGTGAAAGCGAAATACAATTACCATCAAAATAGATGACGATAACGAGAACATGACTTCTAATTCTCAATCCTAGTTAAGTGTTTTCTTAGTTATTAATTTAATTTCTTGTCATTTTATTTCCTTGTTCCTTATTTCAAAAATCCCAAAAATATACTTATCATAACTAATAATAAATACACTTCCTTGCAATTCCTTGAGAGATGACCCGAGGTTTAAATACTTTGGTTTATTTTCATTGGGTTTGTATTTGTGATAAACAAATTAAATTTGATTGAGGATAATTGTCGGTTTAAAACTATACTTGCAATGATTATTATTGTGAAACCTTTATCGGCGATTTTTCCCCATCAGCACTCACAGTGATTTTTGAAATCTTGTTGATGAGAAATTTGTTAGCTTAGTTGTAGTTTAAAGAGTTTTGGCACTCTGTTAACATACTTTGATACTCAACTATAGCTAATAAAATTTTATATAACTGCACTAAACTTTTAAGTTATTCTATATTACCAAACTTCATATATGCAGTTTTGTTAAGTACATGATCAATTCAGTTTATTAATTATTATATCATACTCTCTTTATATATATAGTATTATAACATAAATTTATGGTCACGTGTGACAAAAATTTGAATCCCTGTATAGATAATACTTCTATTAGACACTCCAATCTTAATAATTTATAGGTGAGTGGTGCCCTTACTTTAATTTACCTCTTTTAATATTCAGCCAACCTTGTAGCAGGAATTCGCATCTGATATGGTAACTATGGATGCTTAATTGATTAATTAATTTTAAGTTTCCAATTACATCAACTATGTTTCTTAATTAAGGTTCCAAAGAAGAGCATCAGATTCTTAAATTTGAAAAACTTCAATATATACGATTAGACCTAAATAGTGTACGTGTTAACTGTCTTTTGGTTTCAGTTTCTTAATTTTGATTTTTGTTCTAAGAAGATTTTGCAGATTTTGCATCAAGTAGTGTTAGATTTTTTTGAATGTTTATCCATATTTTAATGTGATGACTTTGTTAGGAAGAAATGGAGCGGTCGAAAATTATTAAGTGATGTGTGTATTTTTATGAAGAGATGAGATCCAAGCATGAAGATTTAATGTTGTTCTTTATGCCTACGTTATTTGTTTACTTTAGGGATAGAACTAGTGGCCAATTGTCCTTAGGCGGAAGAATGAATAGTAGAATTAGACGTGATGCTTTAGAACGTATTGTTGGTGAGGGTGATAGGAATTGTATTTGGGAATTGAGAATGAACACAAATGCGTTAAATAATTTGTGTGAGTTGCTCCAAGTTCAAGGAGGACTTAAAGAGGATGGTCATGTAAGCCTGTCGGAGCAGGTTGCGACTTTCTTAATTATCTTAGTGCATCACAAAAAAAAATTGTAGTCTGCAGGTTAGATTTTATAGGTCCGGCGAGTAGTTAATAAGTATTTAAATAAAATTTTAAAGGCTGTAATACGGATTCAAAGCATTTTGTTTGCCAAGGCGACACCAGTTGAAGAGGATTGTCCTGACCCCACATGGAGAAGGTTTAAGGTAGAGCTTATTCGATGTTGTATATGATTCATAATTGCCTGAAGGATTCTGTATCTGAGTATCATAACTTTCTATGGATGATAGGGTTGCTTGGGAGCATTAGATGACACTTATATAGAGGTGACAGTCCCCGAGTCTGAGAAGGCAAGAAACTGAACACAAAAGGGTAAAATCTGCATCGTCTTAGGAGTGTGTAACTGGGAGATGGGTTTTGTCTATGTACTCAGTGGATGGAGGAATCGGCATCTGATTCACGGGTACTTCGAGATGCAATAACTCATCGTAATAGTCTTAAAATGCAACTGGGACCACGAACATGAACCAACGGAAAATTGGAGAGGCGTCATCGTTGTTTGGACCCTTGGAGGTGCTACCGGCGGCAGGTCAGACTCCAGGATTCATTCGCATGAGAGGAGATGAGAAAGGATAGAGGAGAGGAGAAAAGGGGTTAGGGTTGTATGCTGAGGAAAATGAAATTGGATTTGGGGGTTAGGATTGTTAATTAAATTTAAGGGCATTTTTGTAATTTTAAATATTTAGTTTCTACTTTTTATTTCAAACCAAACAAGATACTAAGACATAAATCAGTCTTGTACACTTCTACACCAAATACAATATTAATACTTATTTCTATTTCTATTTTTTAGTCTTTATTTCTCTATCTCTATCTTTTATTTCTGTCTTTTAATTTCTGTGTGTCTCACAAACAAACGCTAACTTAAATCCATACAACGATTAAACACATTTAAATCCAACACCAAATCTTCAGGTCGGCCCAGATAAATCGAATCTCAAGAATAGAGAGATGTGGCAAAAATTATAGAAAATATATAAAATCATCAAAATGGTTAATCGCAAAACTTTATAAATTCATATTTAATGTATGTCTATTAAAACTCATAAAAGCCTAAAGCCGTTATGAAGGTGCACATCTTATAAATAAGAGACAAAAAAAAAAGGGGTACATATAATAGTTTTACTTGATTATTATTACAAAATCTCATTCTATTCATTAAAATATCGAAATGTTTTTGTAGGTATCAACTCTAAAATATTTATATAGAGTGAATGAGGTTTCGAATTACTTAATTGGTGAGTTTACCAATCTTACGAACAATAATATTTTTTATTTAAAATATACAATAAATTTTTCCTTCATGAATTCATTTAGTAATTAGTAGCAGACATTAACGGAACACGTTCTCTTGAATATAAGAGTAAACTACCTTAGTTTATTTTGAAATTTGCTCGAATTAATTAATTACGCTCACCTTTTTATCTCTCTGATTATTATCCCACCAACGCAAAGAGCCAAAGACGGAGTAATTTTTCTGATTCGTGAAAAACGACAAAGGTAAATTACAAAGGAGGCAGAGTGTGTCAATTGGTGGGTTTTGTAATATAAAGATTAAGATAACGATGCTAATCTTGTTGGAAGTGATCTTCTACACGTGCTACCTCGTGTGCTTTATGTTGTTTCTTTCTTTTCTTTCATCGTTTACCTCTTATTTTGATTCTCGATATCTCTATCACTATATAGGTTTTTTGTGGTAAAGGATGCTTTCAGAAATGTTAAAAAGTATTTAAAGACATATATACATATTCCATTGCGTAAAAAAAAAAAAGGAAGACATATCCATATTCCGATGGCGGAAATTCGATAAAGGTGGTGAGATTCATCGAATTTTTCATTGTTTTGTCCCTCATAATATATACATATTAGTTAAATTTTTTATTTCACGATACTGAGATGATATTTTAACAAAAATAGAAATTACTGTAAACCAGGGATTAGATTAATCTATTTATCCTAATTCAAACGAAAGCCATGGAATTATTGATTTGAACCGGTGTGAGTAATTGATTTGAACCGCGCCCAGCATCCGTTGCAACGACCCCAGCCAACGTTGCACCGGAGCATGTCGGACAGAACAGGCACGTGGTGGCCTGTTCAGGCCGGTCGGCCCCGGCGATTGCAACGGAAGACCCAAATTTCCACACATCACCGTTGGCTCGTGAGTGCGTGTTGCCTAATCTAGACGGTGCGGCTGTTCGATTATCGCCCGAAGCACCTCACGCCTCGGGCTGTCCCTTGAATGTTCTTCGTCGCTTCCCCCGAACCCTGCCCAGCGGAGTTGGCTCGGCACTCCCGTATGCTTCCGCTTGCCTGCACGCTCCAAGGCGTGCGGGGGGCGGTTCGTCCGGGCGTGCTGGGTTTGCGGACCGTGGCATGTAATTTACCCTCTGTGACATGTCATCTTTTAATTGGTTTGCTATGTTAACTATGGTTAAATTATTGGTAATTAAATTATAGCCCAAAGTGGGTGATTATGTAATTAAATACCTTCAAATTTAATTTCAATGCCATCCAGAAATCCCATATCATCATCACCATCACTATCATTATCATCATCATCATCATTATTTTCATCTTCTTTTTCGTCTTCCCCTTCTACACTATCATCATAAAAAGCCATCATAATCGATTTCACGTTCTTAAATTTTAAGATTTTCTGAATTTCACAAACGTAAACTTAGTCTCACCTGGACTAGGTTCACAAAACAAAAGCAGTTTTTATAACTAAACACAAAGAACACAAAATACAGAACACGACCTTACTTGAACAGGTTCTGTTCTATAGGCTCGTACATCTGTATTCTTGAGTTCTAAGAAGACAGGAACCAAAGTCTGGCGGATGAACTATGACCGTGAGGTCAGAGCGTGATTAATTGTTCCAAAGCGCATGCCATTTGAACGGTGGAGGATCGTTCGCGCTACAACCTTGTGGTCGAGATGGTCTCACCGTGTTCTGACAGACTCAAATCTTTTTTCTCTGGCCATTTAATTAGTTATTTTCTCTAAATACTTATTTCCTGATTCATCAAAATATGGAACACCCAATGAGTTGATTTTTTCTTTCAATTTCAGAGAGAAATGGGACCGGGGTAAATTGAATTTCTACACAATGATAAAAATATAACTTTAATTTTTAATGTTTATAGAAATTATATATTTATTCCTCTTATAAAAATATTTAATTACAAAATTACCCTACTTTAGTTAACATATTAACTCTTATTGAGTTAAATTAACTCAAACTAAAACTAAGCATCCAATTAAAACATGTCACGTCACGAGGGGTAATTTACATGTTGAAATAGAGGGGATTGGGTAGAACTCACCTATTATAGGAAGGGTAGGCTAGAATTTACCAATTAAATAATGTATACTTGACTATGTCAATAATTTATTTTGTTAATAGAATAAACTATCAAATCTGCACCTGATTTTTTTAAATGCTGATAAAAATAATTTTTATTTTTTGTAACAATAAAAATATCTTTAAAATATTATAAAATATAAAAAAATAACAAAAAATATTTTTTATTAAGTAGCAGTTAATTTTTATATTTAGCAAACTACTATTGTATTTGATCTAAAATTTTTTAAAAATATTTAGATAACTATTTAAAAAATTTATACAAAGAATGAGATAAAAATTTGATTTCAAGAATTCTTTTTATTTTTTGTCATTGATAAAAAAATGCAAAAATTTTTCACTTAGAATAAAATTACCAACTTTTAAGAATAAAACTGTTTCATTTATTTAATCATGCAAAATATTACATAAAAATACAACTTTTAAAGCTTTTTTTTTTGAAAATATATATTTAATATTAAATTCTTTATCAAGTTTATAATATTTGAAAAGACACACATTTTTATTGTTATCAAAAGTAAATATTATTTTTTACAAGAAATCTGGTGCAGTTTATCCTTTTAATTTGTTAACCTAATGCATAAGTATGTTATCGCTAATTCATAATCATAGCACAGAAGAGTTCATCAAATTAAACAAAAGACAAATCATATCATATCATATCACAGCAAAGCAAAGATAAGGGGAATTGTACGCTCTTAGAACATGGAATGATTTCAATTTCCATAAAGTTGAGAGGAATATATATAAAAGAGAGAAAACAAAATCGTAACTTTTCTAAATTAGCCCTTAATTTATATCATCTTACATGTGACAACGACAAAGTATCATTTGTCATTTCAAAATGGAAATAAATTTGCTTGGCTTCAGGTTTACTATACGAGCGAGCCACCCTTTGCGAAATGTTGGGAAGCAGAAAATCTTCCAAACCTACATTTTTGCTAGGATCATATTACATTCATCACGCATTTTACATATTATTCAACTCATACTCACTTTAATTTGGAGGCGTTTGAATCAAAATTGAGAGAAAATATGACTTAATTTCGTTAATAGTAGCTCAAGATAGACTCTGCGTACTAGTAAATATCTTATAACTATATGACTAATTTTTGCATCTCAATTCTAATTAGCAAAAGCTTAACTCTTTAACGCTTATCTACCTTCTTTTTTCTAAAAAAAAGTAAGGAATTTATTGTGACAGGGGGAGGGATTTTAATAATTTTAAAACCTGTATTTGGAATTATAAATTTATTTTGAAATTTTTTGTCTGAATTTTATTTTAAAAATTAATCAGTTGAGAGTGATAATGAGAGATATTCATGCAATGATCTAATAATTGCATAGAGATAGAATGACAGAACGGTATAATAACAATACCAAAATTTTATCTTACTATATCAAATCAGCTATATAGATCAAATGATATTATTATTATTATTATTATTATTATTATTATTATTATTATTATCAAGTAATTTAATTTATACAGAGATTTTACTAATCACTTCATGTAAATTTTTTTTAAATCTACCTCTAACTTTTCTACCTGATTCACTCTTCTCAATAAATATTTTATCGATTTTTTTTTCTAAATGTTCAAACCACTTAAGGCAAGAGTCCACTATCTTTTCAATGGTGGGTGTTACTCCAACATTTCTCTCAGATCCTCATTTTTATTCTGTTCATGTACAAATGATTATTATTCATTTATGAAATCATCCCCATTTTGGTCATGTTAATCTTATGTTCATATTCACCCTCTACAAGCTAACACTCCATTCCATCTAGAATAGCTGATGCATCAATGACAGTGCGTGAAAATTAATCCTTAAATTTTAAAATTACTTTTTGTTGCATGTAAAACCCAAAACATTATGCCATTTTGACTAATATGCTTAAATCTTATGGTTCACATAATCTTCTATTGTCCTGTTATACTAAATAATGCAAGCAAAATATTTAAATATCTTCACATGTGGTATAACATCTCAATTTTTTACGTTTGATTTTTTATCATATTTTTTTTTTCAAGTCTATAAATACTATGTGTAATTTTTATTATTATTATTCTAGTGACTCTATTATTTTTTTTAATAAGTAGTCTCTATGGTAGATCTTTCTGGTATAAAATCAAATTATTTTTTCTAAAACATGAATCTTTTATTTTAACCTTTGTTTCAATGCATTACCATATGATTCGTGAGTTTGATCTTTATGTAGATTTTACAATTTTATATATCTCTTATTCCTGTAGATGCCTTTTTTTTTCTCAAACATTTTCAAACTTCAATTGTGATATTATTTAGACCAACTATTCTATCATTTTTCATCTGTTTTAAGATCTTAATTTCAAAATCTCAAAAACATTTTTTCATACGTATAATTAATCTGAATATGGAAAAGTGGAGTATCCATTATTAAATAACTTGTCAAATCACATTTTTCACGATGCAATTTATTATTGAGATTGGTCATACACTTGACAGGGGTATCTACGGGATTGGATTGGTTATGGTAGTCCCAAGCAAATCTCAACATGATGGGGGACCATAGGTGGAAATTCTATAAATAATGTTAAGAATTATTCCTAATTTCTTAGTCTTATTCCGTCCTGTATAATTAATATTTTTAATTATTACCTTTAACACATTTTAAAAGCATGTTTACTTAGAAATAAGACAGTGATTGACAGAAAAAAATATCTCTAAACATTCTATTCCTCGATCGGGTTTTCAATTTTCATGTTATGAACCGCATATTTGTTTTGGACTTTGTCCAAGTTAGTTGAAATCATAAATCAAAGATTTGAGATTGAGGCAGTGGCAGATCAAATCATAGGGATTTTTTTATATTATTTTATTTTCTTTGGGGGGGTTGTCTTTCCAAGAATGATTTTTGCAGACTATACTAACATATCTCGTAGTCCAATCAAAAGTACTGCACCCAATCGATTTCATTTAATTCCGATGCAAACATTGAGAGAGATGAGAGAAGACGACCCTGATCCTGTAATCTGACATTCCAACTTTGAAGCAACAACATGGCGCAAATTTTTTATTGTTTCTGATAGCGAATCTGCTTTTTTAAGTTTTGGTGATTTACGAATGTGCAGTGCGATATAGAAATTGTATTCCGTAATTTTTTGGACAAATCACCTCAATAAATCAAATGCCACCTAATATTATTTGGATATCTCAAACTAAAAAGTGTAACTTTAAAATTTCAAAGCACATTTTTATATAAATCGAAATGACTAAATTTGATTTAATAAAATACATAGTAAATTAAATTCATTGAATTCGAATTAGGTAAAAAATATTGTTAAATAAAAATCGAATCAAATGAATTCAAATTATGTTGATGGACAAGATGGTAACAAATCGAATGTAATGAATTCGATTTAAAAATAGATGTAAATCAAATTAAGAAGATTCGATTTAGTCAACGGATAAAAATTCCAAGGTAATTTGAAACCATTGGATTCGATTTGATGGTTTTGTAAATCGACTCCCATTATTTTAATTTACATGTGTCCAACATCTTCCATAGTTCAAATCTAATACATTTGATTTGCATGGATCTTGGCTATATATACAAATCGAATTCATTTCATTCGAACCAGCAAACCCACATACCCACACCCAACCCACCACCCAGATTCGAAAATCTCTAAAAGCAACCCGGAAATAACTAAATCTGTACACATGGAGGACGATTCGAATCGTCTGTAGACTAGATGGAGTCGCGTATATTGCTGGTGCTGTCTACCTCGAGATTAATGATTTTTATTTTTTTATTTTTTTAAATAAATTAGTCATTGTAGTTGGTTAGAAATGTTAGTTTGAGATTATTAAAAAAAAACATAAAGCAGATATTTGAATTTAGTTCATGATAGAATTAGGGAGTTATTAACTATAGAATAAGGTTAACTATATATTTATGAATAGGGTTAACTACAGATTTTTTGACTGTGTTAATATAAAAACAGATTTTTTATTGACTTGTGAGGCATTTAGGCAGTTGTTGTGTACTCGTGGAGGACTGTATGCCGTATTAATTTTTTTTTTACCTTGAAGAATTGGATCCTAAATTATGAAGTGATTAGTGTTTTTATCTATTAAAAATTATTAGGGAATTATTGTAAACATGTTTTTAAAGTTATCACATGCAATGTCTATGGTAGTTAGAGGTTTTTATGCATTGAACAGTTGTTTGTGACAATTGTGAGAAGGAATTTTCTATCATTATGCAACCCCATCGATGCATCAGCAACATGAGACGGCAATATGGTATGATGTTGGATGATAGGATCGTTCCGTACTTGCAGATGGCCGGTTTGTACCATCTTGCAAGACTAAACGAGAGTTGGTTTCGATTGGACGAGCCGTTGGTCAGCAGATTCATAGAGAGATGGTGGCCTGAGACGCATACCTTTCACATGCCATTTGGGGTGTGCACGATTACCCTCCAGGATGTAGCGTACCAGCTCGGGCTCCCGATCGGCGGTCAGTATGTTAGCGGATGTCTGACAAACTTTTCACGATATATAGAGGGTGGCCGACCAGCGTAGGTGTGCTTTGAGGAGCTGCTGGGGGTATTGCCTCATGCGAACTGCATCTACAAATTCACAGTGAAGTGAACACGGTTTCAGGAGGGGCGGTGGAGGTTGTGGCCGAGGCCGAGCCCGACGTGGCGGTGGAGGAGGGGATGATGAGAGCAGTGGGGGGCCGACGGTCGAGGTGGAGGTGGAGGTGGTGACAGGGATGACGGAGGATCCAATGATGGTGAGGGAGGTGGAGGTAGGCTTGGGGGTTCAGGTGGTCACGGAGGTAGAGGTGGAGGTGGTGTAGGTACTTTACGGGGAGTAGGGGTTCCAAGGGGTAACGGACACGGAGTGGGTGGGGGACTTGAGTCAGGTGCTGATATGACATGATAATCAAACTTTTTATGATCACTAGAGATCGATGTGGCTAGACAAGTATGAGGACCATTGTACCGTTTTACCTCCCAGATGCCTTTGCGCTAGTGGAGGCTAACCCGGATGAGCCATGTGCACCTGCTGCCAAACTCCTTGCACTTGTCATAGTACTTGCGATGATCCGATTCCAATACTTTGTACTCAACCCCACAGCGAATGCTATAAGTCTTCACGCTAACCACGACTTCCTCTTTATCCTAAAACTACTGACCGACCTGAAATTCAGATACACCTTCTGCATTTTATGTGTCTCTTGCCCCGAAGGCAACAAGTACACTGGGGTTCCCTGAGGTGCCATGGTATCCAAGTCCAGAGCAGAGAAGTGCAGGGGCGGAGGGGGGTACTAATTAGTACCTAAACTAGATGCTCCCCAACCCACAGCTGGAGTTGTCTGTGGTGTCTCATCGTCACTATCATCAGCTATCATGGCGGGATCCACATCATCATCAAAATCATCATCATCATCATCATCATCATCATCATCATGCAATGCATCCTCAACCCCATCGGATACTCCAATCTCTCCGAAAACTGGAACCATCGTAGGAGAACCAGGCGTTGCGAAAGCAACCTCCCCCAACGGTCCAGCCTCACCAACTACTACTTCACTTAAAGATTACTATGTGTTCATAACACGCAGCGGAAGAAAAAAAAGTAATCTTTAAAGATCTATTTTGTATTTAAACTTTATTCCAATAATATACAATATATAGATAGTAGATCAGATGTAAATACCTTTAGACGCTTTAGTAAAAATTGCTTTCTCCTTCGATGGTACGAAGGCACTATGCGTATCCACACCGAGACCAACCTTTACTGTCAACTCTTTGACCAATGGACATCTGATCTAAATTGAGAAACCTCTTGCAACTCTTTGTACGCCATAAAATTCTTCTCCAAAAATGAGGCTCACATACGTTTATGTGTGTAGAGGTAAAGGAATAAAACCCTTATGTTTTATTCTCTCTGTTATCTTCTTCTACTCTTGGAATACATATATATAGTATGAGATTTGTTACAGATTTTAAATTTGATTCTCAATTCAAATTTAAATCATATCTTAAAATTCTAAATATGAATCCTTCAAATTTATGAATCATATCATAACTCAATTTAAAACAGAATCAGTTAGGATCTCATCCAAATTTAGAAATAGAATAACTAATTATTCTCAAATCTCATTTAATATTCTTAATTATCATACTATTATTATATTCTTGGTGCTAGAAAAGAATATAATAATATTCTATTTGAATTAATATAATTATTTATTTGATCAAATCAAAATAATAATTAAATAATTCTACAGCAAAAATTAGAACACTCGTTAGTGTGTGACCCCATAGGTTCAATATTAAGCGGGTAGTAAATTAGTCATACTAAATTTACTAATCAAGGTTGGCGTCTAGCAACACTCCTCAACGACCCGATAGTATGAAGTAATATATTTTTACTAAGAACCTCAAAAGAACAAAGTATAATTCCTTCCATCTTTCCAGCTCTTGGTTAACCCTTAGAGTATGGTTTAATTGCCAAACTCTAACTTGTTACCATTATTATAATGAATTGTGAATGACTTAAAAAACTCATTTCTTCATTCATTCAATCCCCTTGGCCAAGGTTTTATTCATCTCGGTCATTATAATCATAGAGCTCAAACTCTTTACCGAGAGTTGATTGATTCCTTATTGACTAATCATTAATTCTACAAGTATTTAAATCATACCCAATATCCATTCAACTAGTACCTTAGGGTATTAGGTGTCCGGAATCAAAGTATAATAAATACATTGTTAATTACTATGACAGTCGCAGGTCAAAGGAAACTCTATTACTATGTTCATCTTGAGAATATCCTATTGACAAATATACAGTAATTATAACCATTAGGAATTCTCAGAGTGAGTTGGTTCAATAGTCATATCTCTATATGCACCATCTATATATATAATTTAATAAATGAGATATATTAATCTTCATCCAATGAAGACCATTATATATATATTGGTCTTTCTGGATTATTAATGTCCTTTTTAATAATCCTATGATCAAGAACAATTTAGATTAAATTATAAAAGATTTATCTCTCAATATTATGATCACTATCACAATGATAAATTTTTAAATTTAATCAAGGACCTTATTATATTACATTTTAATATAATAACAATAACAAATTATTTGACACATAATTGATTGGATTGTGGTCATACTCTTTATTCCCAACAATCTCCACTTGCACGAGAGCCAATCATGATAGATTGGATCTTGGGCATACTATTATCTCAATAATCTCCCACTTGCACTAGAGCCAATCAATCATGTGTATAATTTTTAATGCACATTTGTGTTTATCAAAACTCTTTTGACCTTAAACACCTTAACTTTTGAGCATATGTGCTTGACCTTTTGTAAGATATGTCTAGTGCATAATAAATATCACGTTTTTTCAAAATATGAAATCTCCCACTACAATAGTGCATAATTTTATTTTAAGGACAATCCTTATTGAACATGATTATAAAAAAATCTAAGTAACCATTAGATCTATCTGTATAGAATTGTATCATTATACAAATAGGCTATTTTTTCGAAAAGTTAGTTTGACGATCAAACATTTTATACTTTCAAGAGAAAGTATATCCTCTATTGAGTGGTATCCAATTCTAATAAAAGTAATTGTACTCCCACTCCTTTTTTAAGATGGAATCCCTTCTCTAAAAAAGAGTTTAACCTCTTATCACAGACATTTTGTTATAAGAAGAATGATAAAAATAATCTCATTATTTCTTTAGGGTAACCAATAAATCTCATTTATCGGACCTAATATCAATTCTATTGTTGTACAATCTCTTAACACATATAAGACATCTCCAAACTCTAATGTTCTTGAGTTTCAGCTTATGCCTTTTCCATATCTCATATGGATAAAAAATTGATTTAGTGAAAAATTTGTTAATTTAGCAACATTTTTAAAATATAGTCTAAATATTTAACAAACAATGATACTCAACTAAATCAAATTTCATGTTTTTTTTAAACATGATAGAGTACATAGAGTACTAATATTTGTGCATTGAGAGAATCCCATCCTCTATTCAATAGAATATCAATTAGATATTAGAGATTTTACTTTAAACTCTTATAATAAAAATATCCAATATCTTTATTATTGGTCAAATCAACCCTTAAGAGCAATTTTGATACGCATCCTCAATACTCATATTAAACTTTTCCAAAAAGACCACAAACCTTAATCATGTTAGGGCCAATTATCAATTATAAATTATTTGTAACAAAATAAATCTCTAAAAATTCTTGCAAGAACAATTCTCGCTAAAATCATTTGGCTAATGGCATTCCAACTTCTAAAGTTGTTTAATTCAAAATATATTGCCCAATACTCTCACTAGTTTAAATAAAATATTTGATAGTCATACTATCTTATTTTGGACACCATACATCTTCTCAAGATGTTCAGTAATAAATAATGGGTATATGCTTTTGAAATTAGAACTCATGGTTGTTAAAATAGCCTATATTATAGTAAAATAATATTTTAGATACTTCACAAGTACTGACTATTTCATCACCAATTTTATTGGACAATATTATTTTAATAGGATTATCATGTCCATGAAACCCTTTTATACATAAGAACAATTCTCAATATATAGCCAATTTATTACTTTCAAGTATGCCATACGAAAGATGGACATATTTAAAAATTTAAAATCTGAAAGTAAATCAAGAAATCTATATTTCTGAAAAAAAAATAATTTAGAATCGCGAATGAGTACCTTTATTACTTTCAAGTATGTCACACGAAAGATGGACATATTTAAAAATTTAAAATATGAAAGTAAATCAAGAAATCTATATTTCTGAAAAAAAAAAATTTAGAATCGCGAATGAGTACCTTGGTTGTCAAGTTGTTACTCATACCTATTCAAAATAAACATGATTAAATTATATCCCATATAATTATAATCTCAAATAATTATCTGGTTGTCAGACAATTATTTAACTGAATTATATTTTATATCCCTAAATTGTCTAGGTTCAAGTATAAAATTAATTCTCCTTATGCATCATCATATACATGAATAAATTCTATCCGTGATTACAAGTCTCCTCGTTGTCAGGTCGTTTCTTGTAAACAAGAGATAAATTTATTTTTGATAATATCCTAACTTTTAGAACTTATCTCTATTGTTAGAGAATTTCTACCAGTATTCTTGGATTAAATTTTATACTCCCAGTTATCTAGGTAAAAATATAAAATTAAATCCCTAATACATCAAATGTAGGTACTGATTATTATCTTAAAAATAAAACTCCTGGTTGTCAGGCCGCTTTTTATAATCAAGAACATTAGAAAAACTAATTTTTAAAATTAAATATTCAAAACACATCAATCAAATTAAAATTTGATTTTTCATGTACTAACGTTTAGCTTTAAAAAATTATCAAATCAAATTTGACCTTTATATATACACTTATATATATAAGAAACAAACAAGAGATACTTTGCATCTTATTCCTTTTATTGTGATCAAAATCACAATAAAATTTAATAAATAAATAAAATCAAACAAAATATTTTATTATAAATATAACTTTTATATTAAAAAATAATAATTTAATCATAATTAAATAATTAAAATAAATTAACTATTAATTTATTAAAAAACTATCTCAATGGAAATAAATACAACACATGCTTAAAAATAATTTGAATTAATCCTATTAATTCACAAACTTTAAGAAAATAGAAATAAAAATTTAAACATAAAAAAGTCAAAGCTCTGATACCACTTAAGGATTACTATGTGTTCATAACACGCAGCGGAAGAAAAGAAAGTAATCTTTAAAGATCTATTTTGTGTTTAAACTTTATTCCAATAATATACAATATATAGATAGTAGATCAGATGTAAATACCTTTAGACGCTTTAGTAAAAATCGCTTTCTTCTTCGATGGTACGAAGGTGCTATGTGTATCCACACCAAGACCAACCTTTACTGTCAACTCCTTGACCAATGGACATCTGATCTAAATTGAAAAACCTCTTGCAACTCTTTGCACGCCATAAAATTCTTTTCCAAGAATTAGGCTCACATACGTTTATGTGTGTAGAGGTAAAGAAATAAAACCTTTATGTTTTATTCTCTCTGTTATCTTCCTCTACTCTTGGAATACATATATATAGTATGAGATTTGTTACTAATTTTAAATTTGATTCTCAATTCAAATTTAAATCATATCTTAAAATTCTAAATCTGAATCCTTCAAATTTATGAATCATATCATAACTCAATTTGAAACAGAATCAGTTAGGATCTCATCCAAATTTAGAAATAGAATAACTAATTATTCTCAAATCTCATTTAATATTCTCAATTATCATACTATTATTATATTCTTGGTGCTAGCAAAGAATATAATAATATTCTATTTGAATTAATATAATTATTTATTTGATCAAATCAAAATAATAATTAAATAATTATACAGCAAAGATTAGAACACTCGTTAGTGTGTGGCTAGGGATGGCAATCAGGGAAGCCCGCCCCGCCCCGCCTAGTGAGGCGGTCCTAGAATCCTAGCCCGCCCCGCCTAACTGCGGGCTGGTGGGCTGGCGGGCTGGCAGGCTAAGCCCGCCAAAGCTCCTCTTTTTTTTTTACTATTAACTATTAAGTAGTATATATAATTTCACAACCATATTAATAAATTTATAATTTCTAATGGCATAAAAAATTATATTTTTTATATTAACAAACATTAAAGTCTTTGTAATTATAAATATCTAATAAATATAATTATAAATCAAATTTTCATTCAAAATATAAGTATAAATATTCTCTCCAAAGAAAAATAAACATAATCCAAAACATAATTATAAATATTGTCTCTAAAATAACATAAACATAATTCAAAACACTCAATTTTTATCTTCATACTCTTGTAAGTTAGGTTGGGGGAAGTTAGGTTTTGGCAAAAAATTGCAAAAATACTCCCTCACTAAAAAAACTTTAGCCCAGCGGGGAAGCCCGCCCCGCCCCGCCAAACCTCGCGGTTTAAGCGGTGCGGGTTAGGCGGGCTTTTGCTATTTGGCGGTCCCAATTTTCCAGCCCAGCCCGTCTTTTTTGGCGAGTTACGTGGGCCGGCCCAACGGGTTTAGGCCCGTTTGCCACCCCTATGTGTGACCCCATAGGTTCAATACTAAGCGGGTAGTAAATTAGTCATACTAAATTTACTAATCAAGGTTGGTGTCTAGCAACACTCCTCAACGACTCGATAGTATGAAGTAATATATTTTTACTAAGAACCTCAGAAGAACAAAGTATAATTCCTTCCATCTTTCCAGCTCTTGGTTGACCTTTAGAGTATGGTTTAATTGTCAAACTCTAACTTGTTACCATTATTATAATGAATTGTGAATGACTTAAGAAACTCATTTCTTCATTCATTCAATCCCCTTGGCCAAGGTTTTATTCATCTCAATCATTATAATTATAAAGCTCAAACTCTTTACCGAGAGTTGATGGATTCCTTATTGACTAATCATTAATTCTACAAGTATTTAAATCATACCCAATATCCATTCAACTAGTACTCTAGGGTATTAGGTGTCCGGAATCAAAGTATAATAAATACATTGTTAATTACTTTGACAGTCGCAGGTCAAAGGAAACTCTATTACTATGTTCATCTTGAGAATATCCTATTGACAAATATACGGTAATTATAACCATTAGGAATTCTCAGAGTGAGTCAGTTCAATGGTCATATCTCTATCCATCTATATATATAATTTAATAAATGAGATATATTAATCTTCATCCAATGAAGACCATTATATATATATTGGTCTTTCCGGATTATTAATGTCCTTTTTAATAATCCAATGATCAAGAACAATTTAGATTAAATTATAAAAGATTTATCTCTCAATATTATGATCACTATCACAATGATAAATTTTTAAATTTAATCAAGGACCTTATTATATTAACATTTTAAATAATAACAATAACAAATTATTTGACACATGATTGATTGAATTGTGGTCATACTCTTTATTCCCAACATTCACAACTGCGGTTCAGCTTAACTGCAAAGGATGGTGAAGCTACTAAATTTAGCTCAGGTGCAATCACCGACACAACTGACAAAGAACTAACAGGCATGAAATTAGAGCAGGCTGGATGTCCTGTGGAGTGGGGATTCCTATTCGAACCTTCAAAATCAGATACCACATCCACAAGCTTTGCCAACAGCTCCGGAATCCTCACATCGGGAAACTGATGGCGACAATGGAATAGCACCTGAAAATCTTCGTCACTGCTAATAACAAATGAATCATACTTGACATCATCGTGTAACACGGAAATCGGGATTCTATAGAACAACTTCTCTACCCGTTTCATGCCTTGCAATCCTAGTCTTTGGAGTATAGTATTCTTAAACTCAGCAAAACTAGTCGAAGGTTTGAGAAAAATACTCAGCGGGTCCTTGTCAGTAAACTTAATTCCTGATCGTGTTTTTTATTTAATGGACTCTCCATAGTGCACAAGAGCTAAAAAACCCTCATCACTAGCCATTATGAGTCTCTCTCTTCTACAAAATTTCGTGTTGAACTCGTTTTTATATACCTCAGTGCTCTATAAATCAAATTATATGTTTTCGAATTATTCATATAGTACAAAATACAGTAAATCGAAACCATTAGGTTCGATTTACCATAACGTACGTGCATGGATAAATCGAATTCATAAGATTCGATTTACGTTCATTTACAAATTGAATCCATATGTTTCGATTTACGTTCATCTTCAAATCGAATTCATTTGTTTTGATTTAGTAGGAAAATATCAATTTGAATCCATTTTATTCGATTTTCATTCAATAACGTTTTTCATCTAATTCGAATCCAATAAATTCGATTTACTACGTGTTTCATTAAATCGAATTGACACGATTCAATTTATATAGAAATGTGCTTCGAAACTTTGACGTTGTATTTTCTGGTTTGGGACATCTAGATAATGTTAGTCTGTAATTAGTTTATTGAGATGATTTGTCCTAATTTTTTATTATATGTTTATGAAAAAAGTAAAAACTTTTATCCAATAATTGTTTATTTTAACTTTTTCTAAGAAATGGAAATTTCACCTAACAAATTTTAATTTTAATTTTTTTCTCAAACAAGAAAGATCTCACCCGGCGATTTCTGCTATTAATTAAAAAACAAAAATTTTACCCAACGATTTCTAATTTTAAAGTTAAAAAATAGAAATCATATCAGCGATTTCTTATTTTATTTTTTGTAAAAAAAAATTCATCCAATAATTTCTGACTTCAATTTAAAAAAATTGAAATATCACACAGCGATTTTTTATTGTACCGCCTTATTCTGAAAAAATTCTAAAAAAATAAATATCTTTAAGGTTTGATTATTTTATCGGTCCTTATAATTTTACCAAATCTTCAATTAGGTCCTTATATTTTTTTCTTTTTATTCCTATATCATATCAGATTTTGAAGTTAAGTTCTGTTCGGTGTCGGTTGCCGGACAAGTCGGGTAGTTATGAGATGGGGGGAGGATGCCTTGCTCGCGGTTGTGCTAAGCCCGGATTTGCCGCGTAGCCGAGCTCCCGTTCTGGAGGGAAAGGAGGGGGTGCCACCTGCAAAGACACTCCGACGCTCTAGTCAGCCAGTGTGCAGGCGGGGGAAAATGATATGGAAAAGGTGACGTACCTCGGGGGAAGAGCCAGCCTTCCCCTTATATACATGTCAGTCGTGGGCCCCTCATGGGGACAGGCCCATATCCTAAAGGACGCTGTCCTATAGCTACGTGTGAGCCGTACGGGACGCGTGTCCGGGTCGGTTGAAGGGCGCGTAACCGGGTCGGGTGGAGCTCGGGTCGGGTTGACCCGCGGGGATCCTGGGCCAGGCCGTAACAGTGCCCCCACGCGCCGATGGTAGTCGTGGGAGCTATCAATGGCGCGTCGTCTTGCCTCTCATTCAGGTTCGTCTGATCGGCTGTTCGTGGGGGGGGGCATGCCCCCAACGCGTGTGTCCTTTGGTTGCGCAAGCAACCGTTTCATCGCATCGTTCCTAGTGCCGAGCATTAAATGCTCATAATGGGGTGGAAAACCCCGACTGAAAAGACCATTCTGCCCCCAGACGTTTCGCGCTTCCTGGGGAGGCAGTTTTTAAACAGCCAGTTTTGGCACTCTTTTCTTTCTTTCATATCTCCCTTTTTCTGCCTTCTTCTTGCTCCCATACCTCAACATCTCTTGGTAGTGCTGTTGCGCGTCTCTCCCATCGCTTCTTTCCTTATCAACTGCTCCGTCCTTCTTCCGCTAATTCAGGTAATTTTCGAACTATTCTCCCTTTTATGCATTGTTCTTGCATGTTTGCTGTTTGTTTTTCGTTGTTGTTGCGTAGCCTTTTAATGGCGGTTAGATGTGTCAGGGGGAAAAGTACCATTCCAGGGTAGGTTTTTCTTGGTCTTTTCGTGTTTTAATCCCGTTTGGGCCTTAGTCGGGAAGTCATGGGGGTAGCGTTTGTATTCGGCCTGAGCAACCGATCTCTTAGACTGACTGGATGGTCCCCCCATGTAGGTATGGCTCGCACGGTTTCCCGGGCTTCCCCTTCTCCTGCGGCGTACGATCCCTATGCTTGGGTCGTTTCCGACGTGAATGACTCGCCTAATCAAATGGGCGAGGAGGAGCTCACCGAGTTCCGACAAGCCGAGTACTTGTGCGGAGGGACTGACGAGGAAGCCAATTATGACGTTTTTGTCCCGGCTCCTCACGAACGATTGTATGAGATCAACTTCCAACACCCACGAGTTGCCGACTGGATTTGGTTCTACAAGTCCATGTTCACCCAAGTCGGAGTTCGTATTCCGCTCTCGGCCTTCCAAATGGCGCTTCTAAGTCGAATTTCCGTGGCGCCGTCACAATTGCATCCGAACAGTTGGGCCTTGATCCGCTGTTTCGAGATGGTTTGTGAATACCTCGAGCTGCCGGTGTCCGTGAGTGTCTTTCTTTTCTTCTTCAACCTTACAAACCCTTCAAAGGAAGGGAAACATAAAAAGGGGTTCATGTCCTTCCGATCTGCCCAGGGTCGGAGGATTTTTGGTTTGTTTGAGGACTCCTACCATGGGTTTAAGGACAAATATTTCAAGGTCCGTCCTGTCAAAGGTCGTCATCCCTTTTGGTTGTCATTAGAGGGGGTACGGCTTATCCCGACCTATTGGAGTTTCGGGGCGGGATCCAATGCTTTCGTTAAGGTAACCTATAAGGACATGTCGGCAGTGGATAGAAAGATCGCCGACGTGTTGATGACGGTCTTTGGGCGGAATCATGTGAACTCTCACCTTCTTATGGGTGATCAGGAGGCCGGTCGTACCTATATTTGTGAGAAGCCTCTGCTCATTCCGTCCTGTTTTTTCTTGCTTTTATTAATAGTTTGTTGCGACTAACCGACTTCCCCGTCTCTCTCCCTTTCTCTTTTTTGCAGTGGGAATGTCTGCCGAAGTAACGGGTCTTCCTGACTTGTTCCAAACCTTCCTATGTGGTAGTGATGAAGAGGAGGGTAACGAGAAGTCCGCCACTGAGGGGCCTGCTGCTCCTCCGGAGGACAAGGCTGCTCCCGAGCAGAGGGCTGCAGCCGACGAGATCGGCACCTCGGCTCAAGGTGCCGCGATTGAAGGCGACAAGGCGGTCCTTGCTTCCCCTTTCCGTGAGGTGATCGGAACTGGGGGTTCGGCGGCTAACCCCGATGACGAGGTGGAAGAAGTCCCTAGCTTCAAAAGGAAAAGGAAAGCGTCGTCTAGCCTTGAGGGGGCCCTTACTGTGATGGAAAAGAATTTTGACGCCGGGAACTTTATAGATGCACAGCTGATTCCCGGTACTGAAGAGTACTTTCATGAGTCATTGATGAGCGGATATTTTATACGCTTTTTGGGGGTAATTTCTTGTAGATTTTAGTATGTTTTAATTAGTTTTTAATAGAATTTTATTAGTTTTTAAGCAAAAATCATATTTCTGGACTTTACTATGAGTGTGTGTATTTTTCTGTGATTTCAGGTATTTTCTGGCTGAAATTGAGGGAGCTGAGCAAAAATCTGACTTAAGCTGAAAAAGGACTGCTAATGCTGTTGGATCCTGACCTCCCTGCACTCGAAATGGGTTTTCTGGAGCTACAGGAGTCCAATTGGCGCGCTCTCAACGGCGTTGGAAAGTAGACATCCAGGGCTTTCCAGCAATATATAATAGTCCATACTTTGCGCAAGGATAGACGACGTAACTTGGCGTTGAACGCCAAGTTCATGCTGCTGTCTGGAGTTAAACGCCAGAAAAACGTCATGATCCGGAGTTGAACGCCCAAAACACGTCATAACCTGGAGTTTAACGCCAATAAAGGCCTCTACTCGTGGATAGCTTTAATCTCAGCCCCAGCACACACCAAGTGGGCCCCAGAAGTGGATTTCTGCACCAATTATCTTAGTTTATTCAATTTCTGTAAACCTAGGTTACTAGTTTACTATTTAAACAACTTTTACAGACATTTCTTGTACCTCATGATATTTTCAGATCTGAATTACATACTTTTGACGGCATGAGTCTCTAAACTCCATTGTTGGGGGTGAGGAGCTCTGCAGCGTCTCGATGATTTAATACAATTCCTTTGTTTTTCCATTCAAACACGCTTGTTCTTATCTAAGATGTTTATTCGCACTTAATTATGAAGAAGGTGATGATCCGTGACACTCATCACCTTCCTCAACCCATGAACGTGTGCCTGACAACCACCTCCGTTCTACATCAGATTGAATGAATGTCTCTTAGCTTCCCTAATCAGAATCTTCGTGGTATAAGCTGGATTGATGGCGGCATTCATGAGAATCCGGAAAGTCTAAACCTTGTCTGTGGTATTCCGAGTAGGATTCCGGGATTGAATGACTGTGACGTGCTTCAAACTCCTGAGGGCTGGGCGTTAGTGACAGACGCAAAAGAATCAATGGATTCTATTCCAACCTGATTGAGAACCGACAGATGATTAGCCGTGCTGTGACAGAGCATAGGAACGTTTTCACTGAGAGGATGGGAAGTAGCCACTGACAACGGTGACACCCTACATAGAGCTTGCCATGGAAGGAACTTGCGTGTGAGAAGAGGATTTCAAGGAAGAGTTGAAGTCAAAGGACAAAGCATCTCCAAAACTCCAACATATTCTCCATTACTGCACAACAAGTAACGCTAGTATTCTTTATTATTCCAACTTACAATTTTAAGTAGTTTGTAGTTTGGCCTTTTACAAATAAATCCAAATAACTTCATTCGCCTCCTGACTAAGATTAATAAAATAACATTGATTGCTTCAAGCCAATAATCTCCGTGGGATCGACCCTTACTCACGTAAGGTATTACTTGGACGACCCAGTGCACTTGCTGGTTAGTTGAACGGAATTGTGGACATACTAAAGATCAAAAGATAGAAATCACAATTTCGTCCACCAAGTTTTTGGCGCCGTTGCCGGGGATTATTGAGTTTGGACAATTGAAGGCTTATTTTATTTCTTAGATTAGGAATAATTTATTTTTATTTTTGTTCTTATTTTTATAGAGTCATTAAATCAATATTGATAGGATAGTTTCTTTTCAAAAATTTCTTTTCAAAATTTATTATTTTTCTTTTAATTAATTGCTAACTTTTGTGAGTTTTAGTGTCTTGTTCTAAGTTTGGTGTCAATTGCATATCTCATATTTTTCTTTAAAATTTTCGATTTGTGATCTTTGTTCTTCATTAATCTTCAAGTTGTTCTTGCTTATTTTTCTTGTGTGATCTTGAGTTTTTCTTGCTTTGTGTCTTTTCTTGCTTCACTTGTGTTCCTTTTAAAGCACTAATTGGAATATCTGCATCAAGTGTCATATTTATTCCCAATTGGCTAAAGCATTGGTTTATATTCTTGATAAGGGAGCACCAGTACTTTTGAAAATCTTTTTCAAAAATAATTTTTCTTAATTTGATCTTGTGCCAAACTTTAAGTTTGGTGTTTTCTTGTTAATCTTTCTTTAATTTTCGAAAACTTGTCTTGATTTTCTAAAAATTTTAAGTTTGGTGTTTTTTCTTGTGTTCTTGGTGTTCTTGTGAATCTTCAAAGTGTTCTTGAGTTTTTCTTGTGTCTTGATCTTAAAATTTTTAAGTTTGGTGTTCCTTGGTGTTTTCCCTCCAAAAATTTTCGAAAATTAAGGAGCATTAGATCTAAAAATTTTAAATCTTGTGTCTTTTGTGTGTTTTTTCTCTTTCATCATAAAATTCAAAATTCAAAAAATTTTATTTTCTAACTAATTTTGAACTACATTTTTCGAAAATTTTATATTAAAAATTCAATTTTCAATTTCAAAATATTTTCACTTTCATTTATTTATTTCGTTTTTATTTTATAAAAAAAAATAATAATAAATAATAAATAATTTTCTTTCACAAAATATTTTTTTTATCTATATCCCATTTTTGTTATTCCATTAATATAAAATAAATAATTCTCAACATATAAATTCTCAACTTGTATTCCATTATGGAAGTAAGTATGAATGGACAGTCCAAGAGGACTCTGGGGTCATATGCTAACCCCACTACTGCTTCATATGGGAGTAGTATCTGTATACCCTCCATTGGAGTTAGTAGCTTTGAGCTGAATCTTCAGCTCATTATCATGGTGCAGCAAAACTGCCAGTATTCCGGTCTTCCACATGAAGAACCTACAGAGTTTCTGGCACAATTTCTGCAAATTGCTGATACAGTACATGATAAGGAAGTGGATCAGGATGTCTACAGATTACTACTGTTTCCATTTGCTGTAAAAGATCAAGCTAAGAGGTGGTTAAATAACCAGCCTAAAAACAGCATAAAAACATGGAAACAGCTGTCAGAAAAATTCCTGAATCACTATTTCCCTCCCAAACGGATGACACAGCTAAGGCTAAACATTCAAGGCTTCAAACAAGGAGATAATGAATCCCTTTATGATGCCTGGGAGAGATACAGAGAGATGCTAAGAAAATGCCCCTCTGAAATGTTTTCAGAATGGGTGCAATTAGACATCTTCTATTATGGGCTTACAGAAAAAGCTCAGATTTCTCTAGACCACTCAGCTGGTGGATCTATACACATGAGAAAAAGAATTGAAGAAGCTCAAGAGCTTATTGATACAGTTGCCAGAAATCAGCATCTGTACCTAAGCAGTGAATCCTCTATGAAAGAAGAAGCTAAAACAGTAACTGCAGAACTCAATCCAGTGGATCAGGCTAATGAATTCAATCAGCAATTAGATTTTCTAACTCAGCAGCTAGCCGAATTCAAGGAAATATTACAGGAAACAAGAATGGCTAACAGGAACATGGAAGTACAATTAAAGCAGACAGAAAAGTAACTGTCAAAACAAATAACAGAAGAATGCCAAGCAGTTCAATTAAGAAGTGGGAAAACATTAAATACCTCACTTCAAAGTAGCAGGAAACCAAGAAATGAACAGGTGGATACTCAAAATCCCTCTGAGGACAATCAGAGCCCAGAGAGGAATAATGCTGGCGCTGAACGCCCAGCCCATGCTCATTCCTGGCGTTCAACGCCAGAAACAAGCATGGATCTGGCGTTGAACGCCCAAAGGGAACATGGTTCTGGCGTTCAAATGCCAGTAACAAACAAGGAAATGGCGTCTAACGCCACTCCAGCTCCCACCTCTGGCATTCAAATGCCAGTGGGGGATCAGTCACCTACGAGTGTTGATGATAACCCTTCTAAAAAGGCTTCCCAACCCACTTCTGTAGGCAATAAACCTGCAGCAACTAAGGTTGAGGAATACAAAGCCAAAATGCCTTATCCTCAAAAACTCCGCCAAGCGGAACAGGATAAGCAATTTGCCCGCTTTGCAGACTATCTCAGGACTCTTGAAATAAAGATTCCGTTTGCAGAAGCACTTGAGCAAATACCTTCTTATGCTAAGTTCATGAAGGAAATTTTAAGTCATAAGAAGGATTGGAGGGAAACTGAAAAAGTCTACCTTACTGAAGAATGCAGTGCAGTCATTCTGAAAAGCTTACCTGAGAAGCTTAAAGATCCTGGGAGCTTTATGATACCATGCACATTAGAGGGTAATTGTACCAAGCAAGCTTTATGTGATCTTGGGGCAAGTATCAACCTAATACCTGCATCTACCATCAGAAAGCTTGGTTTAACTGAAGAAATTAAACCAACCAGGATATGTCTTCAACTTGCTGATGGCTCCATTAAGTACCCATCAGGCGTGATTGAAGACATGATTGTCAAGGTTGGGCCATTCGCCTTTCCTACTGACTTTGTGGTGCTGGAAATGGAGGAGCACAAGAGTGCAACTCTCATTCTAGGAAGACCTTTCCTAGCAACTGGCCGAACCCTCATTGATGTCCAAAAAGGGGAAGTAACCTTGAGAGTCAATGAGGAGGAGTTCAAGTTGAATGTTGTCAAAGCAATGCAACATCCAGACACCCCAAATGACTGCATGAGTGTTGATATTATTGATTCTCTGGTAAGAGAGGTCAATATGGCTGAGAGTTTGGAATCAGAGCTAGAGGACATCTTTAAAGATGTTCAGCCTGATTTGGAGGAGTCAGAGAAGATAATAGAACCTCTGAAAATCCCTCAAGAAGAGGAGAAACCTCCAAAACCCGAACTCAAACCATTACCACCATCCCTAAAATATGCATTTCTGGGAGAAGGTGATACCTTTCCTGTAATTATAAGCTCTACCTTAGAGCCACAGGAAGAGGAAGCACTAATTCAAGTGCTAAGGACACACAAGACAGCTCTTGGGTGGACCATCAGTGATCTTAAGGGCATTAGCCCAGCCAGATGCATGCATAAGATCCTATTGGAAGGTGACGCCAAGCCTGTAGTCCAACCACAGAGGCGGCTGAACCCAGCCATGAAGGAAGTGGTGCAGAAGGAGGTCACTAAATTACTAGAGGCTGGGATTATTTATCCAATTTCTGACAGCCCCTGGGTGAGCCCTGTCCAAGTTGTCCCTAAGAAAGGTGGCATGACAGTGATTCATAATGAAAAAAATGAACTGGTTCCTACAAGAACAGTTACAGGGTGGCGTATGTGCATTGATTATAGAAGGCTCAATACAGCCACCAGAAAGGATCATTTTCCTTTACCATTCATAGACCAGATGCTAGAAAGACTAGCAGGTCATGAATACTACTGCTTCCTGGATGGATATTCAGGTTATAATCAAATTGCAGTAGATCCCCAGGATCAGGAGAAAACGGCATTCACATGCCCATCTGGAGTATTTGCATACAGAAGGATGCCATTTGGCCTGTGCAATGCACCTGCAACCTTTCAAAGGTGCATGCTCTCAATTTTCTCTGATATGGTGGAAAAATTCCTGGAAGTCTTCATGGATGACTTTTCAGTATTTGGAGACTCATTCAGCTCCTGCCTTAACCATTTAGCACTTGTTCTGAAAAGATGCCAAGAGACTAACCTGGTTTTAAACTGGGAAAAATGCCACTTTATGGTGACTGAAGGAATTGTCCTTGGGCACAAAATTTCGAACAAGGGAATAGAGGTGGACCAAGCTAAGGTATAAGTAATTGAAAAATTGCCACCACCTGCTAATGTTAAGGCAATCAGAAGCTTTCTGGGGCATGCAGGATTCTATAGGAGGTTTATAAAGGATTTTTCAAAAATCGTCAAACCTCTGAGCAACCTGCTAGCTGCTGACACGCCATTTATCTTTGATAAAGAGTGTTTGCAGGCATTTGAGACCCTGAAAGCTAAATTGGTCTCAGCACCAATCATCTCTGCACCAGACTGGACATTACCATTTGAATTAATGTGTGATGCCAGTGACCATGCCATTGGTGCAGTGTTGGGACAAAGGCATGACAAGCTTCTGCACGTCATTTACTATGCCAGCCGTGTTCTAAATGACGCACAGAAGAATTACACAACCACAGAAAAAGAACTGCTTGCAGTGGTTTACGCCATTGACAAATTTAGATCCTATTTAGTAGGATCAAAGGTGATTGTGTACACTGATCATGCTGCTCTTAAATATCTACTCACAAAGCAGGATTCAAAACCCAGACTTATAAGATGGGTGTTGCTTCTGCAAGAGTTTGATATAGAAATAAGAGACAGAAAAGGGACAGAAAATCAAGTAGCAGATCACCTGTCCCGAATAGAACCTGTAGAAGGGGCGTCCCTCCCTCTCACTGAAATCTCTGAAACCTTTCCGGATGAGCAACTGTTTGCCATCCAGGAAGTGCCATGGTTTGCAGACATTGCAAACTACAAGGCAGTGAGATTCATACCCAAAGAGTACAGTAGGGTGCAATCAAAGAAATTAATCACAGATGCAAAGTACTACCTTTGGGATGAACCATATCTCTTCAAGAGATGTGCAGACGGAGTAATCCGTAGATGTGTGCCTAAAGAGGAAGCACAGAAGATCCTTTGGCATTGCCATGGATCACAGTATGGAGGACATTTTGGAAGTGAGCGAACAGCCACAAGAGTCCTCCAAAGTGGCTTCTACTGGCCTACTCTCTATAAAGATTCCCGAGCATCTGTGCTTAACTGTGACAGTTGCCAAAGATCAGGCAACCTACCTCACAGTTATGCCATGCCTCAACAAGGAATCTTGGAGATTGAGTTGTTTGATGTATGGGGCATTGATTTCATGGGACCCTTCCCACCATCATACTCAAACACTTATATTCTGGTGGCAGTGGATTATGTATCCAAATGGGTGGAGGCTATTGCAACACCCACCAATGACACTAAAACAGTGTTAAAATTCCTCCAGAAACACATCTTCAGCAGATTTGGTATCCCTAGAGTGTTAATTAGTGATGGGGGCACTCATTTCTGCAATAAACAGCTTTATGCTGCTCTGGTTCGTTATGGAGTTAACCACAGGGTGGCTACTCCATATCATCCACAAACTAATGGGCAAGCTGAAGTCTCAAATAGAGAACTCAAAAGAATCCTGGAACGGACTGTAATTAACCGTAGAAAGGATTGGGCAAGAAGCTTGGATGATGCTCTGTGGGCATACAGAACAGCATTTAAGACCCCCATAGGGACCTCTCCATACCAGCTAGTGTATGGAAAGGCGTGTCACTTGCCAGTGGAACTGGAACACAAGGCCTACTGGGCAACCAGATTCCTGAACCTTGATGCCAAGTTAGCTGGAGAAAGACGATTACTCCAGTTAAATGAGCTAGAGGAATTTAGACTCAATGCTTTCGAAAATGCAAAAATTTACAAAGAGAAAGCAAAAAGATGGCATGATAAGAAATTGTCATCCAGAGTCTTTGAGCCAGGACAAAAAGTTCTGTTATTTAATTCAAGGCTCAAATTATTCCCTGGGAAATTAAAATCCCGGTGGAGAGGTCCATATGTAATCACAAGCGTATCACCATATGGATACATAGAACTTCAGGATAGTGACTCTAACAAAAAGTTCATTGTTAATGGACAAAGAGTCAAACACTATCTTGAAGGAAATTTTGAGCAAGAATGCTCAAAACTGAGACTTGATTAGAGCTCAGTAGTAGTCCAGCTAAAGACAATAAAGAAGCGCTTGCTGGGAGGCAACCCAGCCAGTTACAAAGTTTATTTATTAATTAAATAAATTTTCTTTTTTACAGGTTTATGTCCAAGTATCTCCAAGGTAAAATAGCAATTGGTTGGATTCACAGAGTTATAAAAGAAATTGGAAGCTTACTGGCATGAAAAAGCCAGTAAGAAACACTTTGGGCGTTGAACGCCCAAAAGAAGCACCCACTGGGCGTTCAACGCCAGTAAGGGTAGCTTTCTGGGCGTTAAACGCCAGAAAGATGCATCAACTGGGCGTTGAACGCCCAGGAGAAGCAACATGTGGGCGTTAAACGCCCAAACCATGCAGCAGTTGGGCGTTTAACGCCAGGATGGTGGGGAGGAGGTACAATTCGTTTTTCTTCATAATTTTTCAAAATTTTTATGTTTTAATTCATGATTTCTTGCATAAACATATTTCAAATTATCACTTTCAATTCCAAAAGTTTTTATCCTAATTTCTAAAACCCTTTTTCAAAAATATCAAATGTATTTTAATTCATAAACACAAATCTTTTTCCAATCCAATTCTTTTTCAAATATTTTTAATTTCTTCTCATATCTTTTTCAACTCATCTTATCTTTATTTGAAAATGCCTTTCCTTCTACTCCTCTCCTTTCCTTTCTTTTGCTTGAGGACAAGCAAACCTCTAAGTTTGGTGTGATTTGCCATGATCACTGAGTTAAAACGATCACTGAGTTAAAACTCATTAAGATCATGGCACCTAAGAGAACAGGAAGAGCAAGGATGTGAACTTAAGGGAGCTGAAGCGTCAGAAATTAATTCTTGAAGGCACCCCACAGACTAGAGGAACATCCACTTCCCAAAATACAGGTTGTTAAGTTCTAATTCCAGCTTTAACTCTGTGATAGTATTATTATAGGATTTTACCTTAGAAATTATATAGTAGTAGTAGTAATTAGTATGTCTATTTTGATTTTATTTCCAATTAAGCTATAATTTATTTTTCTCATCATCATCAGGCATGAATAAAGTAGTATAAATTTTTTAAGAATAAAGAAGTAATTTATATTTTTGAGTTCTTAGTAATAAAGACTATAATTAATTATATGTGGTGGCAATACTTTTTGTTCTCTGAATGAATACTTGAACAGTGCATAAATTGTACTTTGAATTTGATGAATATTGGCTCCTGAAAGGATGAGGAACACGAAAAATATTGTTGATGATCTGAAAAATCATGAAATTGATTCTTGAAGCAAGAAAAAGCAGTAAAAAATATATATAAAAAAAAAAAACAAGCCATGAGCACTAGCCAAGAGTAAAAAAAGGGATCCAAGGCTTTGAGCATCAATGGATAGGAGGGCCCAAGGAAATAAAAACCAGGCCTAAGCGGCTAAACCAAGCTGTCCCTAACCATATGCTTGTGGCATGCAGGTCCAAGTTACAAGCTTGAGACTGAGTGGTTAAAGTCGTGATCCAAAGCAAAAGAGTGTGCTTAAGAGCTCTGGACACCACTGACTGGGGACTCTAGCAAAGCTGAGTCACAATCTGAAAAGGTTCACCCAGTTATGTGTCTGTGGCATTTATGTATCCGGTGGTAATACTGGAAGACAAAGTGCTTAGGGCCACAGCCAAGACTCATAAATAACTGTGTTCAAGAATCAACATACTACACTAGGAGAGTCAATAATACTATCTGAATTCTGAGTTCCTAAGGATGCCAATTATCCTGAAAATTTAAAGATACAGGGGGATGCCAAAACTGTTCAGAAACAAAAAGCTACAAGCCCCGCTCATCTAATAAGAATCTGAGCTTCATTTAAAACTCTAAAATATTATTACTTCTTAATTTCTGTTAGAACCTATTTTATTCATCTAGTTGCTTGAGGACAAGCAACAGTTTAAGTTTGGTGTTGTGATGAGCGGATATTTTATACGCTTTTTGGGGGTAATTTCTTGTAGATTTTAGTATGTTTTAATTAGTTTTTAATAGAATTTTATTAGTTTTTAAGCAAAAATCATATTTCTGGACTTTACTATGAGTGTGTGTATTTTTCTGTGATTTCAGGTATTTTCTGGCTGAAATTGAGGGAGCTGAGCAAAAATCTGACTTAAGATGAAAAAGGACTGCTAATGCTGTTGGATCCTGACCTCCCTGCACTCGAAATGGATTTTCTGGAGCTACAGGAGTCCAATTGGCGCGCTCTCAACGGCGTTGGAAAGTAGACATCCAGGGCTTTCCAGCAATATATAATAGTCCATACTTTGCGCAAGGATAGACGACGTAACTTGGCGTTGAACGCCAAGTTCATGCTGCTGTCTGGAGTTAAACGCCAGAAAAACGTCATGATCCGGAGTTGAACGCCCAAAACACGTCATAACCTGGAGTTTAACGCCAATAAAGGCCTCTACTCGTGGATAGCTTTAATCTCAGCCCCAGCACACACCAAGTGGGCCCCAGAAGTGGATTTCTGCACCAATTATCTTAGTTTATTCAATTTCTGTAAACCTAGGTTACTAGTTTACTATTTAAACAACTTTTACAGACATTTCTTGTACCTCATGATATTTTCAGATCTGAATTACATACTTTTGACGGCATGAGTCTCTAAACTCCATTGTTGGGGGTGAGGAGCTCTGCAGCGTCTCGATGATTTAATACAATTCCTTTGTTTTTCCATTCAAACACGCTTGTTCTTATCTAAGATGTTTATTCGCACTTAATTATGAAGAAGGTGATGATCCGTGACACTCATCACCTTCCTCAACCCATGAACGTGTGCCTGACAACCACCTCCGTTCTACATCAGATTGAATGAATGTCTCTTAGCTTCCCTAATCAGAATCTTCGTGGTATAAGCTGGATTGATGGCGGCATTCATGAGAATCCGGAAAGTCTAAACCTTGTCTGTGGTATTCCGAGTAGGATTCTGGGATTGAATGACTGTGACGTGCTTCAAACTCCTGAGGGCTGGGCGTTAGTGACAGACGCAAAAGAATCAATGGATTCTATTCCAACCTGATTGAGAACCGACAGATGATTAGCCGTGCTGTGACAGAGCATATGAACGTTTTCACTGAGAGGATGGGAAGTAGCCACTGACAACGGTGACACCCTACATAGAGCTTGCCATGGAAGGAACTTGCGTGTGAGAAGAGGATTTCAAGGAAGAGTTGAAGTCAAAGGACAAAGCATCTCCAAAACTCCAACATATTCTCCATTACTGCACAACAAGTAACGCTAGTATTCTTTATTATTCCAACTTACAATTTTAAGTAGTTTGTAGTTTGGCCTTTTACAAATAAATCCAAATAACTTCATTCGCCTCCTGACTAAGATTAATAAAATAACATTGATTGCTTCAAGCCAATAATCTCCGTGGGATCGACCCTTACTCACGTAAGGTATTACTTGGACGACCCAGTGCACTTGCTGGTTAGTTGAACGGAATTGTGGACATACTAAAGATCAAAAGATAGAAATCACAATTTCGTCCACCAGTCATCCCTTGCCGGGCAGGCGAGGTGGATGTACCGTACCCTCCTACGCGGCGCAGTGATAGCTCGGAAGGCCGAGTTCGAACTGTCTGGGATGGAGTCCCTCCGCAGGAGGTTGGAGTCTGCCGGGAAGGCTAATAACGGGCTAAAAAGTGAAGTTGAGACCCTTCGGGAGTAGTTAACCCAATCTGCGGAAAAACTGGACGCCGCCGAGAAGAAAGCCACTGCTGCCGAACAAAAGGCTACTACTGCCGAACAGAAGGCCACTACTGCTGAGAAAAAACTGGAGGAGTCGGATGCGACGGTTTCTCGTCTGGTCGAGCGTGAAATGGCTTTGGAGAGTCAGGTCGGCGCGGCGCAGAAGCGGGTGGCCGAAGTCGAGAAAGAGAAGCAGGTCGTGGAGGCCGAACTGGCAACATGGAAGGCAAAGTATAAAGACGTCGTTAAACAAGGGAAGGGTGCGATTTTGGCGACCGAGGAGGCCCTCAAAGCTCAAGTTAAAATTGTTGCCCCCGAGTTCGACACGTCGGCAATTAGTGTTTTCAAGGTCATTAAGGACGGCAAGATTGTTGACGTCCCCAAGAAATGAACTTTATGATTAAAATTTTGTGGTGTGGCCGTTTTGTTTTGGCTGGTGAACAATTTGACTTCTTAGTCGTTTGTCCGCTTTAATGTAATTAACTTTTTCTTATTCGTCTGGTCGTGTTATCGTCTCTATTAACCGTTATTGGTTTATAGCCGTCGCTTATATTAGCAGGTCGTGGCCTTTGCGTGGCCGTTTTTTACTGCGATAGTTGACGGGCTCCCGGGGTGATCAGTCCCGGGGCCGCGCATCGTTGTCGGGTTGTGATGGGGTGATTTTCCTGGGAAAAAGGAAAGGGAACAATACACGAGAGAAAATTTGCACAAGTATATCTTATTCGGTAATCGCATAAAGGACTCATAGGTTATACTGGAAATTTCAAATCCACAATTTAACCACTTAGCTTAGTTGGCCGGCGTGTCGCTCCATATGTTAGGAGTAGAACCTTCTCAAGTTGTTCGCGTTCCATGTCCTTGGGATTTCTTTACCATCGAGCCTTTCCAACTTGAACGCGCCCCTACCCATCTCTTTTTTGATTCTATAGGGGCCTTCCCAGTTTGCCGCCAGCTTGCCCGCTCCGGGGGCCGGTGGGCCGATGTCGTTTCGTCTCAGGACGAGGTCGTTTGGTCCGAACTCCCTTTTGAGCACTTTGGCGTTGTAGCGTAGGGCCATTCTTTGTTTCAGTGCGGTTTCTGTCAAATGGGCCATTTCTCTGACTTCATCTATCAAGTCCTATTCCACGGCTTCCTCTACTCCCTTCAAAAGTAGCCGGGGGCTCGGCTCCCCGATCTCTACGGGTATTACCGCATCCAACCCGTATGTTAGCCGGAAGGGGGTCTCTTTAGTGGAGGATTGTTCGGTTGTTCGGTAGGACCAAAGTACCGAGGCTAGCTCGTCGGCCCAAGCGCCCTTTTTATTATCCAAACGCTTTTTCAGCCCTAAAAGGATGATCTTGTTCGCGGACTCCACCTGTTCATTTGTCTGGGGGTGTTCCACGGAGGAGAATCTCTGTTTTATACCCAGGCCGGCGAGGAATTCCGTGAACTTTTTGTCGGTAAATTGCGTGCCATTGTCCGAGATGATGACTTCCGGGATCCCGAATCGCGTTATTACCTGCCTCCACAAGAACTTCCTGCAATTGGATGAGGATATGCTAGCCAGCGGTTCAGCTTCTATCCATTTGGTGTAATAATCAATGGCAACTATGAGGTACTTGACCTGCCCGGGGCCAACAGGGAAGGGTCCCAAGAGGTCGATTCCCCATTGAGAGAATGGCCGGGAGGACGTTAACAAGTTTAACTCGGAGGCCGGTGCCCTGTGAAAATTGGCGTTTTCTTGGCACTTGACGCATTTTTTGACGAACTCTTTGGAGTCTGCCATCATTGACGGCCAATAATATCCGGCTCGAACTAATTTTCTTGCCAGGGCCTTGCCTCCTATGTGGTGTCCGCAGCAGCCTTCATGGACTTCCCTGAGGACGTAGTCCGTTTGGTCGGGGTGTAAGCACTTTAATAGGGGTTGGTTGAGCCCTTTTCTAAACAGCTGTCCCTGGATGACGGCGTATTTGGCTGCTTCCCTTCTCAGTTTCGCCGCGTCCTTCTCGTCGTCAGGGAGTTTGCCGTTTTCCAGGAAACCAGTGATGGGGTCTAGCCATGAAGGGCTCAGTCTTGTCATGTGCAGGGTGACTGCCGGCTCTCTCGCCATACCTTGGATAAGAGATCGGTTACCTTCTCCCGGTTTAGTGCTGGCCAACTTTGATAGGAGGTCTGCCCGTGTGTTCCCTTCTCTAGGCACGTGGTGGACCGTGACCTCCTCAAATTTTTGACTTAAGCTTTTGACTTTTTCCAAGTACTTTTGCAATAGCGGGTCTTTGGCTTGGTAGCTCCCGTTTACCTGGGAGGTGATGACCTGAGAGTCGCTGCATATTTCTAGCCTTGTTGCCCCGACTTCTGCTGCTAGGGTCAAGCCCCCTATAAGAGCTTCGTATTCTGCCTGGTTGTTCGAAACGGGGAATTCGAACCTGATCGACTGTTCGTATACGACTCCAACCGGGCTTTCCAGGATGATCCCGGCGCCTCCAAACGTCTGGTTGGAAGCTCCGTCCACATGGAGCTTCCACCGTGTGCTCGCTTCTTCGGTTGGGTCCCCAGTTACCTCCACCAGAAAATCTGCCATCGCCTGTGCCTTGATGGCTTGCCGGGGTTCGTACCGTATGTCGTATTGGGAGAGTTCAATGGACCAAGTCATCATTCTCCTCGCTAGGTCGGGTTTTTGAAGCACTTGTCAGATCCCTTGGTCCGTTCTCACGACAACCTGGTGACTTTGGAAGTATTGCTTCAACCTTCGTGAGGAGGTCAGGAGTGCCAGAGCTAGCTTTTCTAGCTTGCTGTACCTTAATTCTGCCCCTTGCAGGGCTCTGCTTATGAAATAGACCGGCTGTTGAGCCCTTCCTTCTTCCCGCACCAGAACTGCGGCCAGGGCTTCTCCTGTTATGGCGAGGTACAGGTATAGCGGCTCTCCGTCCTTTGGCTTCCCCAGCACAGGTGGTGCCGCCAGGATTTCCTTGAAGTGTTGAAAGGCTTCCTCACATGCAGATGTCCACTCGAACGCCATCCCCTTTTTCATGAGGTTAAAGAATGGCAAGGCCTTTGCTGCCGATGCTCCGAGAAACCGGGATAACGAGGTCAGCCGCCCCGCCAATCTTTGGACGTCCTTAATGCAACCTGGGCTCTTCATCTGGAGTACCACCTGGCACTTCTCCGGGTTGGCCTCTACCCCTCTCTGAGTTATCATAAATCCTAAGAACTTGCCAGCTTCCATGGCGAAGGCACATTTGAGGGGGTTCAACCTCATGCCGTTTTGCCGGAGAGATGCGAATACGTTCTCCAGATCCTCCAGGAGGTCGTCTGATCGCGTTGTTTTCGCGAGGACATCGTCGACGTAGACTTCCACCATTTTGCCTATAAGATCCCGGAATATCTTGCTCATTCAGCCTTTGGTATGTCGCTCCTGCGTTTTTTAGGCCGAACGGCATCACCTTGTAACAGAAGGTTCCCCCTGGCGTTATGAACGCCGTTTTGTCCTCGTCTGGACGGTGCATCGGTATCTGGTTATACCCGGAGTATGCGTCCATGAAGCTCAGGTAACGGTAGCCCGCCGCAGCGTCGACGAGCGCGTCTATGTTGGGGAGGGGGAAACAATCCTTTGGGCATGCCTTGTTAAGGTCAGAATAGTCTACACACATTCTTCATTTGCCGTTGTGCTTTTTCACTAGAACAACATTTAAGAGCCACGTCGAGTAGTCTATTTCTCGTATGAAACCTGCTTCAAGGAGGCTGGCCGTCTGCCTGGCCACTTCCTCTGCCCTTTCTGTCGACATCTTCCTTCTGCGTTGTGTTACCGGGCGTGTTCCCGGCCTGACGGCCAGGTGGTGCGACATGATTTTCGGGTCTATACCCGGCATATCGGCAGGCGTCCAGGCAAACAAGTCCCTGTTGGTCCTTATCATCTCGATCAAGGGCTCCTTTAACTCTTGTGGGAGGTTCTTGTTAATGAACGTGAATTTCTCCTCCGTGTCACCGATCCTGAACTTTTCCAGGTCCCCTTCTGGTTCCGGTCTAGGTTTGTCGTCCACCCTGGCGTCCAGATCAGCCAGGAACACACCAGACGCCTCTTTTGATTTCTTTCTCAGGGAGAGGCTGGCATTGTCGCAAGCGACCGCCGTCTCGAGATCCCCTCTTATGGACCCTATAGATCCTTCATCGGTAACGAACTTCATGACCAGCAGCTTTGTGTTGATTACCGCTTCAACATCGTTTATTGTTTTCCTTCCCAAGATGATGTTATAGGCGGTGGAATCTCGGAGGATCACGAACTCGGCCATTGTCGACCTTCGACCTTGGGTTTGTCCTACCGAGATCGGTAGGGATATCACTCCGTCAGGTTTGATGAAGTTGTCGCCTAGTCCAATGACCCCGTGTTGATGGGTCGTCAGATCGGCGTCCCTCAGCCCTAGTGCGTTGAACACGTTGCGGAACATGATGTTTGAATCAGCCCCTGTGTCGACAAGGATGCGTTTGACGAGGCCGGTTCCCACTCTGGCCGTGATGACCATGGGGGGATTTTCCGGGGCGTCGTCGAACCATTTGTCTTCCGGGCCGAAAGAAATGGACGGAGGCTTCTTAGAGTTTCGCGCCACCGAGGAGGAAACCGCCAAGACCTTAGCATCTTTCTTGTGCGCCGATCGGGACTTCGGTGCGGTGTTTTTGGCTGTTACCACGTTTATCACAGTGAGGCCGTGGTCCCTATCTTCCGGCTCTTGTCGCCGCTTTGCTGAACGGGTTTTGGCCTCTTCGTCATGGTCGCGATGGCGTCTCCTCGGCTCCCTGATGAGATGGGAGAATTCTGCTAGCTTGCCTTCCCTTATCGCTTGTTCCAGTGCATCTTTCAGGTCGAAACAGTCCTGCGTTTGGTGACCGTAACCTTTGTGATATTCGCAGTAGAGGTTCTTGTTTCCTCCCGTACGGTCCTTGAGTGGTCGGGGCTTCGGCAGGATCCCCTTCTCGGCTATTTGTTGATAAACTTCCAAGATGGGGAGAGTGAGTGGCGTGTAGTTGGCGAATTTCCCGACCCGGGGAAATGACCTGGGAGCCTTGTTCGGTGCTTCCTCCCTGATTTGTTCTTTCAGCCTCTCTCCATTGCCAGGTTGCCGAGACTGGGGGTAGCTAGATTGCCGTTTATTGGCAGCCACAACTCGGCTGACTTCCTCATCGTTTATGTATTATTTAGCTACCGTCTGGATCTCGTGCATCGTCCAGACTGGTTTCGTGGTGAGGTGCTTGCGAAAGTTTTCATTGAGAAGGCCGTTCGTCAGACAAAGGCTGGCCACCGAATCGGTTAGGCCGTCGATTTCCAAACACTCGTCGTTGAACCGATCCAGGTATTTTCTGATCGACTCTCCCTGTCTCTGAGTTACCCCCAGAAGGTTTATCGGGTGCTTCGCCTTTGCTATTCGGGTCGTAAACTGGGCGAGGAATGCACGACTGATGTCCGTGAAACCGCGGATGGATCCCTGAGGTAAGCCGTTGAACCATCTGATCGCGGGTCCCGTGAGGGTTACCGGGAAAGCTCGGCACCTCACCTCGTCCCCTACTCCCTCTAGATTCATCCTTGCTTCAAAGGCAGTAAGGTGTTCTAGGGGGTCTTGAGTCCCATCGTACCTCATGTCCGTCGGCTTGTCGAAGTGCTTCGGCAGCCAGACCTCGAGGATGGAATGGTGAAACGGGGTGGTGCCCATTATTACGGGTTGTCGTGTCCTGTTGGACCTCCCGTCTTCGCGACCTCGCGATGTGCGGCGCGTCTCCTTGCCTCGGGAGTAAATTATCGTGTCATTCCGTCTCCTCGGGATTGGGGATTCTTCCCGGGTACTCTCCGCTTCCGTTCGGGATGCGGAGGCATGTCGCGGACGGCTTCGGTAAGAGTCTCTTTCCTGGCTTTCGGAGGATGAGGCGTAGCTAGGATCGGTAGCTCGTTCGCCACGCTCCTGGTTAGCCAATTGCCGCTCCAAGTTTTGGACCCTGTGACGTAGCTCTTGCATTATTATGGCGCTGTCGCCGCCCGTTCCTCCGAACGGTCGGGTCCTCGCGTGTTCGGTGTGCTGTTGGGGGGACCTTCGTCGCCCTCTTAGTGAGGCGACAGAGGCCGCCCCTTCTGCTCCGGCTCCTCGGCCTTGGTCTCGGGGACCCAGCACAACATCCATTGAGGCGTGTCCCCACAGACGGCGCCAATGTTCGGTGTCGGTTGCCGGACAAGTCGGGTAGTTATGAGATGGGGGGAGGATGCCTTGCTCGCGGTTGTGCTAAGCCTGGATTTGCCGCGTAGCCGAGCTCCCGTTCTGGAGGGAAAGGAGGGGGGTGCCACCTGCAAAGACACTCCGACGCTCTAGTCAGCCAGTGTGCAGGCGGGGGAAAATGATATGGAAAAGGTGACGTACCTCGGGGGAAGAGCCAGCCTTCCCCTTATATACATGTCAGTCGTGGGCCCCTCATGGGGACAGGCCCATATCCTAAAGGACGCTGTCCTATAGCTACGTGTGAGCCGTACGGGACGCGTGTCCGGGTCGGTTGAAGGGCGCGTAACCGGGTCGGGTGGAGCTCGGGTCGGGTTGACCCGCGGGGATCCTGGGCCAGGCCGTAACAAGTTCATGCCGTGACAAAAACTTTAGAATTAACGGAATATTTTGTTAAACAAAACGAATATACTTAACACTTAACTGAATATTCTATTTTGTTTAATCAAACATTCAGTTAATTTCAATATTTTTGTGACGATAAAAATTTAGTTACAAAATCTGATATAGTTTAAGAACCTAACTAAAAAAAATACAGAGACCTGATTAAAAATTTAGTAAAATTATAAAGACCAATATAATAATAAAACCTATCTTTAAATTTCACAAAAAATCCTTCCTATATGAAAATTTGCATAACATGGATAATAAGTATTAAATAATCTTCTATTGGAACAATTTTTTTGCAAATTGATTGTTTTTTAGTTGTTTACTTGTTTTTATTTCTGTTTTCTGTATTTTACAAGAAGTTTTTTTAATTTTTGAATTTATTATTTTATTTTTTACAGGTTGCCGAAAATATATTATCTCTTACAACAATAAAAAGTCAAACATGTGGCATCTTCTTCTCTTTTTATAGCTGATGAAAAGCTAAAACAACTCATATTTATTATAGGGTAAAAAACCATATTAAGCCAAATGAGTGGAAAAATAACGTAAATACGCCAAAGCAAAAATCGTTTCAGCAATAAGCCAGACCGCATTTTTATATAATTCGAACCAGCTTGGTTCGAACTCAAAATGGGAGTAATTCGAACCAGGGTGGTTCGAATTAGAGGTTGATATTTCAACGTAATTCGAACCAAGGTGGGTCGAACTTCAATCCCACATAATTCGAACTAGGCTAGTTCGAACTACGGCCATTGCAAAGCATGTAATTCGAACCAAGCTGGTTCGAATTACTCTCCTTCATAAATCGAACCAAGGTATGAGGAGTCGAGCTGGCCATTGGCATCCAGGTACTATACTATGCCTTCTCTATTTCAATTTGACATACATAACTGCGTAGTCATTAATATTTCTGTTCATGTAACAAATGTGTATGGTGCAGATGGTCAGGTTACAACCCTTCCGGGAGCGAGAAGGGTCCTAGAGTGGAGATGTGGAGGCTCAGGATAGACCGGTTACAGGATGGGGAGGTGAGTATGCTACTTAACAAGTCTCCTTTTAGAATCTAGCATTTCTAGTTGTGTGATAAAGTTGCCCTGACAAGGGTGAGTTCCTTTTGCAGTTTCTATGGATGCCGTATACTACTCCGGACGTACTTCAGGTTGTGCATCCAGAGGTTTTGGAGCCTCGGCATATGGCGTTGTGGCGCTCTGTGACGGCGCTGATCTACTTTGCTGTGATAGAGTGGCATCAGATAGATCGTGTTCTTCCGCAGTTTGGTGGGGTTCAGCCCATTCCGCATCCCGCCCTGAACATTGACTTTTTGATGTCCAAGGACGGTAGAGGCGGCGATCGATGGTTCCCGTCTACTTTGCAGAGGTGGCATCTCCTTTGGGACTCTCGTCAGGACTGTGTGCTGAGGTTCGACGTTGTTGGCGACCCCGGTCCTTCGCATGCGTTCCTTGACTGGTGGCGTCAGTTTGGTAAGAGGTTCTTGTCTCCGGAGTCGCAGTTGGGGGATCCTAGAGCAGTTCCTATCCCATTAGAGGCCTCACAGCGGGGTCCGGGGCGAGTTCCTGACATGGATCGTCATGAGGACGTGCCGGACAGGCGTAGGGTTGAGAGGAGGATGGGTGTGGGGACACGGAGGAGCCAGCGTGAGTGGAGGTGGCCTGACCTTGGTGTGCACGATGATTACGACGCCGGTCCCGCTAGAGGCGGAGGACGAGGCCGGCGAGGTAGGGCGAGGGGTCGTCCTGACCATCGGGACGACACCGACGATCAGCATCGGCCCGTTGGTGGGGGTGGTTCAGGGGCTGCTGCATCTGCTGGTACTACCACACACGATCATGGTCATGCAGGTGAGTTGTATGGTACAGGGATGGGTGCCGGGGCTGACACAGGTGATGCTGTACTTGGATCAGGCCCTCTTGGAGATTACTTCGTTGGTGTGCCAGCCGATGACCAGCCTGAGCAGGGGGGGACACCTTGGCGCATCTCCGGATCACAGTGGTCAGACTTCATTGGGTCAGACACGCTTGTTGGGGACTTTGGGAGTCCACGCTTCCTTGACGAGATCAGCGCCATCATGCAGGGGGAGGCCACTCCGCGCAGTGGTGGTCAGACCTCAGGCACACAGGCCCCGTTAGATGTTGATCTGAATGAGCCTCCATCCTCATCCGCTGGTCACCAGTTCTGTCTCGGAGGTACTCCTCCATCCGCCTTCACCGCTGCATCACAGTCTGTCGCAGGGATTTCGGCGACACCCCTGCATGTTGCGCCACCAGCACAGCCTGCCCCACCGGATGACGAGGATGACATCGAGGATGTGGAGCCGTTGATCCGCCGAGGTCAGAGGGCACGGGTACCCCGTCGCTGTGGCACTGGGTCGCATCTGTTTAGATGATTCATGTTTCATGTATTTTTTTCTTTAAAGTTCAGTCATGTATGATAGTGGTTTGTACTTTTTTTTCCATAGTTTGGACAGTTTCCAATATTTAATTTTTATTACTGAATAATATTTTATTTTAATTATTGTCTTTAAATAATACTTCTCCGCTAAGTTAACCCCAAAGAAGAGCATTTCAAACAAAGAGGCATGTTAGAGTCTTTTCCGTCATCATATTTGAAACTCGGTGACAGTGTTATGTCTTGTCACCCATTTTTTCACTCCACCAATTTTGTTCATTTACTTTATTATGTTGTAGTCTGTTCACCTATGTTTTTTTTTTTATTTCTCTTGTGGGACATTCACTTCGTACGATCAACGAATCTTGAAACAGTTTAGTCATTATTTTTTCTTATTAATTTGTGCATCCACGGAAAGTGTTGCATTATTCATAAACAATCAAACCGGTCTGGTTCGAACTATGAATAGTGACATAGGCCGGGTTGGCGCCATACGCCGCACCTCTTTGGCGGATTCGGATCTGCCTCGTCCATAGATAAACAGCTCAGTCAGTCTCACCCTAATTCAAACCGGTCTGGTTCGACCTATGATTTGTGTAATTCGAACCAGCCCGGTTCGATTTACACGGAAAACCCTTTCTCTCTATAATTCGAACCACCTTGGTTCGAATTACATTCATTCATAATTCGAACCAGGTTGGTTCGATTTATTAACAAATAAAATAACCTAATTCGAACCACCCTGGTTCGAATTACTCCCATTTTGAGTTCGAACCAAGCTGGTTCGAATTATATAAAAATGCGGTCTGGCTTATTGCTGAAACGATTTTTGCTTTGGCGTATTTACGTTATTTTTTCACTCATTTGGCTTAATATGGTTTTTTACCCTTTATTATACATCCCGTCAAGGACAAGAATTACACCATTTTTACTGTATTTTAAAATTTATTTGTGTTATTTTAATGTATATATTTTTATATTTTTTATATTTTTATATTAAATGTAATTGATAAAAGATAAAAAATATAAAAAAATACTTTTTCTTGATTATAATAATTATTTATTATTTTGCGTGCTTTATTTTATATAATTGACATATAAGATCTTTGTTGAAGAGCATTGATATATTTTTTATCAGGAGGTTTTTTTTTTAATTATCGGAGTCAATAAAAAATGAGATTTTGATATGAAATTTATCTTAAACTCAACGAGATATAAAAGACTTAAATATATTAAACAATATAGATTCAATTGCGTTATCAAAAGTTATTATTTGAGTTTTTCAAGCATATAAATTAAAATAAATAACATTTTATGTGATTGTCTTAAAATAATATTTTACGTCATGCCTACTCCGCTATTTACGGCTAATTTTTTTAATAATGGAATTTTTTATTGTGTTATTTATTATTAAGTTAAGTCTCAAAATAACTTTTGAAGTTGCATTTGAACTTTAAAATAGTCTTTAAAATTAATAGTTACTCAATTTTATCCTTAAATTTGTACTCCGGAACTCATACTAATTCCTAAGATGCTTTTCGTTTATCGAAACACTAAAAACAACGTTGTTTTGTATTTATTAAAAAAAACACGCTCCCCTTCGTCCTCGACCCTTTTTCAGTTTCCTTTTTCCTTTTCTTTTTCCTTTTCCTTTCACACTCCCTTTCTCCTTTTCCAACCGTTCCTCCCTTCTCCTTCTCCAACACATCCCCAGTTTTCCTTTTTTTTTTCTCTTTTCCTTCTCCTTCCCTAATCTGAGGCCATTTTCCTTCTCCTTCTCCTCTCCCTTTTTCAACCTCTACTGCTTTGTTAGTTTTTCGTTATTATTATTATGACACAGCACTTGGTGTCTTCTGTTTCTTAGCTGCACCGAGAGTTATTACCGTCGTCGATCTAGCTGCCGGAACCGACTCGCGTCTTCTACTCCAGTTTGTGACTCTCGGCTCCAATAAGTCAGCGGGTCGCCGCCGCCTCTCTGCTTTTCCTTCTACACCAGCTGTGTCGCTATGTCGTCATTATGCTGTCAAAGCTGTTCTCGAACTTGACCGATAAAGTAGTAACAAGAGTAGCAGTGGATTTTGCCATTCTCAACCTTTCAGTGTCAAATCACATGTCCGATTTCGATGATCACTTCTTCAGGAGCACAAAATAATTTTTTTTTTTAGTTTTTATTGACTGAAAATTGATGAGTAATAAAAATGTTTAGTTAATTTATATGTGAAAATTGATGATTGGTAGTGTATGAAGAAAAATAAAATGGGGTAATGGAGGAATTAATTTTGAGATTAAGGAGGCAGAAGGAGACTGGAGGAGATAAGAGAAGATGGAGAGGCAGAGAGAGATAGAAAGGATACAAGAGTGTAAGAGACTAGGTTGGAGAAGGAAGAGCGTGCGACGCGGCGTGACACCGTAATGGAGGCTGGCGAGAAGACACTACAGAGAGAAAGGGAAGGGAAATGGGAAGGGGTTCGAGTTGGGGAAGGGTAGGCTTAGGTTTTCTTTTTTTTTTCTTTAATAAATACAAAACGACGTCGTTTTGTATTTAAAATTGAGTAACTATTAACTTCAAAAATCACTTTATAGTTTGAGTACAACTTCAAAAACTATTTTAAGAGTTAACTCTTTATTATTATAAAAAAGTTGGGTGTTTTAATTTATTATAGACATTAATTCTTTTTTAATTTAAATCCTCAAAACTGAGGTTCAGATTTGTATAAAAATTAGAGGCTCAAAATTATTACAAGGTTAGTCTAAATTTTTGGGAGTTCTAAATTGGATTTTTAGATTTTATAGTGTATAAATAAAAAAATCTGATTTATAATAAAAAAAAATCTTTTTCTACAAATTTAAATTTTAAATTTGTAGTATCTATATATATATAAAAAAAAGAAACACTATTTTTTTACATTGTTAAAAAATGTTACTAAGAGAATCCATATCAAAATTAAAAAGTGATATTTTATTGGTTTAAATCTTCTAACAGTAAGTCATCAAAAAAAAAATCTTCTAACAGTAATGGAGATGCGACAACGTTGAAAAACACTAATTTCGTTTTAGTATTATTTTATATACGTAAAAGAAAAAATAAACTTTTGACTTATTAGTTATTACTACTGATTAGGAGATCATGGATGTACGTAATTGGAGTGAGAAGTTATATTTGTCTTTAATTTCTTCTTCTGCTATGACCACTGTGTCTAATTCATCAGGTGGGACGCTAGAGTGATATAGTCATAGCTAGGGACCAATAATTTACTGCATCACTGATCATCACCGGCCAGTTTTGAAATTAAGAAAATTTAATGACCCTTCAAATTTTATCCAAACGAAGCAACAATATAATAACTTCCAAATATGGGTTCGCACGTGAACTTACTACACCTGAGTTCCTATTGATATGATAAGTTTTGGTTTGCCATCTTAAAGTGAATTTCATGTCCTGTTCAAATCATGAAACATCACATATGAGTGTATGACTTTACAGTTTGACTGTAAAATTGTTGACATCATGAACATTAACGATTAATAAATAAATAAATAAAGGTGCAAGAATCAGGAGTCGAATTATTCCTAAAGTGCACTTGTTTCATTTTTTATTTTTAATATATATTTATATAAATTTTATAAAAAAAAAAACTAAAATTTCAAAAGTTTTTTATAAGAATTTAAAATTTTAAAAAATTTGTTTATTTATCTTGAAAATTTTAAACAAATCATAAAGCTTTTAAGAAAAATCAGATTTTCACTTTTTAAACTATATGAAAAATTTAAACAGTAATTAAAAAAACTTAAAAATAAATGCACCTTTTAATTTTGCTATAGAAACAATTATCAGATATTGGAGATATACACTAGAAAAAATTATCATATTTTATGGATGAATATTTTGAATATTAAAAAATTATAAAAAAATAAAACTAGCATTGTATTTATAAAAGTTTAGATTCATTTGTCAAAAATAGTTAAATGTCAAATACTCGTTAACTCTGTTAAAAGGTTGACAAGTGTGGCTCATTTTTTTTCATATGAAAAAAATTATGATATAGTGCAATGAAATGGACATGTGTTAAAAATTTTCACTGTTATGGTATCAATCCAAATCACAACTTGCGTTTTACCCTTTTTATCTGTTTTCTATTTTTTTATTATCAAAATAATAAAACATAGCCTGCATTTTAGTCTTTTAAGATTTTTCAATTTTTTTATTTTCTTTTGGCCTAAACGCGACCTGCATTTATGGATGAGCAATATTTAATTTTTTTTTTGAAACTCCAAAACGCAGCTTGCATTTTTAACGTGTCAGAAGCTTTTTTTCGAAATCTTCAAAACGCAAGTTGCGTTTTGTGTTAAAAAATATTTTAATCATAGTTGTAAGTTTTTTTTTTTGGCAATTAGTTGTGTCAAAAAAGTCAGGTTAGGTGAGGTTGAGGTTACAGAAAGTATTACAAATTTACGAGTGTATTATAATGGTGAGATTATACTAAACACAGGAGTGACTTTTGTTTGTGAATGTCCGTTTTCGTTTGCTATTCCATACACTATGAATTTTGTAGAGTTGTAAAATGGTCTTTGTGATAACATACAAAGTCACATTTCGAAAAGGGTGAGCAACATTTTATACAAGAATCCTGTACAAGTATTTGGTGAGCTGATACAGTTTCAAATAATGTCCATCAATGATGACGTAAGTATGCAGCAGATGTTCTATATTTATCAACAAACTCGATTTCACGTGTAGATGATAGAGCTGTACGTTGAGTTCAAATAGCATATGGGGCTGGACTCGGTTGGCGAGGAGATCAATGTTGATGAGTGATGAGCGGATATTTTATACGCTTTTTGGGGGTAATTTCATGTAGATTTTAGTATGTTTTAATTAGTTTTTAATAGAATTTTATTAGTTTTTAAGCAAAAATCATATTTCTGGACTTTACTATGAGTGTGTGTATTTTTCTGTGATTTCAGGTATTTTCTGGCTGAAATTGAGGGAGCTGAGCAAAAATCTGAGTTAGGCTGAAAAAGGACTGCTGATGCTGTTGGATCCTGACCTCCCTGCACTCGAAATGAATTTTCTGGAGCTACAGGAGTCCAATTGGCGCGCTCTCAACGGCGTTGGAAAGTAGACATCTAGGGCTTTCCAGAAATATATAATAGTCCATACTTTGCACGAGAATAGACGACGTAACTTGGCGTTGAACGCCAAGTACATGTTGCTGTCTGGAGTTAAACGCCAGAAAAACGTCATGATCCGGAGTTGAACGCCCAAAACACGTCATAACCTGGAGTTTAACGCCAAGAAAGGCCTCTACTCGTGGATAGCTTTAGTCTCAGCCCCAGCACACACCAAGTGGGCCCCAGAAGTGGATTTCTGCACCAATTATCTTAGCTTACTCATTTTCTGTAAACCTATGTTACTAGTTTACTATTTAAACAACTTTTAGAGAATTATTTTGTACCTCATGACATTTTCAGATCTGAATTACATACTTTTTGACGGCATGAGTCTCTAAACTCCATTGTTGGGGGTGAGGAGCTCTGCAGCGTCTCGATGATTTAATACAATTCCTTTGTTTTCCATTCAAACACGCTTGTTCTTATCTAAGATGTTTATTCGCGCTTAATTGTGAAGAGGGTGATGATCCGTGACACTCATCACCTTCCTCAACCCATGAACGTGTGCCTGACAACCACCTCCGTTCTACATCAGATTGAATGAATATCTCTTAGATTCCTTAATCAGAATCTTCGTGGTATAGGCCGGATTGATGGCGGCATTCATGAGAATCCGGAAAGTCTAAACCTTGTCTGTGGTATTCCGAGTAGGATTCCGGGATTGAATGACTGTGACGTGCTTCAAACTCCTGAGGGCTGGGCGTTAGTGACAGACGCAAAAGAATCAATGGATTCTATTCCAACCTGATTGAGAACCGACAGATGATTAGCCGTGCTGTGACAGAGCATAGGAACGTTTTCACTGAGAGGATGGGAAGTAGCCACTGACAACGGTGACACCCTACATAGAGCTTGCCATGGAAGGAATCTTGCGTGTGGGAAGAGGATTTCAAGGAAAAGTAGATATTCAAAGGACAAAGCATCTCCAAAACTCCAACATGTTTCCCATTACTGCACAACAAGTAACACTGTTATTCTCTTTTATTTTTATAATCAAATCTGGTAATTTCACTTTTTAAATCCTATTGGCCTCCTGACTAAGATTAATAAAATAAACATTGATTGCTTCAAGCCAATAATCTCCGTGGGATCGACCCTTACTCACGTAAGGTATTACTTGGACGACCCAGTGCACTTGCTGGTTAGTTGTGCGAATCACAAATTCGTGCACCAAGTTTTTGGCGCCGTTGCCGGGGATTATTGAGTTTGAACAATTGAAGGCATATTTTATTTCTTAGATTAGGAATAATTTATTTTTGTTGTTACAGAGTCATTAAATTTTGATAGGATAGTTTCTTTTCAAAAATTTCTTTTCAAAAAAAAAATTATTTTTCTTAATTAATTTTTCGTGAGATTAGTGTCTTGTTCTAAGTTTGGTGTCAATTGCATATTTTATATTTTTCTTTAAAATTTTCGACTTGTACTCTTTGTTCTTCATTGATCTTCAAGTTGTTCTTGTTTATTTTTCTTGTTTGATCTCAAATTTTTCTTGTTTTGTGTCTTTTCTTGTTTTTCTTGTGCTTTTTCAAAACATTAACTTTCAAAAATTAAACTTTTATCCATAAAAATAACACATCTTTAAAATACATTACATTTTTAGCTCAGTTGATTATAGCGGGGATTTATATTCTTAACAATTGGGCACTTTCTTTTTTAAAAAAAAAATCCTTTTTCAAAAATAATTTTTCTTGATTTAATCTTGTGCCAAACTCTAAGTTTGGTGTTTTCTTGTTAATCTTTCTTCAATTTTCGAAAATTTGTCTTGGTTTTCTAAAAATTTTAAGTTTGGTGTTCTTTCTTGTGTTCTTGGTGTTCTTGTGAATCTTCAAAGTGTTCTTGAGTTTTTCTTGTGTCTTGATCTTAAAATTTTTAAGTTTGGTGTTCCTTGGTGTTTTTCCTCCAAAAATTTTCGAAAATAAGGAACATTGGATCTTAAAAATTTTAAGTCTTGTGTCTTTTGTGTGTTTTTCTCTTTCATCACAAAATTCAAAATTCAAAAAAAATTTATTTTCTAACCAATTTTAAAACTACTTTTTCGAAATTTTTAATATAAAATCCAAATTTCAATTTCAAATTTTTCGAAAAAAATTTTCACAAAGTATTTTCAAAATATTTTTTTATATATTCCATTTTTATTTATTCCACTACTATAAAATAAATAATATCAACATACATATCATCACTCTTGTATTCCATTATGGAAGTAAGTATGAATGGACAAGACAAGAGGACTCTGGGGTCATATGCTAACCCCACTACTGCTTCATATGGGAGTAGTATCTGTATACCTTCCATTGGAGTTAGTAGCTTTGAGCTGAATTCTCAGCTCATTATCATGGTGCAGCAAAACTGCCAGTACTCTGGTCTTCCACATGAAGAACCTACAGAGTTTCTGGCACAATTTCTGCAAATTGCTGATACAATACATGATAAGGAAGTAGATCAGGATATCTACAGATTATTACTGTTTCTATTTGCTGTAAAAGATCAAGCTAAGAGGTGGTTAAATAACCAACCTAAGAACAGCATAAAAATATGGAAACAGCTGTCAGAAAAATTCCTGAATCACTATTTCCCTCCCAAACGGATGACACAGCTAAGGCTAAACATCCAAGGCTTCAAACAAGGAGATAATGAATCCCTTTATGATGCCTGGGAGAGATACAGAGAGATGCTAAGAAAATGTCCCTCTGAAATGTTTTCAGAATGGGTGCAATTAGACATCTTCTACTATGGGCTTACAGAAAAAGCTCAGATTTCTCTAGACCACTCAGCTGGTGGATCTATACACATGAGAAAAACAATTGAAGAGGCTCAAGAGCTTATTGATACAGTTGCCAGAAATCAACATCTGTACCTCAGCAGTGAATCTTCCATGAAAGAAGAAGCTAAAACAGTAACTGCTGAACTCAGTCCGGTGGATCAGGCTAATGAATTCAATCAGCAATTAGACTTTCTAACTCAGCAGCTAGCCGAATTCAAGGAAATATTACAGGAAACAAGAATGGCTAACAGGAATATGGAAGTGCAATTAAAGCAAACAGAAAAACAACTGTCAAAACAAATAGCAGAAGAATGCCAAGCAGTTCAATTAAGAAGTGGGAAAACATTAAATACCTCACTTCAAAGCAGCAGGAAACCAAGAAATGAACAATTGGTTACTCAAAATCCCTCTGAGGACATTCAGAGCCCAGAGAGGAATAAAGCTGGCGCTGAACGCCCAGACCATGCTAATTCCTGGCGTTCAACGCCAGAAACAAGCATGAATCCGGCGTTGAACGCCCAAAGGGAGCATGGTTCTGGCGTTCAAATGCCAGTAACAAAAGGGGAGATAGCGTCTAACACCACTCCAGCTCCCACCTCTGGCATTCAAATGCCAGTGGGGGATCAGTCACCTACGAGTGCTGATGATAACCCTTCTAAAAAGGCTTCCCAACCCACTTCTGTAGGTAATAAACCTGCAGCAACTAAGGTTGAGGAATACAAAGCCAAAATGCCTTATCCTCAAAAACTCCGCCAAGCGGAACAGGATAAGCAATTTGCCCGCTTTGCAGACTATCTCAGGACTCTTGAAATAAAGATTCCGTTTGCTGAAGCACTTGAGCAAATACCCTCTTATGCTAAGTTCATGAAAGAGATCTTAAGCCATAAGAAGGATTGGAGGGAAACTGAAAAAGTTTACCTCACTGAAGAATGCAGTGCAATCATTCTGAAAAGCTTACCTGAGAAGCTTAAAGATCCTGGGAGCTTTATGATACCATGCACATTAGAGGATACTTGTACCAAGCAAGCTTTATGTGATCTTGGGGCAAGTATCAACCTAATACCTGCATCTACTATCAGAAAGCTTGGTTTGACTGAAGAAATCAAACCAACCAGGATATGTCTTCAACTTGCTGATGGCTCCATTAAATACCCATCAGGTGTGATTGAAGACATGATTGTCAAGGTTGGGCCATTTGCCTTTCCTACTGACTTTGTGGTACTGGAAATGGAGGAGCACAAGAGTGCAACTCTCATTCTAGGAAGACCTTTCCTAGCAACTGGCCGAACCCTCATTGACGTCCAAAAAGGGGAAGTAACCTTGAGAGTCAGTGAGGAGGAGTTCAAGTTGAATGTTGTCAAAGCCATGCAACATCCAGACACCCCAAATGACTGCATGAGTATTGATATTATTGACTCTCTGGTAAGAGAGGTCAATATGGCTGAGAGTCTCGAATCAGAGCTAGAGGACATCTTTAAAGATGTTCAGCCTGAATTGGAGGAATCAGAGAAGATAATAGAACCTCTGAAAATCCCTCAAGAAGAGGAGAAACCTCCAAAACCCGAACTCAAACCATTACCACCATCCCTGAAATATGCATTTTTGGGAGAAGGTGATACCTTTCCTGTAATTATAAGCTCTACCTTAGAGCCACAGGAAGAGGAAGCACTAATTCAAGTGCTAAGGACACACAAGACAGCTCTTGGGTGGTCCATCAGTGATCTTAAGGGCATTAGCCCAGCCAGATGCATGCACAAGATCTTACTTGAGGATGACGCCAAGCCAGTAGTTCAACCACAAAGGCGGCTGAATCCAGCTATGAAAGAAGTGGTGCAGAAGGAGGTCACTAAATTACTAGAGGCTGGGATTATTTATCCTATTTCTGACAGCCCCTGGGTAAGCCCTGTCCAAGTTGTCCCTAAGAAGGGAGGCATGACAGTGGTTCATAATGAAAAAAATGAACTGGTTCCTACAAGAACAGTTACAGGGTGGCGTATGTGTATTGATTATAGAAGACTCAATACAGCCACCAGAAAGGATCATTTTCCTTTACCATTCATAGACCAGATGCTAGAAAGACTAGCAGGTCATGAATACTACTGCTTCCTGGATGGATATTCAGGTTATAATCAAATTGCAGTAGATCCCCAGGATCAGGAGAAAACGGCGTTCACATGCCCATCTGGAGTATTTGCATACAGAAGGATGCCATTTGGCCTGTGCAATGCACCTGCAACCTTTCAGAGGTGCATGCTCTCCATTTTCTCTGATATGGTGGAAAAATTTCTGGAAGTCTTCATGGATGACTTTTCAGTATTTGGAGACTCATTCAGCTCCTGCCTTAACCATTTAGCACTTGTTCTGAAAAGATGCCAAGAGACTAACCTGGTTTTAAACTGGGAAAAATGTCACTTTATGGTGACTGAAGGAATTGTCCTTGGGCACAAAATTTCGAACAAGGGAATAGAGGTGGATCAAGCTAAGGTAGAAGTAATCGAAAAATTACCACCACCTGCCAATGTTAAGGCAATCAGAAGCTTTCTGGGGCATGCAGGATTCTATAGGAGGTTTATAAAGGATTTTTCAAAAATCGCCAAACCTCTGAGCAACCTGCTAGCTGCTGACACGCCATTTATCTTTGATAAAGAATGTCTGCAGGCATTTGAGACTCTGAAAGCTAAATTGGTCTCAGCACCAATCATCTCTGCACCAAACTGGGCATTGCCATTTGAATTAATGTGTGATGCCAGTGACCATGCCATTGGTGCAGTGTTGGGACAAAGGCATGACAAGCTTCTGCACGTCATTTACTATGCCAGCCGTGTTTTAAATGATGCACAGAAGAATTACACAACCACAGAAAAAGAGCTACTCGCAGTGGTTTACGCCATTGACAAATTCAGATCCTATTTAGTAGGATCAAAAGTGATTGTGTACACTGATCATGCTACTCTTAAATATCTACTCACAAAGCAGGATTCAAAACCCAGACTCATCATATGGGTGTTGCTTCTGCAAGAGTTTGATATAGAAATAAGAGACAAAAAAGGGACAGAGAATCAAGTGGCAGATCACCTGTCCCGAATAGAACCAGTGGAAGGGGCGTCCCTCCCTCTCACTGAGATCTCTGAAACCTTTCCGGATGAGCAACTCTTCGCCATCCAGGAAGTGCCATGGTTTGCAGACATTGCAAACTACAAGGCAGTGAGATTCATACCCAAAGAGTACAGCAGGGTGCAATCAAAAAAGTTAATCACAGATGCAAAGTACTATCTTTGGGATGAACCATATCTCTTCAAGAGATGTGCAGACGGAGTAATCCGTAGATGTGTGCCTAAAGAAGAAGCACAGAAGATCCTTTGGCATTGCCATGGATCACAGTATGGAGGACATTTTGGAAGTGAACGAACAGCCACAAGAGTCCTCCAAAGTGGCTTCTACTGGCCTACTCTCCATAAAGACTCCCGAGCATTTGTGCTTAATTGTGATAGTTGCCAAAGATCCGGCAATCTACCTCACAGTTATGCAATGCCTCAACAAGGGATCTTGGAGATTGAGTTGTTTGATGTATGGGGCATTGACTTCATGGGACCCTTCCCACCATCATACTCAAACACTTATATTCTGGTGGCAGTGGATTATGTATCCAAATGGGTGGAGGCTATTGCAACACCCACAAATGACACTAAAACAGTGTTAAAATTCCTCCAGAAACACATCTTCAGCAGATTTGGTATCCCTAGAGTGTTAATTAGTGATGGGGGCACTCATTTCTGCAATAAACAGCTTTATGCTGCTCTGGTTCGTTATGGAGTTAGTCACCGGGTAGCTACTCCATATCACCCACAGACTAATGGGCAAGCTGAAGTCTCAAATAGAGAACTCAAAAGAATCCTGGAACGGACTGTAATTAACCGTAGAAAGGATTGGGCAAGGAGCTTGGACGATGCTCTGTGGGCATACAGAACAGCATTCAAGACCCCTATAGGGACCTCTCCATACCAGCTTGTGTATGGAAAGGCATGTCACTTGCCAGTGGAACTGGAACATAAGGCCTACTGGGCAACCAGATTCCTACACCTTGATGCCAAATTAGCTGGAGAAAAAGGATTGCTCCAGTTAAATGAGCTAGAGGAATTTAGACTCAATGCTTTCGAGAATGCAAAAATTTACAAAGAGAAAGCAAAAAGATGGCATGATAAGAAATTGTCATCCAGAGTCTTTGAGCCGGGGCAGAAAGTTCTGCTATTTAATTCCAGGCTCAAATTATTCCCCGGGAAATTAAAATCCCGGTGGAGAGGTCCATATGTAATCACAAGCGTATCACCATATGGATACATAGAACTTCAGGATAGTGACTCTAACAAAAAGTTCATTGTTAATGGACAAAGGGTTAAACACTATCTTGAAGATAATTTCGAGCAAGAATGCTCAAGACTGAGACTTCATTGAAGATCAGTGACAGTCCAGCTAATGACATTAAAGAAGCGCTTGCTGGGAGGCAACCCAGCCATTTACAAAGTTTAATTACTAATTAAATAAATTTTCTTTTCTTTACAGGTTTGAGTCCAAGTATCTTCAAAGGTGAAATAGCAATTGGTTGAAGTCACAAAGTCACAGGGAAATTTGGAAGCTCACTGGCGTGAAAAAGCCAGTAAGAAATACTTTGGGCGTTAAACGCCCAAAAGAAGCACCCACTGGGCGTTTAACGCCAGTAAGGGTAGCCATCTGGGCGTTAAACGCCAGAAAGGAGCATCTTCTGGGCGTTAAACGCCAGAAAGATGCATCTTCTGGGCGTTTAACGCCAGTCTGCTAGCATCCTGGGCGTTCAGAAAAATGCCCAGTGACGAAGGACTCTCTGGCGTTCAACGCCAGAAAGAAGCACCAGTTGGGCGTTGAACGCCCAGGAGAAGCAACATGTGGGCGTTAAACGCCCAAAACATGCATCATGTGGGCGTTTAACGCCAGGATGATGGGAGGAGGTACAATTCGTTTTTTTTTTTTCATAATTTTTCAAAATTTTTATGTTTCAATTCATGATTTCTTGCATAAACATATTTTTTAATTATCATCCCTCAATCCAAATTAGTGTTCTAAAAATCCTAATTTCTAAAATCCAATGTTGCAAATGTTTTAGATATATCTTAACCCAAAAGAACAAATGGCTTTCCAATCCAATCCATCATCTTTTCAAATTTGTTTTCAAAACTTAATTATTTTTTTCAAATCTTTTTCAAAATCAAATCTCAAATTTATCTTTTAAATTATGATTCATATCTTTTTCTTTTTTTTTTTTAAAAATTATATCTTTTTCTGATCATATCTTTTAAAATCATATCTTCTATCTTAATTCTTTCTTATTTTTCGAAAAACTCCCACCCCCCCTCCCTATATATTATATTCGGCGCTGATGAGCGGATAATTTGTACGCTTTTTGGCATTGTTTTTAGTATGTTTTTAGTATGATCTAGTTAGTTTTTAGTATATTTTTATTAGTTTTTAGTTAAAATTCACTTTTCTGGACTTTACTATGAGTTTGTGTGTTTTTCTATGATTTCAGGTATTTTCTGGCTGAAATTGAGGGATCTGAGCAAAAATCTGATCCAGAGACTCAAAAGGACTGCAGATGCTGTTGGATTCTGACCTCCCTGCACTCGAAGTGGATTTTCTGGAGTTACAGAAGCCCAATTGGCGCGCTCTCAACGGCGTTGGAAAGTAGACATCCTGGGCTTTCCAGCAATATATGATAGTCCATACTTTGCCCAAGATTTGATGGCCCAAACCGGCGTTCAAAGTCACCTCAAGAAATCCCAGCGTTAAACGCTGGAACTGGCACCCAAATGGGAGTTAAACGCCCAAACTGGCATAAAAGCTGGCGTTTAACTCCAAGAAGAGTCTCTACACGAAATTTCTTCATTGCTCAGCCCAAGCACACACCAAGTGGGCCCGGAAGTGGATTTTTATGTCATTTACTCATCTCTGTACACCCTAGGCTACTAGTTTTCTATAAGTAGGACCTTTTACTATTGTATTGAGACATCGGGGTAGCTATCTTCATTTTTATGCTATCTTAGATCATTGGGAGGCTGGCCACTCGGCCATGCCTAGACCTTATTCTTATGTATTTTCAACGGTGGAGTTTCTACACACCATAGATTAAGGTGTGGAGCTCTGCTGTACCTCGAGTATTAATGCAATTACTATTGTTCTTCTATTCAATTCCGCTTGTTCTTTGTCCAAGATATCACTTGTTCTTCAACTTGATGAATGTGATGATCCGTGACACTCATCATCATTCTCACTCATGAACAAGGTGACTGACAACCACTCTTGTTCTACAAGCAATCAAAGCTCAGTGAATATCTCTTGGATTCCTGATAACACGATGCATGGTTGATCGCCTGACAACCGAGTGCTCGCCTGACAAACGAGCCAGCCATTCCGTGAGATCAGAGTCTTCGTGGTATAGGCGAGAACTGATGGCGGCATTCAAGAGAATCCGGAAGGTCTAACCTTGTCTGTGGTATTCTGAGTAGGATTCAATGATTGAATGACTGTGACGTGCTTCAAACTCCTGAGGGCGGGGCGTTAGTGACAGACGCAAAAGAATCACTGGATTCTATTCCGGCCTGATTGAGAACCGACAGATGGATAGCCGTGCCGTGACAGGGTGCGTTGAACATTTCCAATGAGAGGATGGGAGGTAGCCATTGACAACGGTGAAACCCTTGCATGAGCTTGCCATGGAAAGGAGTAAGAATGATTGGATGAAGACAGTAGAAAAGCAGAGAGACGGAAGGGAAGGCATCTTCATACGCTTGTCTGAAGCTCTCACCAATGATATACATAAGTATCTCTATCTTTATCTTTATGCTTTATTCGTTTATCACTATACCCATTTGAGTCTGCCTGACTGAGATTTACAAGGTGACCATAGCTTGCTTCATACCAACAATCTCCGTGGGATCGACCCTTACTCGCGTAAGGTATTACTTGGACGACCCAGTGCACTTGCTGGTTAGTTGTGCGAAGTTGTAGCGATCACAATTTCGTGCACCAAGTTTTTGGCGCCGTTGCCGGGGATTGTTCAAGTTTTGAGCAAGCTTTTGGTAACAATGCCTGAGATTGTTCAGTTTGGACAACTGACGGTTCATCTTGTTGCTTAGATTAGGTATTTTTTTTCCAAAATTCTTGAAGATGAATTCTAGAGTTTCATGATGATTTGTTGAAATCTGGCTGGCTGAGAAGCCATGTCTAATCTCATTGGACCGAGGTTTCAACTTATCATCACAAGAGCTTGTTGATTTTCATCAATCTTGCTTTTGGAGTAGTGATCTGCTAAGGCTTGGCTGGCCTTTGGCCATGTCTAGTGTTTTGGACCGAAGCTTTCTTTGAAAGCTTGGCTGGCTGTAGAGCCATGTCTAATTCCTGGACTGGAGTCTTAGACTAGCATTGCACTGATTCCTGGAATTCTCATTAAGAATTTTGATATCTTTTTCCACTTAATTTTCGAAAAACAAAAAAAAATTCAAAAAAATTTCATAAAAGCCAAAAATATGTTATTTTCCTTGTTGAGACACTAGTCTCATCTTAAGTTTGGTGTCAATTGCATGTATTCATTCATATATCTTAAGGATCTTCAAGTAATTCTTGATCATTTCTTACTCTGATCTTTGAATTCTTTTGGCTTGAGTGTTTATGTGTCTCATATAGTGTCGGCAGTATACAAACTGCTAAGTTTGGTGTCTTGCATGCATTGTTATTTCATTCTTGTTGCATTTTGATTATTAAAAATCCAAAAATATTTTTAATTTGTGTCTTTTCAAGTCAATAATACAAAGAATTGAAGATTCAGAACATGCTGCAGAGGAATTATACAGAAAAAGCTGAGCATTCGAAAATACCCAGTGAAGAAGACAGACTGGCGTTTAAACGCCAGCCAGGGTACCTGGTTGGGCGTTTAACGCCCAAAAAGGGTGCATTTTGGGCGTTAAACGCCAGAATGGATACCATTCTGGGCGTTTAACGCCAGGATGGTGCTAGGGGGAAGATTTTGTTTTCAAATCAATTTTTTTTTCAAGTTTTCAAAGTTTTTCAAAATCAAATCTTTTTCAAATCATATCTTTTCAATCAAATGTTTTCAAAATCAATTCCTTTCCTTTTTCAAAGATACTTACTAACAATTAATGATTTGATTGAACATCTCAAATATGTTGCCTTTTCTGTTGAGAAAGGTTTAATGTTTGAATCATATCTTTTCTTGTTAGGCAAGTCATTAATTTTCAAAATCAAATCTTTTAAAAAATTATTTTCAAAACATATCTTTTAAAATTGTTTTCAAATCAAATCTTTTCAATCATATTTCTTTAATCACATTTTTTCAAAATCAGTTTTCAATCAAATCTTTTTAATTTCTAATTTCAAAATCTTTTTCAAAAATCACTTGATTTCTTTTCCACTTTCAATTTTAGAAAATTATCAATCAATTTTTAAAATGTTTTTGACATCTTTCTAATTAATTTTCGAAAATTACCTCTTCCCTTCTTCCCACATCCTTCTATTTATGGAGTACTACTCCTTCTTAATGCACAATTCGAACTTTATCTCATCAAGTTCGAATTCTTCTACCTTCTTTCTTCTATTTTTCTTTTCCTCTGACACTTCAAGGAATCTCTATACTGTGACATAGAGGATTCCATATTTTCTTGTTCTCTTCTTCTTCATATGAGCAGGAACAAAGACAAAGGCATTCTTGTTGAAGCTGACCCTGAACCTGAAAGGACCTTGAAGCGAAAGCTAAGAGAAGCCAAAGCACAACTCTCTTTAGAGGACCTGACCGAATTCTTCAAAGAAGAAGAACACATGGCAGCCGAAAACAACAACAATGCCAACAATGCAAGGAAGGTGCTGGGTGACTTTACTGCACCTACTCCCAACTTCTATGGGAGAAGCATCTCTATCCCTGCCATTGGAGCAAACAACTTTGAGCTTAAGCCTCAATTAGTTTCTCTAATGCAACAGAATTGCAAATTCCATGGACTTCCAATGGAAGATCCTCATCAGTTTTTAGCTGAATTCTTGCAAATCTGTGACACAGTCAAGACTAATGGGGTTGACCCTGAGGTCTATAGACTGATGCTATTCCCTTTTGCTGTAAGAGACAGAACTAGGATATGGTTGGACTCTCAACCTAAAGAAAGCCTAGACTCTTAGAAAAAGCTAGTCAATGCCTTCTTGGCAAAGTTCTTTCCACCTCAAAAATTGAGTAAGCTTAGAGTGGAAGTCCAAACCTTCAGACAGAAGGATGGAGAATCCCTCTATGAAGCTTGGGAAAGATACAAACAATTAATCAGAAAGTGTCCTTCTGACATGCTTTCTGAATGGAGCATCATAGGTATTTTCTATGATGGTCTCTCTGAACTATCCAAGATGTCTTTGGATAGCTCTGCTGGAGGATCTCTTCATCTGAAGAAGACGCCTGCAGAAGCTCAAGAACTGATTGAAATGGTTGCAAATAACCAATTCATGTACACTTCTGAAAGGAATCCTGTGAACAATGGGACAAATCAGAAGAAAGGAGTTCTTGAGATTGATGCTCTGAATGCCATACTGGCTCAGAACAAGATATTGACTCAACAAGTCAATTTGATTTCTCAAAGTCTGTCTGGAATGCAAAATACACCTGGCAGTACTAAGGATGCTTCATCTGAGGAAGAAGCTTATGATCCTGAGAACCCTTCAATGGAAGAGGTGAATTACCTAGGAGAACCCTATGGAAACACCTATAATTCTTCATGGAGAAATCACCCAAATTTCTCATGGAAGAATCAAGAGAGACCTCAACAAGGTCTCAACAACAATAATGGTGGAAGAAACAGGTTTAGCAATGGCAAGCCTTTTCCATCATCTTCTCAGCAACAGACAGAGAGTTCTAAGCAGAATACCTCTGACTTAGCAACCATGGTCTCTGATCTAATCAAAACCACTCAAAGTTTCATGAATGAAATAAGGTCCTCCATCAGAAATTTGGAAGGACAAGTGGGTCAGCTGAGCAAGAAAATTACTGAACTCCTCCTACTCTCCCAAGCAACACAGAAGAAAATCCAAAAGGAGAGTGCAAAGCCATAACCATGGCCGAATATGGAGAGGAAAGAGAGGAGATGGACGCCACTGAGGAAGACCTCAATGGGCGTGCACCAACCTCCTCTGAGTTCCTCAATGAGGAACCATGGGAATCTGAGGCTCAAAATGAGACCATAGAGATTCCATTGGACTTACTTCTGCCATTCATGAGCTCTGATGAGTATTCTTCCTCTGAAGAGGATGAGTATATCACTGAAGAGCAAGTTGCTAAATACCTTGGAGTAATCATGAAGCTAAATGACAAGTTATTTGGAAATGAGACTTGGGAGGATGAACCCCCTTTGCTCACCAAAGAACTGGATGACTTGTCTAGGCAGAGACTACCTCAAAAGAGACAAGATCCTGGGAAGTTTTCCATACCTTGTACCATAGGCACCATGACCTTCAAGAAGGCCTTGTGTGACTTAGGGTCAAGTGTGAACCTCATGCCCCTCTCTGTAATGGAGAAGCTAGGGATCTTTGAGGTACAAGCTGCAAGTATCTCACTAGAGATGGCAGACAACTCAAGAAAACAAGCTCATGGACTTGTAGAGAATGTTTTGGTAAAAGTTGAAGACCATTACATCCCTACTGATTTCATAGTCCTAGAGACTGGGAAGTGCATGGATGAATCCATCATCCTTGGCAGACCCTTCCTAGCCACAGCAAAGGCTGTGATTGATGTTGATAGAGGAGAGTTGATCATTCAAGTGAATGAAGAATCCTTGGTGTTTAAGGCTCAAGGATATCCCTCTGTCATCATGGAGAAGAAGCTTGAAGAGCTTCCCTCAAATCAGAGACAAACAGAGCCCCCACAGTCAAACTCTAAGTTTGGTGTTGGGAGGCCACAACCAAACTCTAAGTTTGGTGTTGAACCCCCACATTCAAACTCTAAGTTTGGTGTTGGGAGGTTCCCATATTGCTCTGAGTATCTGTGAGGCTCCATGAGAGCCCTCTGTCAAGCTACTGACATTAAAGAAGCGCTTGTTGGGAGGCAACCCAATGATTATATTTTATCTATTTCCCTTTTGTTATTTTATGTTTTTTGTAGGTTAATGATCATAAGAAGTCACAAAATCAATGAAAAAAGCAAAAACAAAATGAAAAACAGGAAGAAAAATAGCACACCCTGGAGGAAGATGTTGCTGGCGTTCAAACGCCAGTAAGCCTAGCAGTTGGGCGTTTAACGCCCAGTCTGGCACCATTCTGGGCGTTTAACGCCAGAAAGGGGCACCAGACTGGCGTTAAACGCCAGGAAAGGGCAAGAACCTGGCGTTAAACGCCAGGAATGGGCACCAGCCCGGCGTTTAACGCCAGAAATGCCTCAAAACGTGATTTTGAGTGCCAATTGGTGCAGGGATGACTTTTCCTTGACACCTCAGGATCTGTGGACCCCACAGGACCCCCACCTACCCCACCACCACTCTCTCTCTTCTTCCCCCATTCACCAATCACCTCAATACCTCTTCCCCAAAAACCCTTCACCTATCAAATCCCATCTTTCTCTTCACCACTCACATCCATCCTTCACAAGACCCCACCAACCTCACCCTTCAAATTCAAACCACTTTCCCTCCCAAACCCACCCATAATGGCCGAACACCATCTCCCCTCTCTCCTATAAATACCCTTCTTCACTCCTTCATTTTCACACAACCTAAACACCACTTCTCCCCCTCTTTGGCCGAATTAACCACCATCTCCCTTCTCCCTCATTTCTTCTTCTTTACTCTCTTCTTTCTTCTTTGCTCGAGGACGAGCAAACCTTTTAAGTTTGTTGTGGTAAAAGCGTTGCTTTTTCGTTTTCCATAACCATTTATGGCATCCAAGGCCGGAGAAACCTCTAGAAAGAGGAAAGGGAAGGCAAAAGCTTCCACCTCCGAGTCATGGGAGATGGATAGGTTCATCTCAAGGGTGCATCAAGACCACTTCTATGAAGTTGTGGCCTTGAAGAAGGTGATCCCCGAAGTCCCCTTTTCACTCAAAAAGGGTGAATATCCGGAGATCCGCCATGAGATCCGAAGAAGAGGTTGGGAAGTACTTACCAACCCCATTCAACAAGTCGGAATCTTGATGGTTCAAGAGTTCTATGCCAATGCATGGATCACCAAGAACCATGATCAAAGTATGAACCCGGATCCAAAGAATTATCTTACTATGGTTCGGGGGAAATACTTGGATTTCAGTCCGGAAAGTGTAAGGTTGGCATTCAATTTGCCTATGATGCAAGGAGATGAACATCCTTACACTAGAAGGGTCAACTTTGATCAAAGGTTGGACCAAGTCCTCACAGTCATATGTGAAGAGGGCGCACAATGGAAGAGAGATTCTAGAGGCAAGCCGGTTCAATTGAGAAGGCATGACCTCAAACCCGTAGCTAGAGGATGGTTGGAGTTCATCCAACGCTCAATCATTCCCACTAGCAACCGGTCCGAAGTTACTCTAGACCGGGCCATCATGATTCATAGCATCATGATTGGAGAAGAAGTGGAAGTTCATGAGGTTATAGCCCAAGAACTCTATAAAGTGGCGGACAAGTCTTCCACCTTGGCAAGGCTAGCCTTTCCTCATCTCATTTGTCACCTCTGTTATTCAGTTGGAGTTGACATAGAAGGAGATACCCCCATTGATGAGGACAAGCCCATCACCAAGAAAAGGATGGAGCACACAAGAGACCCCTCTCATCATGAGATCCCTGAGATACCTCAAGGGATGCACTTTCCTCCACAAAACTATTGGGAGCAACTAAACACCTCCTTAGGAGAACTGAGTTCCAACATGGGACAACTAAGGGTGGAGCATCAAGAACACTCCATCATCCTCCATGAAATTAGAGAAGATCAAAGAATCATGAGAGAGGAGCAACAAAGACAAGGAAGAGACATTGAGGAGCTCAAACACTCCATAGGATCTTCAAGAGGAAGAAAGAGCCGCCATCACTAAGGTGGACCCGTTCTTTAATTTTCTTGTTCTTTATTCTTCTGTTTTTCGAATTTTATGCTTATGTTTGTCCATGTTTGTGTCTTGTGATCATTAGTGTCTTAGTGTCTATGCCTTAAAGTTATGAATGTCCTATGAATCCATCACCTTTCTTGAATAAAAACGTGCTTAATTGAGAAAAAAGGAAAGAATTGCATGAATTTTGAATTTTATAATAGTTTAATTATTTTGATGTGGTGGCAATACTCTTGTTCTCTGAATGTATGCTTAAACAGTGCATATGTATCTTGAATTTGTGGTTCATGAAGGTTGGCTCTTGAAAGAATGATGAAAAAGGAGACATGTTACTGAGGATCTGAAAAATCATAAAAAAAATGATTCTTGAAGCAAGAAAAAGCAGTGAATACAAAAAAAAAAAAAAAGAAGCAAGCGAAAAAAAAAAAAAAGAAAACCGAAAAAAAAAAGAGAAAAAGAAAGAAAAAGAAGGAATAAAGTTGTGATCCAAGGCAAATAAGAGTGTGCTTAAGAACCCTGGACACCTCTAATTGGGGACTTTAGCAAAGCTGAGTCACAATCTGAAAAGGTTCACCCAATTATGTGTCTGTGGCATGTATGTATCCGGTGGTAATACTGGAAGACAGAGTGCTTTGGGCCACGGCCAAGACTCAATAAGTAGCTGTGTTCAAGAATCATCATACTTAACTAGGAGAATCAATAACACTATCTGGATTCTGAGTTCCTAAAGAAGCCAACCATTCTGAATTTCAAAGGATAGAATGAGATGCCAAAACTGTTCAGAGGCAAAAAGCTAAAAGCCCCGCTCATCTAATTAATACTGATCTTCATAGATGTTTTTGGAGTTCATTGCATATTCTCTTCTTTTTATCTTATTTGATTTTCAGTTGCTTGAGGACAAGCAACAATTTAAGTTTGGTGTTGTGATGAGCGGATAATTTGTACGCTTTTTGGCATTGTTTTTAGTATGTTTTTAGTATGATCTAGTTAGTTTTTAGTATATTTTTATTAGTTTTTAGTTAAAATTCACTTTTCTGGACTTTACTATGAGTTTGTGTGTTTTTCTGTGATTTCAGGTATTTTCTGGCTGAAATTGAGGGATCTGAGCAAAAATCTGATCCAGAGACTCAAAAGGACTGCAGATGCTGTTGGATTCTGACCTCCCTGCACTCGAAGTGGATTTTCTGGAGCTACAGAAGCCCAATTGGCGCGCTCTCAACGGCGTTGGAAAGTAGACATCCTGGACTTTCCAGAAATATATGATAGTCCATACTTTGCCCAAGATTTGATGGCCCAAACCGGCGTTCAAAGTCACCTCAAGAAATCCCAGCGTTAAACGCTGGAACTGGCACCCAAATGGGAGTTAAACGCCCAAACTGGCATAAAAGCTGCGTTTAACTCCAAGAAGAGTCTCTACACGAAATTTCTTCATTGCTCAGCCCAAGCACACCAAGTGGGCCCGGAAGTGGATTTTTATGTCATTTACTCATCTCTGTACACCCTAGGCTACTAGTTTTCTATAAGTAGGACCTTTTACTATTGTATTGAGACATCGGGGTAGCTATCTTCATTTTTATGCTATCTTAGATCATTGGAGGCTGGCCACTCGGCCATGCCTAGACCTTATTCTTATGTATTTTCAACGGTGGAGTTTCTACACACCATAGATTAAGGTGTGGAGCTCTGCTGTACCTTGAGTATTAATGCAATTACTATTGTTCTTCTATTCAATTCCGCTTGTTCTTTGTCCAAGATATCACTTGTTCTTCAACTTGATGAATGTGATGATCCGTGACACTCATCATCATTCTCACTCATGAACAAGGTGACTGACAACCACTCTTGTTCTACAAGCAATCAAAGCTCAGTGAATATCTCTTGGATTCCTGATAACACGATGCATGGTTGATCGCCTGACAACCGAGTGCTCGCCTGACAAACGAGCCAGCCATTCCGTGAGATCAGAGTCTTCGTGGTATAGGCGAGAACTGATGGCGGCATTCAAGAGAATCCGGAAGGTCTAACCTTGTCTGTGGTATTCTGAGTAGGATTCAATGATTGAATGACTGTGACGTGCTTCAAACTCCTGAGGGCGGGGCGTTAGTGACAGACGCAAAAGAATCACTGGATTCTATTCCGGCCTGATTGAGAACCGACAGATGGATAGCCGTGCCGTGACAGGGTGCGTTGAACATTTCCAATGAGAGGATGGGAGGTAGCCATTGACAACGGTGAAACCCTTGCATGAGCTTGCCATGGAAAGGAGTAAGAAGGATTGGATGAAGACAGTAGAAAAGCAGAGAGACGGAAGGGAAGGCATCTTCATACGCTTGTCTGAAGCTCTCACCAATGATATACATAAGTATCTCTATCTTTATCTTTATGCTTTATTCGTTTATCACTATACCCATTTGAGTCTGCCTGACTGAGATTTACAAGGTGACCATAGCTTGCTTCATACCAACAATCTCCGTGGGATCGACCCTTACTCGCGTAAGGTATTACTTGGACGACCCAGTGTACTTGCTGGTTAGTTGTGCGAAGTTGTAGCGATCACAATTTCGTGCACCAGGCGCCCTCCTCATCATCACCATTCCACATTTGTTCTCCTTCTATTCCTCTTCTTTCTTCTCTTTTGCTTGAGGACAAGCAAAGCTCTAAGTTTGGTGTGTTTTATCCGTGATCACAAAAACATACCCACTCAAGATCATGGCTCCTAAAGGGAAACAACCCAACCCAAGAGGCAAGAAAGAAAGCACTCCAAAGCCACTTTGGAATCAAGGGAAGTTCTTAACTAAAGAACATTCAGACCATTACTACAAGATAATGAGTCACAGATCAGTGATCCCGGAAGTCAGATTTGATCTGAAAGAAGATGAATATCCGGAGATCCAAGAGCAAATTCGAAACAGGAATTGGGAAATTCTGGCCAATTCGGAAACGAAAGTGGGGAAGAACATGGTTCAGGAATTTTATGCTAAACTATGGCAGACAGAAAGGCAAAGAATCATTGGAGCTGCTCTCTTTGACCATAAGACCTTAGTCAGAGGAAAGATCATTCATACCAATTCTGACAAGATCAGGGAGATATTCAAGATTCCTCAACTGAAAGATGACCCAGACTCCTTTAATAGGAGAATGATGAGGGTCAATAAAGGGTTGGACAAGATCCTGGAGGATATATGCATCCCTGGAGCCAAGTGGACTACCAGCACGACTGGCATCCCAGTTCAACTCAAAAGGGAAGATCTGAAACCAGTAGCCAGAGGCTGGCTGGATTTCATTGGGCGTTCCATATTGCCCACCAGCAACCGTTCTGAAGTTACCATCAAAAGAGCTATCATGATTCACTGCATCATGCTGGGAAAAGAAGTGGAAGTCCATCAGCTGATCTCATGTGAGCTATATAAAATAGCAAACAGGAATTCTAAGGACGCCAGATTGGCTTATCCAAGCTTAATTTCTATGCTTTGCAAAGATGCTGGAGTAAAGATGGGAATAACTGAATATATCCTAATTGAAAAGCCCATTACTGGAATATCAATGGTCAGACAACAGCAACAAGATGATTCAACCAAGAGAAGAGCACCAGAAGCTCTCCCAGAACTGCCCCAATTCGAATATTGGGAACATCTTGAGGCTTCTATTTCCAGATTGCAAGAAGCTATGGATCAAATAAAGGAAGAACAGAATAATCAAAGTAGCATGATTTGCAAACTGCTCAAGGAACAGGAGGAGCAAGGGCGTGATCTAAGGGAGCTGAAGTGCAAAAAATTAATCCTTGAACAACACCCCACAGATTAGAGGAACATTTACTCCTCAAAATAACAGGTTGCTGAGTTCCAATTTTTCTGCTTTAACTTAGTGATAATGTTTTTATTTTATTTTAGAAAGTTCACCTTAGGAGATATATAGTAGTAGTAATTAGTATGTCTATTTTGATTTTATATCCAATTAAGCTATAATTTATTTTTCTCATCATCATTAGGCATGAATAAAGTAGTAGATTTTTTTTAGAATAAAGAAGTAATCTATATTTTTCGAGTTCTTAATAATAAAAATTATAATTAATTACATGTGGTGGCAATACTTTTTGTTTTCTGAATGAATGCTTGAACAGTGCATAAATTGTACTTTGAATTTGATGAATATTGGCTCCTGAAAGGATGAGGAACACGAAAAATATTATTGATGATCTGAAAAATCATAAAATTGATTCTTGAAGCAAGAAAAAGCAGTCAAAAAAAAAAAAAAAAGCCATGAGCACTAGCCAAGAGTAAAAAAGGGATCCAAGGCTTTGAGCATCAATGGATAGGAGGGCCCAAGGAAATAAAATCCAGGCCTAAGCGGCTAAACCAAGCTGTCCCTAACCATATGCTTGTGGCATGCAGGTCCAAGTTACAAACTTGAGACTGAGTGGTTAAAGTCGTGATCCAAATCAAACAGAGTGTGCTTAAGAGCTCTGGATACCTCTGACTGGGGACTTTAGCAAAGCTAAGTCACAATCTGAAAAGGTTCACCTAGTCATGTGTCTGTGGCATTTATGTATCTGGTGGTAATACTGGAAAACAAAGTGCTTAGGGCCACGGCCAAGACTCATAAAATAACTGTGTTCAAGAATCAACATACTACACTAGGAGAGTCAATAATATTATCTGAATTCTAAGTTCCTAAGGATGCCAATCATTCTGAAATTCAAAAGATACAGGGAGATGCCAAAACTGTTCAGAAACAAAAAGCTACAAGTCCCGCTCATCTAATAAGAATCTGAACTTCATTTAAAACTCTAGAATATTATTACTTCTTAATTTCTGTTAAAACCTATTTTATTTATCTAGTTGCTTGAGGACAAGCAACAGTTTAAGTTTGGTGTTGTGATGAGCGGATATTTTATACGCTTTTTGGGGGTAATTTCATGTAGATTTTAGTATGTTTTAATTAGTTTTTAATAGAATTTTATTAGTTTTTAAGCAAAAATCATATTTCTGGACTTTACTATGAGTGTGTGTATTTTTCTGTGATTTCAGGTATTTTCTGGCTGAAATTGAGGGAGCTGAGCAAAAATCTGAGTTAGGCTGAAAAAGGACTGCTGATGCTGTTGGATCCTGACCTCCCTGCACTCGAAATGGATTTTCTGGAGCTACAGGAGTCCACTTGGCGCGCTCTCAACGGCGTTGGAAAGTAGACATCTAGGGCTTTCCAGAAATATATAATAGTCCATACTTTGCACGAGAATAGACGACGTAACTTGGCGTTGAACGCCAAGTACATGTTGCTGTCTGGAGTTAAACGCCAGAAAAACGTCATGATCCGGAGTTGAACGCCCAAAACACGTCATAACCTGGAGTTTAACGCCAAGAAAGGCCTCTACTCGTGGATAGCTTTAGTCTCAGCCCCAGCACACACCAAGTGGGCCCCAGAAGTAGATTTCTGCACCAATTATCTTAGCTTACTCATTTTCTGTAAACCTAGGTTACTAGTTTACTATTTAAACAACTTTTAGAGAATTATTTTGTACCTCATGACATTTTCAGATCTGAATTACATACTTTTTGACGGCATGAGTCTCTAAACTCCATTGTTGGGGGTGAGGAGCTCTGCAGCGTCTCGATGATTTAATACAATTCCTTTGTTTTCCATTCAAATACGCTTGTTCTTATCTAAGATGTTTATTCGCGCTTAATTGTGAAGAGGGTGATGATCCGTGACACTCATCACCTTCCTCAACCCATGAACGTGTGCCTGACAACCACCTCCGTTCTACATCAGATTGAATGAATATCTCTTAGATTCCTTAATCAGAATCTTCGTGGTATAGGCCGGATTGATGGCGGCATTCATGAGAATCCGGAAAGTCTAAACCTTGTCTGTGGTATTCCGAGTAGGATTCCGGGATTGAATGACTGTGACGTGCTTCAAACTCCTAAGGGCTGGGCGTTAGTGACAGACGCAAAAGAATCAATGGATTCTATTCCAACCTGATTGAGAACCGACAGATGATTAGCCGTGCTGTGACAGAGCATAGGAACGTTTTCACTGAGAGGATGGGAAGTAGCCACTGACAACGGTGACACCCTACATAGAGCTTGCCATGGAAGGAATCTTGCGTGTGGGAAGAGGATTTCAAGGAAAAGTAGATATTCAAAGGACAAAGCATCTCCAAAACTCCAACATGTTTCTCATTACTGCACAACAAGTAACACTGTTATTCTCTTTTATTTTTATAATCAAATCTGGTAATTTCACTTTTTAAATCCTATTGGCCTCCTGACTAAGATTAATAAAATAAACATTGATTGCTTCAAGCCAATAATCTCCGTGGGATCGACCCTTACTCACGTAAGGTATTACTTGGACGACCCAGTGCACTTGCTGGTTAGTTGTGCGAATCACAAATTCGTGCACCAATGAGCTTGGGGATATAGACTGGGAAGAAGATAACAACGACGGTGAAGAGGAGTTCGAAGGCAACTATGAAGTCAACGACGAAAATAATGACAGAGACCTGGCAGGCAATCTGGCGGTGCAAAATGAAGCGGATGCGATTGTAAGCCAGCACTCCTTTGGTGTTTCGTCTTTTATGCAGACTCTAGATCTCGAAGCCATGCATGCCCCGAAATTTCACGAATATGCGAATATGGGTTGTTATGATTATTAATTAAAGTTGCCACTACTATTTATTTTATTTGCCTTGTCCGACTGACAGTGGTTCGCATGTCATAGGTGAAGGCAATGTTGCAACGGAAGATGGTAAGTTTATTGTCGGAATGGAATTTGGTTCTAGAGAGTCGGTGATATCTACAATCAAAAGCTACACCATTTCTAGAGGAGTTGATTACACTGTTTATAAGTCTGAGCTGCAGACATTCTATGCGAAATGCAAGGTTATGGTGCAGGATGCGATTGGCTTATCTGAGTTAGCTTGATTTGAAAGAAGGGGTGTTGGGAGATCAGGAGATACAATGGCAAGCACACGTGCATCATGGGGATGATTTCACAAGATCATGCCAAGTTGGACTTAGACACAATTGCAGATGCCATTAGGTCGTTGGTTGAAGCAGACCCATCGATAAAGGTGAAGTCTATTATTGCAGAAGTTCAATCCAAATTCAACTACACTATAAGTTACTGCAAAGGCTTGGTTGGCAAAGCATAAATATGTCGCAAAAATTTTCGGTGATTGGAAAGTTTCTTACCAAACTCTGCCAGTATGGTTGAAAGCAATGAATGCAAAGATGCCAAGGACTCGTGTTCACGTTTACCGTGAGAGTAAGGAAGTTCAAGGTGTAAGAGTTCTCCATCGCATTTTTTGGAGCTCCAATCCGTGTATTGTAGCATTTAGACACTGCAAGCCATTGGTGCAGGTTGATGGCATACACCTGTATGAAAAATATTAAGATATACTTCTAGTTGCGGTTGCACAAGATGGGAACAAAACATTGTGCCTATTGCATTTGAGTAAATTCCCAAAATGGTCCCCCCCAGATTGGGCCCGTGCACTAATATTGCCCATCAGTTTCTAATTGCTCTAAATGTACCCTCCAGTTTGAGCTTTGGACAACATATAGATCCTTTTATCCAATTCCAACATGAGTCAGTAGGCAGAGCGCTGACCTGGCTCTGTCACCTCTACGTAGGATGTCCGAAACGACTTCGTTTTGCTTATAGGGGGAATGAAGCAGAATGGTGTCGTAATGTCATGCAGGGCTATTGAAAGGTTTCTTGGGAAGGGTGATCATTCATAAATGTTTCTTCTTCTTCTCTTCAAACGTTTCTTCTCCTCTTCCTCCAGAGAATATCGTCACAATAGAGAACCTTTTCATTAGTGATTTTCTGAGTTCGTTGGCAGGAAAAGGAAGGAAGCCAACTATAGGAAGTTGCTGAACCAGAGGGTATCATCATCGTGAGCATCAACAAGGTTAGCAATACTATTTCGAGTTGAAATTTATTTTTTTTGGATATTCATTAATGGTTCTTCATTTGAGTTATTGTTTGAAGTGATTTCATTTTCGTTTGGTATTTTGTTGAGATTTTTATGCTGTTAGGTTTTTTGTGGTTACTATGTTAGCGTGGAGTTTGGGTTGCTCTGTTTTTTTTATATATCAAAAAGGAGATTTTTTCTTTAATGATACACTTGTTTAGTTGTGGTACACTATTAGTGATGTATGTGTTTAATTTGTTTATTTATATATCTTGCAGATGGATGAGGTTTTGGACATTATGTTTCATCATGCAGGAACTTTCGAAAAGGGTATTGATGGAAAGATGGGGTACTATCCTGATAATATAAGCTGCCTGGGTGATATTGAGGTGGATAGGTTGGATGTATTTTATCTAAGAAACTATTATAAAGAGCTAGGTTATGATAGAATAAAGGAAGTTTAGTGGCTTGTACCTGGAAAGAGCATAGAGGAGGGTTTGAGGAAGTTAAATACTGATGCAGACTTAAGAGAGATGTGTCAGTTGTGTTCACAAAACCAGGGTCTTGTTGATATATTTATTGAACATGAGGTTTCATCACCTGAACTACTGCAAGGGAAGGAGGTTATGATATATGTTGATGATCAAGTAAGGGATCTTGGAAAGCAAGCAAAGAAAAATGCCGCATCCGTTCCACAGACCCACACGATGGTGCCAATCCAAATGTCGAAAAGACTCCTACTGTTAATATTAGTCTACCTAGGGAGCAGGAGGTTAAAGCCTCAGTTAAAGTGCCTACTGAACAAACAATAAAAAGGAAGACTAAGAAAACCCCCAAACTAACTCAAACCAAAGTGAATAGGAGGTATTGCTTGAGGTTTGCTAATGGGGTAGGTTGCACAAAGGGTCAGAAAAAGCTGCAAGGTAGCAAGATGCCTGTAATGTTGTTGTCCTCTGATGAAGACTCCTCTAATTTTGATGAGATTTCAGAAGATGAGACATATAAACCAGTTAGAGAAGACAACTCATTTGATTCATGTGTTGGGGACCCTGTTCCTTCACGTAAGGTAAAAAGTAGAAAGAAAAAACAAATAAGAGTGATGAACAAGGTAATGATAAGGGCAAGAGTAAGGATAACAAAAAGATATGTGTTGATGATGACACTTTTGTAGAGGATGTTTCTGATGTTGAAGTAGATATTGGATTCGTGGGAGGTGGTATGACTGATAATTATGATGCATATGATCTTGGGACTGATTCTGATGGTACCAACTCGTGGCATTCGTTGGAGATGAAAACTCCACCGAATTCTGAAGATGAACTAGAAGAAGAGACTGAATCTGATGAGGTATTTTCAGTTTTCAGGGAGGGTGCTATGTTCGGTGAATTACATTTAGATGTTGGAATGAAGTTTAATATGAAGTGGGATTTTAAAGAGGCTGTTAGGCAGTACACCATCCAGGAGGGAAGGCGTATTCGATTCAATAAGAATGATAGGAAGAGGCTAAGGGCAGTATGCAAGGTAAAGGAATGCAACTGGGTTATTTTTTCTTTGAAGGACCGTGAGGATACTTGTTGGCAAGTGAAGACATTCAGAGATGATCATACCTGTGCAAGAGAGGATAAGAACGGAGCAGTCAACAGGAATTGGGTTGCTAGTAAGTTGGTGAGAAAAGTGAGAAAGTATCCCAACTTCAGACATTGTGATGCTAATACATTCTTCAAGACTAAGTATGATTTGTCATTGAATAGGAATTCAATCTCAAGTACACTATCTGATGCTAGAAACCTTGTCTATGGTGATGAAAAGGCACAATATGCAATGGTAAGGGACTATGGGGAGACACTTTTGAAAACCAACCCGGGTTCGACTATTCAAATTTGCACTATTCCGCAGTCAAACTGTGAGATTATTTTTGAGAAGATGTATGTATGTTTAAGTGAATGCAAGAATGGCTTCAGGTATGGATGTCGTCTACTCATTGGACTTGATAGAGCTTTTCTGAAGACTGTATTTGGAGGCCAAATTCTTTCAGCTGTTGCGCATGATGCTAACCATCACATATACGTCATTTATGGTCAATTGTGGAAGTTGAAAATACTGTGAACTGGAAGTGGTTCTTTGAACTGTTGCAGCAAGACTTGGGAGATTACAAGACACATGGTTGGTGCCTTATTTCTGACATGCAAAAGGTATTTAGCTAGTTATGCCTATGATGCTTTATTCTGAGCTGGTAACTATTATACTTATTCTTGTTATGATGGTTGCACTGTATCATGTTAGTTGCTACTGATATGATTAAAGGACTTGTTTAGTTACACGATAACAAAAGTTAGGGACTTTTATGGTGAGTGACAACAATGTGAGGGACTGTTATGGTGAGCAAAACCCAATGTGAGGGAATGTTATGGGTCATGATACTGAATACTAATGGACTCTAATTTGTAGTTTCTAATGTATCTGAATGCCTAATTGTATGCGTTAACTCTGGGTTGCAGGGCCTGATTAATACTATACAGGAGGTGATGCCTAATGTGCATCACCGTTTCTGTATATGGCATCTTTGGAGAAATTTTAATAAACAGTGAAAAGATCTAAAGCTAAGGGGCTTGTTATGGGACATTGCACGTGCCACTACTTTTGAAGAGTTCAAGAAACACAGGAAAATGATGAAGCGGCTTAATGCGGAAGCATGGGCATACCTAGGAAAATGGCCGACACATTCTTGGACACGATCTCAGTTCAGTCACAAGCCAAAGTTAGATTCAATTTGTAACAATGCGTGTGAAGTATTCAATGCAAAGATAAAGAAAGCTAGGATAAAGCCGATAATCACATTGCTTGAAGAGGTGAGGATGTTTGTAATGAGAACAATGGCAAAAAATAAGATGAAGCTGGATAATTATGTGGGGATACTTTCCCCAGTAATCAAGATCAGACTTGAGAAGGTGAGGAAGGAATCTAAACACTGGCAACCAATCTAGGCTGGAGACACCGACTATGAGAAGTTTGAGGTGCATAGACACCCTACAAACCATGTAGTTGATTTGGGGAAAAGGCTATGTACTTGTCAATTTCGGGTGCTAACTGGTAATATCTTTAAATGTCTGTCACAAGATTATCATGGGTTAATTATTTAATTAGTCTGCCTAGTTACCCAATTACTTATTCATCAAATTTATAGTACGAGTTTCATGGTTACTTAGTCACCAATATGCTTATGCTGCTATTATTAGAGTGAACAAGCATCCAAAGGATTTCTGTCACAAGCTATTGACTATGGAGTCATACAAAGCCACTTACAACTACCACATGAACCCCCTATCTGGCCAACAATTATGGGAAAGCCGAGAACAATAGACCTTTGGCACCATTGGTTAAGAGAAAATCGGGACAGCTCCAAACCAAGAGGAGAAAGGATGCGGATGAAGGAAGACAGTCTAACAAGAAATCAAAGCCAACTACCACTCTGAAGAAGCAGATACGACCATTTACTTGCAAGTACTGTCTACAGAAAGGTCATACAAAAAGAGGGTGTCAGAAAAAGAGGCTGCGAATGCTGCAGAAGCTGCTGCTGCTGCCGCCAAAGCTGCGGAGGTTACTGTAAAGGACCCTAAAACTGTTGCTCAAAATGTCACTGCAATTGCATCTGCAAATGCTACAACAACTAATACTAATGTAACTCATACTACAAGTGCCGCTGCAACTGCCATTGTAACTACAACAGGAACTGGAACTGCAATAGCGTCTGCTACTGCTACTAGTGCTACTACTGATCATGCTCTTCTTGTGGAAGTAGATGTCCAGCAGGCTGAGATTGATCTATCTCAGCCGTCATACTCTGAAGCAGAAGACTCCCAAAAGGTATTGTATCATAATGTTTCATGTTATGTCTTTTTAATATTTGGCATATTCTAATTTCTAGGACTGTTTATGGTGTCCTTTGTTTGCACTGCAGAAAAATTCACTTAAGAAGAAGACACCAACCAAACCTTCAAAATTGCCACCTAGAAGAAGGTCACCTCATCCAATAGGGTCTGCACCATTGAATCCAATGCAGGGAGTTAGTGACGCCACTACAGCACAGTTGGCAGGCTTCCTCAAGTTTGTGCCCACCCCAGGATTCAAACCCCTAAGAAAGAAGTGATTATATCCATAGGTTTAGGATGTCACTCTGAAAGTTTGTGTTATTTTGTGAAATAATTATGACAATCTTATATTTGTTTTTATTTTGTTCATGGTGATTTATAGACATCCCTGCAACTATGTTATGGTAATTAGGTTACCAGAAAATAGCTAAAACAATGCTCAGTATCTTTTTTATTATTATTGTCATCACTGCATTATTGCAAAACCTTATATGAACTAATGTTATTGTGGATCAGTTATGAATGATACTTTAAGTTAGCTATCATTATTGTTTCTTATCCATAAGATAATTGGGTGTTTAATTACATTTACAAAAACAAAACTACAGAAACAACCTACGAAAGAGCGCAATCATTCGATGCATCAAAACCCACCTTATATCAATTACAATGTTTATGAAATGGATTACATTAACGTCATGGTTCTGTGCTGCAGGACTGATTCTATTCAAACATTCAACACCAACATTAACATAAACACAAATAATACAAAAAACGCTAAACCAAGCACTTGGACCATTACTTTTACATTTTTTACATCTACTTCCACTTTACCCATCCTCCATGCAATGTTCATCTTTAGATCACCATTCTCATTTTCTTTATCAGATTTCACCGGCACCTCATCTTGTATAGAATCTGTCCAGACAAATAATCCACACCAATTCTTTCCACTAGTCTGCAAATATCCATCAAGCTTAGCAAACATCTACCTCAAATCAACAACACTTAAATTTTCAGATAGTTAGTTGGTGCGCGAAATTGTGAACTATACTTTTTCACAACTCTCATAATCCCTGGTAATGGCTCCAAAAACTTGGTGCGCTCAATACCATGGCATTACACAACTTCGCACAACTAACCAGCAAGTGCACTGGGTCGTCCAAGTAATAAACCTTACGTGAGTAAGGGTCGATCCCACGGAGATTGTTAGTAATGAAGCAAGCTATGGTCATCTTGTAAATCTTAGTCAGGCAAACTCAGATATATATGGTGATGAACGAAAATAACATAGAAGATAAAGATAGTGATACTTATGTATATCATTGGTGTATGAGCTTCAGACAAGTGTATGAAGATGCCTTCCCTTCCGTCTCTCTGCTTTCCTACAGCCTTCATCCAATCCTTTCTTACTCCTTTCCATGGCAAGCTCGTATAGGGTCTCACTGTTGTCAGCAGCTACCTCCCATCCGCGCAGTGAAAGCTAATGCACACACTCTGTCACAGTGCTGCCAATCACCGGTTTGGTTCCCTCCCCTACCGGAATAGAATAACTCTTTTGCGTCTGTCACTAACGCCCAGTAGGTTACAGGTTTGAAGCACGTCACAGTCATTCAATCATTGAATCCTACTCAGAATACCACAGACAAGGTCAGACCTTCCGGATTCTCTTGAATGCTGCCATCAGTTCTTGCCTATACCACGAAGACTCTGATCTCACGGAATGGCTGGCTCGTTTGTCAGGCGAGCACTCGGTTGTCAGGCGATCAACCATGCATCATGCAATCAGAAATCCAAGAGATATTCACTAAGCCTCGGATGCGTGTAGAACAAGAATGGTTGTCAGTCACCTTGTTCATGAGTGAGAATGGTGATGGGCGTCAATCATCACCTTCATCATGTTGAAGAACAAGTGATATCTTGGATAAAGAACAAGTGGAATTTGAATGGAAGAACAATAGTAATTGCATTAATACTCGAGGTACAGCAGAGCTCCACACCTTAATCTATGGTGTGTAGAAACTCCACCGTTGAAAATACATAAGAACAGGGTCTAGGCATGGCCGAATGGCCAGCCTCCCAAAAGTCTCTCCTCTGATCTAAAAGTGATCAAAAGATGATCTAGAGATCTAAAAGTGATCAAAAGATGCTCATACAATAGTAAAAGGTCCTACTTATAGAAAACTAGTACATAGATGAGTAAATGACATAAAAATCCACTTCCGGGCCCACTTGGTGTGTGCTTGGGCTGAGCAATGAAGAAATTTCGTGTAGAGACTCTCCTTGGAGTTAAACGCCAGCTTTAGTGCCAGTTTGGGCGTTTAACTCCCAATTAGGTGCCAGTTCCGGCGTTTAACGCTGGAATTTCTTGAGGTGACTTTGAACGCCGGTTTGGGCCATCAAATCTTGGGCAAAGTATGGACTATTATATATTGCTGGAAAGCCCAGGATGTCTACTTTCCAACGCCGTTGAGAGCGCGCCAATTGCGCTTCTGTAGCTCCAGAAAATCCGCTTCGAGTGCAGGGAGGTCAGAATCCAACAGCATCTGCAGTCCTTTTGAGTCTCAGAATCAGATTTTTGCTCAGGTCCCTCAATTTCAGCCAGAAAATACCTGAAATCACAGAAAAATACACAAACTCATAGTAAAGTCCAGAAAAGTGAATTTTAACTAAAAACTAATAAAAATATAATAAAAACTAACTAAAAGATACTAAAAACATACTAAAAACAATGCCAAAAAGTATACAAATTATCCGCTCATCACAACACCAAACTTAAATTGTTGCTTGTCCTCAAGCAACTGAAAATCAAATAAGATAAAAAAAGAAGAGAATATGCAATGAACTCCAAAAACATCTATGAAGATCAGTGTTAATTAGATGAGCGGGGCTTTTAGCTTTTTGTCTCTGAATAGTTTTAGCATCTCACTCTATCCCTTGTAATCCAGAATGGTTGGCTTCTTTAGGAACTTAGAATCCAGATAGTGTTAATGATTCTCTTAGTAAAGTATGATGATTCTTGAACATAGCTATTTATTGAGTCTTGGCTGTGGCCCAAAGCACTCTGTCTTCCAGTATTACCACCGGATACATACATGCCACAGACACATAATTGGGTGAACCTTTTCAGATTGTGACTCAGCTTTGCTAAAGTCCCCAATTAGAGGTGTCCAGGGTTCTTAAGCACACTCTTATTTGCCTTGGATCACAACTCTTATTCTTTCTTTTTTTTCTTTCTTTTTCGTTTTTTTTTTCGGCTTTTTTTTTTCTTTTTTTTTTTTTGAAATGCTTTTTCTTGCTTCAAGAATCATTTTATTGATTTTTCAGATCCTCAGTAACATGTCTCCTTTTTCATCATTCTTTCAAGAGCCAACATTCATGAACCATAAATTCAAAAGACATATGCACTGTTCAAGCATACATTCAGAGAACAAAAGTGTTGCCACCACATCAAAATAATTAAACTGCTATAAAATTCAGAATTCATGCAATTCTTTCCTTTTCAATTAAGCACATTTTTATTAAAGAAAGGTGATGGATTCATAGGACATTCATAACTTTAAGGCATAGACACTAAGACACTAATGATCACAAGACACAAACATGGATAACATAAGCAAACAAAAAGAATTCGAAAAAACAGAAGAATAGAGAACAAGGAAATCAAGGAACGGGTCCACCTTAGTGATGGCGGCTCTTTCTTGCTCTTGAAGATCCTATGGAGTGCTTGAGCTCCTCAATGTCTCTTCCTTGTCTTTGTTGCTCCTCCCTCATGATTCTTTGATCTTCTCTAATTTCATGAAGGATGATGGAGTGTTCTTGATGCTCCACCCTCAGTTGTCCCATGTTGGAACTCAACTCTCCTAGGGAGGTGTTTAGTTGCTCCCAATAGTTTTGTGGAGGAAAATTCATCCCTTGAGGAATCTCAGGGATCTCATGATAAGTGAGGTCTCTTGTGTACTCCATCCTTTTCTTGGTGATGGGCTTGTCCTCATCAATGGGAATGTCTCCCTCTATGTCAACTCCAACTGAATAACAGAGGTGATTGGTGAATGGGGGAAGAAGAGAGAGAGTGATGGTAGGGTCCTGTGGGGTCCACAGATCCTGTAGTGTCAAGGAAAAGTCATCCCTGCACCAAAAGTTGCTCAAAATCACGTTTTGAGCCATTTCTGGCGTTAAACGCCGGGCTGGTGCCCATTCCTGGCGTTTAACGCCAGGTTCTTGCCCTTTACTGGCGTTTAACGCCAGTCTGGTGCCCCTTTCTGGCGTTAAACGCCCAGAATGGTGCCAGACTGGGCGTTAAACGCCCAACAGCAAGGCTTACTGGCGTTTGAACGCCAGCAGCTTCTTCCTCCAGGGTGTGCTGTTTTTCTTCCTGTTTTTCATTCTGTTTTTGCTTTTTTCATTATTTTTGTGACTTCTTATGATCATCAACCTACAAAAAAGATAAAATAACAAAAGAAAATAATTAATTATAAAACATTGGGTTGCCTCCCAACAAGCGCTTCTTTAATGTCATTAGCTTGACAGAGGACTCCCATGGAGCCTCAGAAACACTCAGAACCTTGTTGAAACCTCCCAACACCAAACTTAGAGTTTGAATGTGGGGTTTCAACACCAAACTTAGAGTTTGGTTGTGGCCTCCCAACACCAAACTTAGAGTTTGACTGTGGGGGCTTTGCTTGGCTCTGTTTTGAGAGAAGCTCTTCATGCTTCCTCTCCATGGTGACAGAGGGATATCCTTGGGCCTTAAACACCAAGGATTCTTGGTGCGCGAAATTGTGAACTATACTTTTTCACAACTCTCATAATCCCTGGTAATGGCTCCAAAAACTTGGTGCGCTCAATACCATGGCATTACACAACTTCGCACAACTAACCAGCAAGTGCACTGGGTCGTCCAAGTAATAAATCTTACGTGAGTAAGGGTCGATCCCACGGAGATTGTTAGTAATGAAGCAAGCTATGGTCATCTTGTAAATCTTAGTCAGGCAAACTCAGATATATATGGTGATGAACGAAAATAACATAGAAGATAAAGATAGTGATACTTATGTATATCATTGGTGTATGAGCTTCAGACAAGTGTATGAAGATGCCTTCCCTTCCGTCTCTCTGCTTTCCTACAGCCTTCATCCAATCTTTTCTTACTCCTTTCCATGGCAAGCTCGTATAGGGTCTCACTGTTGTCAGCAGCTACCTCCCATCCGCGCAGTGAAAGCTAATGCACACACTCTGTCACAGTGCTGCCAATCACCGGTTTGGTTCCCTCCCCTACCGGAATAGAATAACTCTTTTGCGGCTGTCACTAACGCCCAGTAGGTTACAGGTTTGAAGCACGTCACAGTCATTCAATCATTGAATCCTACTCAGAATACCACAGACAAGGTTAGACCATCCGGATTCTCTTGAATGCTGCCATCAGTTCTTGCCTATACCACGAAGACTCTGATCTCACGGAATGGCTGGCTCGTTTGTCAGGCGAGCACTCGGTTGTCAGGCGATCAACCATGCATCATGCAATCAGAAATCCAAGAGATATTCACTAAGCCTCGGATGCGTGTAGAACAAGAATGGTTGTCAGTCACTTTGTTCATGAGTGAGAATGGTGATGGGCGTCAATCATCACCTTCATCATGTTGAAGAACAAGTGATATCTTGGATAAAGAACAAGTGGAATTTGAATGGAAGAACAATAGTAATTGCATTAATACTCGAGGTACAGCAGAGCTCCACACCTTAATCTATGGTGTGTAGAAACTCCACCGTTGAAAATACATAAGAATAAGGTCTAGGCATGGCCGAATGGCCAGCCTCCCAAAGAGGGTTCAATCATAAAAACATGATCAAAAGATTATCAAAGGATCAAAAACAATCCAAAGATCTCTAATACACTAGTAAAAGGTCCTACTTATAGAAAACTAGTACATAGATGAGTAAATGACATAAAAATCCACTTCCGGGCCCACTTGGTGTGTGCTTGGGCTGAGCAATGAAGAAATTTCGTGTAGAGACTCTCCTTGGAGTTAAACGCCAGCTTTAGTGCCAGTTTGGGCGTTTAACTCCCAATTAGGTGCCAGTTCCGGCGTTTAACGCTGGAATTTCTTGAGGTGACTTTGAACGCCGGTTTGGGCCATCAAATCTTGGGCAAAGTATGGACTATTATATATTGCTGGAAAGCCCAGGATGTCTACTTTCCAACGCCGTTGAGAGCGCGCCAATTGGGCTTCTATAGCTCCAGAAAATCCGCTTCGAGTGCAGGGAGGTCAGAATCCAACAGCATCTGCAGTCCTTTTGAGTCTCAGAATCAGATTTTTGCTCAGGTCCCTCAATTTCAGCCAGAAAATACCTGAAATCACAGAAAAACACACAAACTCATAGTAAAGTCCAGAAAAGTGAATTTTAACTAAAAACTAATAAAAATATAATAAAAACTAACTAAAAGATACTAAAAACATGCTAAAAACAATGCCAAAAAGTATACAAATTATCCACTCATCAATTCTTCATTCACTTGAATGATCAACTCTCCTCTATCAACATCAATCACAGCCTTTGCTGTGGCTAGGAAGGGTCTGCCAAGGATGATAGATTCATCCATGCACTTCCCAGTCTCTAGGACTATGAAGTCAGTAGGGATGTAATGGTCTTCAATCTTCACCAAAACATTCTCTACAAGTCCATGAGCTTGTTTTCTTGAATTGTCTGCCATCTCTAATGAGATTCTTGCAGCTTGCACCTCAAGGATCCCTAATTTCTCCATTACAGAGAGGGGCATGAGGTTTACACTTGACCCTAGGTCACACAAGGCCTTCTTGAAGGTCATGGTACCTATGGTACAAGGTATAGAAAACTTCCCAGGATCCTGCCTCTTTTGGGGCAGTTTATGCCTAGACAAGTCATCCAGTTCTTTGGTGAGCAAGGGAGGTTCATCTTCCCAAGTCTCATTTCCAAATAACTTGTCATTTAGCTTCATGATTGCTCCAAGGTATTTAGCAACTTGCTCTTCAGTGACATACTCATCCTCTTCAGAGGAGGAATACTCATCAGAGCTCATGAATGGCAGAAGTAAGTCCAATGGAATCTCTATGGTCTCAATTTGAGCCTCAGATTCCCATTGTTCCTCATTGAGGAACTCAGAGGAGGTTGGTACACGCCCACTGAGGTCTTCCTCAGTGGCGTCCACCTCCTTTCTTTCCTCCCAGAATTCGGCCATGTTAATGGCCTTGCACTCTCCCTTTGGATTTTCTTCTGTATTACTTGGGAGAGTGCTAGGAGGGAGTTCAGTAACTTTCTTGCTCAGCTGACCCACTTGTCCTTCCAAATTTCTGATGGAGGACCTTGTTTCATTCATGAAACTTTGAGTGGTCTTTATTAGATCAGAGACCATTGTTGCTAAGTCAGAAGTACTCTGCTTAGAACTCTCTGTCTGTTGCTGAGAAGATGATGGAAAAGGCTTGTTGTTACCAGGCCTGTTTCTTCCACCATTATTGTTATTGAAACCTTGTTGAGGTCTCTCTTGATTCTTCCATGAGAAATTTGGGTGATTTCTCCATGAAGAATTGTAGGTGTTTCCATAGGGTTCTCCTAGGTAATTCACCTCTTCTATTGAAGGGTTCTCAGGATCATAAGCTTCTTCCTCAGATGAAGCTTCCTTAGTACTGTTTGGTGCATTTTGCATTCCAGACAGACTTTGAGAAATCAAATTGACTTGTTGAGTCAATATCTTGTTCTGAGCCAATATGGCATTCAGAGTGTCAACCTCAAGAACTCCTTTCTTCTGACTAGTCCCATTGTTCACAGGATTCCTTTCAGAAGTGTACATGAATTGGTTATTTGCAACCATTTCAATCAGTTCCTGAGCTTCTGCAGGCGTCTTCTTCAGATGAAGAGATCCTCCTGCAGAGCTATCCAAGGACATCTTGGATAGTTCAGAGAGACCATCATAGAAAATACCTATGATGCTCCATTCAGAAAGCATGTCTGAAGGACATCTTCTGATTAATTGTTTGTATCTTTCCCAAGCTTCATAGAGGGATTCTCCATCTTTCTGTCTGAAGGTTTGGACTTCCACTCTAAGCTTACTCCATCTTTGTGGTGGAAAGAACTTTGCCAAGAAGGCATTGACTAGCTTTTCCCAAGAGTCCAGGCTTTCCTTAGGTTGAGAATCCAACCATATTCTAGCTCTGTCTCTTACAGCAAAAGGGAATAGCATCAGTCTATAGACTTCAGGGTTAACCCCATTAGTCTTGACTGTGTCACAGATTTGCAAGAATTCAGCTAAAAACTGATGAGGATCTTCCATTGGAAGTCCATGGAACTTGCAATTCTGTTGCATTAGAGAAACTAATTGAGGCATTAGCTCAAAGTTGTTTGCTCCAATGGCAGGGATAGAGATGCTTCTCCCATAGAAATCAGGAGTAGGTGCAGTAAAGTCACCCAGCACCTTCCTTGCATTGTTGGCATTGTTGTTGTTTTCGGCTGCCATGTCTTCTTCCTTGAAGAATTCGGTCAAGTCCTCTAAAGAGAGTTGTGCTTTGGCCTCTCTTAGCTTTCGCTTCAAGGTTCTCTCAGGTTCAGGGTCAGCTTCAACAAGAATGCCTTTGTCTCTGCTTCTGCTCATAAGAAAGAGAAGAGAAAAAGAGAATGTGGAATCCTCTATGTCACAGTACAGAGATTCCTTGAAATGTCAGAGGAAAAGAGAAATAGAAAGAAGAAGGAGAAGGAGAATTCGAACTTTAATTAGATAAGGTTCGAATTGTGCATTTAGAAGGATGTGGGAAGGAGGGAAGAGAATTTTCGAAAATTCAATCAAAAGATTTTGAAAACATTTTGAAAATTTGATTGATAATTTTCGAAAATTCAAAGTGAGAAAGAAATCAAGTGATTTTTGAAAAAGAATTTGAAATTATAAATTAAAAAGATTTGATTGAAAACTATTTTGAAAAAGATGTGATTAAAAAAAATTGATTGAAAAGTTATGGTTTTAAAAAGATATGATTGAAAAGATATGATTTGAAAACAATTTTAAAAGATATGGTTTAAAAACAATTTTAAAAGATATGATTTGAAAACAATTTGAAAAGATATGAATTGAAAATAATTTGAAAAGATTTGATTTTAAAAACTAATGACTTGCCTAACAAGAAAAGATATGATTCAAACATAAAACCTTCCTTAATAGAAAAGGCAAAAAATGTTCAATCAAATCATTAATTGTTAGTAAGTATCTTTGAAAAAGGAAAGAAATTGATTTTGAAAACATTTTGATTGAAAAGATATGATTTGAAAAAGATTTGGTTTTAAAAAACTTTGAAAACTTGAAAAAAATTGATTTTGAAAACAAAATCTTTCCCCTGGCACCATCCTGGCGTTAAACGCCCAGAATGGTATACATTCTGGCGTTTAACGCCCAAAATGCTACCTTTTTGGGCGTTAAACGCCCAACCAGGTGCCCTGGCTGGCGTTTAAACGCCAGTCTGCCTTCTTCACTGGGTATTTTTGAATGCTCAGCTTTTTCTGTATAATTCCTCTGCAGTATGTTCTAAATCTTCAATTCCTTGTATCATTGACTTGAAAAGACACAAATTAAAAATATTTTTGGATTTTTAATAATCAAAATGCAACAAGAATCAAATAACAATGCATGCAAGACACCAAACTTAGCAGTTTGTGTACCACTGACACTAACACTATGAGAATGCATATGAGACACACAAAATACTTCAAGTCAATAGAATTCAAAGATTAGAACACAAAATATATGCATGGATTCGAAAAATATAACAAAAACATGCATTTGACACCAAACTTAAGATGAGACTCTTAGACTCAAACAAGAAATATTTTTGGATTTTTATGATTTTGCAAATTTTTTTGTATTTTTTCGAAAATTAAGTGGAAAAAGGTATCAAAATTCTTAATGAGAATTCCAGGAATCAGTGCAATGCTAGTCTAAGACTCCGGTCCAGGAATTAGACATGGCTTCACAGCCAGCCAAGCTTCCAAAGAAAGCTTCGGTCCAAAACACTAGACATGACCAAAGGTCAGCCAAATCTTAGCAAATCACTGCTCCAAAAGCAAGATTGATACGAAATCAACAAGCTCTTGTGGTGATAAGTTGAAAACTCGGTCCAATTAGATTAGACATGGCTTCTCAGCCAGCCAGATTTCAACAAATCATCATGAAACTCTAGAATTCACCTTCAAGAATTTCGAAAAAAAAAATACCTAATCTAAGCAACAAGATGAACCGTCAGTTGTCCAGCCTAAACAATCCCGGGCAATAACACCAAAAATTTGATGTTGTTGCCGGATCTTGGCTCTGATGTTACCAAAGGCTTGCTCAAAACTAGAACAATCCCCGGCAACGGCGCCAAAAACTTGGTGCGCGAAATTGTGAACTATACTTTTTCACAACTCTCATAATCCCTGGTAATGGCTCCAAAAACTTGGTGCGCTCAATACCATGGCATTACACAACTTCGCACAACTAACCAGCAAGTGCACTGGGTCGTCCAAGTAATAAACCTTACGTGAGTAAGGGTCGATCCCACGGAGATTGTTAGTAATGAAGCAAGCTATGGTCATCTTGTAAATCTTAGTCAGGCAAACTCAGATATATATGGTGATGAACGAAAATAACATAGAAGATAAAGATAGTGATACTTATGTATATCATTGGTGTATGAGCTTCAGACAAGTGTATGAAGATGCCTTCCCTTCCGTCTCTCTGCTTTCCTACAGCCTTCATCCAATCCTTTCTTACTCCTTTCCATGGCAAGCTCGTATAGGGTCTCACTGTTGTCAGCAGCTACCTCCCATCCGCGCAGTGAAAGCTAATGCACACACTCTGTCACAGTGCTGCCAATCACCGGTTTGGTTCCCTCCCCTACCGGAATAGAATAACTCTTTTGCGTCTGTCACTAACGCCCAGTAGGTTACAGGTTTGAAGCACGTCACAGTCATTCAATCATTGAATCCTACTCAGAATACCACAGACAAGGTCAGACCTTCCGGATTCTCTTGAATGATGCCATCAGTTCTTGCCTATACCACGAAGACTCTGATCTCACGGAATGGCTGGCTCGTTTGTCAGGCGAGCACTCGGTTGTCAGGCGATCAACCATGCATCATGCAATCAGAAATCCAAGAGATATTCACTAAGCCTCGGATGCATGTAGAACAAGAATGGTTGTCAGTCACCTTGTTCATGAGTGAGAATGGTGATGGGCGTCAATCATCACCTTCATCATGTTGAAGAACAAGTGATATCTTGGATAAAGAACAAGTGGAATTTGAATGGAAGAACAATAGTAATTGCATTAATACTCGAGGTACAGCAGAGCTCCACACCTTAATCTATGGTGTGTAGAAACTCCACCGTTGAAAATACATAAGAACAGGGTCTAGGCATGGCCGAATGGCCAGCCTCCCAAAAGTCTCTCCTCTGATCTAAAAGTGATCAAAAGATGATCTAGAGATCTAAAAGTGATCAAAAGATGCTCATACAATAGTAAAAGGTCCTACTTATAGAAAACTAGTACATAGATGAGTAAATGACATAAAAATCCACTTCCGGGCCCACTTGGTGTGTGCTTGGGCTGAGCAATGAAGAAATTTCGTGTAGAGACTCTCCTTAGAGTTAAACGCCAGCTTTAGTGCCAGTTTGGGCGTTTAACTCCCAATTAGGTGCCAGTTCCGGCGTTTAACGCTGGAATTTCTTGAGGTGACTTTGAACGCCGGTTTGGGCCATCAAATCTTGGGCAAAGTATGGACTATTATATATTGCTGGAAAGCTCAGGATGTCTACTTTCCAACGCCGTTGAGAGCGCGCCAATTGGGCTTCTGTAGCTCCAGAAAATCCGCTTCGAGTGCAGGGAGGTCAGAATCCAACAGCATCTGCAGTCCTTTTGAGTCTCAGAATCAGATTTTTGCTCAGGTCCCTCAATTTCAGCCAGAAAATACCTGAAATCACAGAAAAACACACAAACTCATAGTAAAGTCCAGAAAAGTGAATTTTAACTAAAAACTAATAAAAATATAATAAAAACTAACTAAAAGATACTAAAAACATACTAAAAACAATGCCAAAAAGTATACAAATTATCCGCTCATCATTAGTGCACTCACATTACAATTTGGACACCCAAAGAACGGCTTATTAGAATGCATCTTTGTCCCTGACCACCGAAGGACAGGCCGACATCCACATCTGCACCACTCTAGAACTGGTGAACGCCTGCTTCGCACATTGTTCCTTGTCCACTTTCCCAGAAGAAGAAGAAGAAGAAGAAGAAGAAGAAGAAGAAGAAGAAGAACAAGAAGAAGAACAAGAACAAGAACAAGAACAAGAACAAGAAGACGAAGAAGAAGAAGAACAACAAGATAAGGAAGAGATTCAAAAAGGAAGAAGAAAGAACTACGTTTAGGGTTTATGATTGGTGCAATTGACTAAATTGGGAAATTTTTGAACATATTCCACATCATCTGGCCATTTCAGATGTCCTACGTGGAGGTGGTAGTGCCAGGTTAGCACTCCGCTTTTTGACTCATGCCGAAATTGGGTAGAAGGATCTGTATGTCGTTCGGAGCTCAAATTGGAGGGTACATTTAGAGCAATTGAAAATTAAGGGGTAACATTGATACACAGGCCCAATCTGAGGGACCATTTTGGAGATTTACTCCGCAATAGTCAAAGGTGAGACGGCAGACGCATGGAAATTTTTTCTAACAAATTTGCAGAGATATGTTGTTACCATTGATGGTGTGGGCATTATTTCTGACTACCATAACTCCATTGATGCAGCAATAGATCGCAGTAACAATGCATGGTCACCACCAAAAACATGGCACATGTTCTGCATCAGGCACATCGGGTCCAACTTCTTAAGGAGGTTCAAGACTTCGTATTTGCATAAACTCATGGTTAACATAGCTATTTGATTTCGCTGTTATGGTCCTATTCATAGTAATTTTGTGGCATCTAGTTATGATTATATGGTTTGTTCAACAGGCTATTCTAGGATGGAACAGGAGTACAACAAAAATTACCAAAGGCTTAAAGAGTGAGGTGAGTCATATACTCAATAGTGCGATGTGATCGGTGTTCAGTGATGGGTGTTAGCATTCGACGGGAGTCATCGTTGGGGACATATGACGATAAATTTGGTAGAGTGCATAAATTTTGTCCTGAAGGGTGCATGCAACCTTCCTGTGACTGCCATTGTTAGGTCTACTTTCTATCAGCTAAACGAACTATTTACATAGAAGAGCGTCGAGGCTCATGAGCGTGTCCGTAACGGATTCACGTATTCAGAATTTGCCACCAAAAGAGTTTAAGAAAGTTTTCAATATGCAGGAAAGATTATGGTCAATCGGTTCGACAGGCGCAATGAGATGTTTGAGGTTCACGAAATGTAAGATGGTTCCATTTATACTGTTAACCTTATACAGCAACACTGCGATTGTGGTCATTTCCAGGTCGAGCGACTCCCATGTCACCACGTCCTTGCATGTTGCGCTACCAGCGTCTTGATTGGCAAGTATATGTGCATGACGTGTACAAGATGTCTAAAATTTGCAAGGTCTATGGAGATGAGTTTGTTCCGATGGGTGACCCATCTACGTGGGCTAGATATGAAGGAGCAAAAGTGATCGCGAACTGGACATTGTAGCGCACGACAAAAAGAAGACCAAAGTCAACCCGCTACTTAAATGAGATGGATTCACGGGATATGCGTGGTCCTCGTCGGTGTATTATATGTGGACAGGAGGGACATAGCCGTAGCCGATGTCCTTAGCACACAAGTCTAAGCTCTGTCGGGGGTCAATAATGGTTAAGCTTTTTATGTGTTTAGGCAGTTTAACTAGTCAGTAACTTTTTATATAACTTCTTATGACCTATTTAAGTTTTTTATGTAACTTTATTACCTATTTAAATTAGCGTGTAAGCTTTTTATGTCTTTGCACAATTTATTTATGTATGCGTTTAACACTGAATAATAAATACGAAGTTAGATAAACACTGCAATAGGCTAAACTCACAGAAAAGTACGATAACAAAGCTAAACATACCATAATAACTACGAGAACAAATAGAAATATCTAAATATACAATAAGAGATACAACATTGAATACGAGTAACACCATTGAATACAAAGTTATACTCAAATAGTATAAGATAAACTGCAATAACCTACTTCCTCGGTGCCTTCTTTGAATACTGAGATGGTGTGTATTTATCCGGGGGCGCAGTATGTGTCCATAAATTATATGGATGACCCTAAAAAATACTGGTATCCAGACCACCGCCAACGTTAGAAGCACCGCCAGTGTCGCACAAACTGGAACCACTCATGCCCGGAGCACTCGCTCCACCATAATCATACTCATGCTAAAGGTCGTGTCTCAAAAATTCCTCTTCCTCTTACATGTATTCATTCAAATCGAACAACTTGGTACGTGGTGGTGCGAAAGGACAGTAAGGATCTACATGATCCGGCGATCGATCCATCAAGAAGTCACTAGCATGACCTGATGTGGCGCGACGACCAACAGACTTCTCAGATGCACCAGGCCCTTGCTTCTCTGGCATCAAAAATAGATAATCTGTGTCTCTCAGGACCTGAGAGAAGCTGATGGAATTAATTCCAGCCAACTGACTGAATTGACCATCGACTAGAATTACCATCTGTGGTATGTAAGGTTCTGCTGCCTAATGTGGTTGTGGTTCCAGTATGTACAGTTGTTGCTGCTCATATGCCGACCACTGCTGTTGTTGCTCATATATCGGAAATTGTTGTTGGCCGTAGGCCGGTGCCTGAAATTGCTGGGCATATGCCGGGGCCTGAAAATAGTGCTCATATGCCAGAACTTAGATAATAATTAGTAATAATTAATAATAATTAATCAACCTGAATAATAATAATTAATAATGGGATCAATAATTATTAATAAGGGTAACATTAATGATAATAAACCTTAATGATACCTGAAAACCCTTGGTCATAGCCCGGTGCCTGATACTAGTACTCATGACCTGACATCTAAAACTGTTGCTCATGAGGGGGAACTTGCTGTTGAGGGCCAACTGGTTCTTCCTATTATTCCTGTGATTCATTCGCGTCGACCTCTTCACCTGTAACTCTATTTGACAGTTGTAGGTTATGCCCGTACTATTGTGTGTACCACTCGTAGTATACCGAGAGAGGATGAAAGTCGACAATCTCGTCCCCTAGCTGCAGTGTGTTATAGCGGCTAGATATCCACAAGTTAACCCATTAACTATTCCTATCTCTCCAATCATGGTTCTGTAGACCTGTCAACCGCCTCCAATGATCACGACCAATCTCAAATGCCAGGTCTGGTGGAAGTTGTTGCAGCTCAAACTGTTGTCTAACTCGGTCTGCCGGGTGCCACTCTATACCCTCAAATGACACTAATGGCGACTTTGTGGAGCACATAAAAAAATTTATTGCGAGGTAGTCCAGAACCCCTACTCCCATATACGGCCGCCATATAAACTACACATTAGTAACCACGAGACCGATTAGTAAAATTATTATTCTAAATAAGAAGCCTAACATAAATGGTTAAAACTTACATCGTTGACTCCCATGTCATCGAATCCTTCCCTAAAATGCGCCGTAGACTTCCGTGTATATCTTGTATACCGGCACCAATGACTCCACCTAAACAAGATTAGAATTATTGCAATGAGAACAACAACAACAACAACAACAACAACAACAGCAACAGCAACAACAATAATAACAATAACAACAACAACAACAACAACAACAACAACAACAACAACAACAACAACAACAACAACAACAACAATAATAATAATAACAGTAAAAAATAATATCGTCGCGCAAGTGGAACACCAACATCGATGGGCAGATCGTGGGGAATAAGTGCCAGGAACAGCATACGCTCCCATGCCCAAACAAAAAGTAGTATGAGTGACCCATCCATCTCTTTACAGTTGTATCGTGATGCATGGCACAACGATCTGTATAGATGTGCCAGACTGGCTGCCCTCCAACTGTATAGTATAATCCAGTGAAAATCTCGAAGTAGAGGTAGAAACTTTGAGTTTAATGAAGTGGTAGACTTATCCGTAAACACAACTGTTCTGAACATCCAGAAAATATGAGCCTGGATATACCGCTCAATGGACTCCTACGTGTCACACCGTTCGGTGTCTCTGCACCGTCGGACCTACCCAAGATTTACCTTACCCAAGACGTGATCATGCGGACCAGGGTCTCGACCAAAAGAAGCGATGTAATTCTCCACCAAATGAAAAAGAAAAATGATAATTATTAATATCACTTCATAATTATAATTAATGTTAACAATAACATTAATAAATATTAATACTTTTCTTAATAACTATCACAATAATAACGATAATAATAAATTCTTAATAATAACAATATAATAATGATATAATAATAATAACAATAATATTCATAGTTGATAACTAACAGTATAATAACAACAACAACAACAACAATAACGACGACAACATTACTCACGATAATAATAATAATAATAATAATAATAATAATAATAATAATAATAATAATAATAATAACAACAGTTTTTAAAAATAATTGTCTGTTAATAATATATTAATAATAACAGTTATTATTATATTAAAAAATATTAATAAACCAGAAGCATTATCAACTAAAGCATCAATTGAGAGTAAAGGGTGTGTATTTTTAAGACAAACTTTGTTTAAATCAATAAAATCAACACACACACGTCATTTACCATTATGTTTCTTTACCATAACTACATTATCTAACTAAGTAGTAAATCTGATCTCACGTATAAAGTAGGCATTAATAAGTTTTTTGGTTTCCTCTAAAGATGCTTGTCATTTATCAGCACCAAGGTTGCGCGTTTTCTGAGCTATAGGTCTGACGGAAGGATTCAAAGCCAACTTATGACAAATAACATATGGATATATGCTAGGTATATTTACAGCAGTCCAATCAAACAAATTGACATTTTTTTAAAAAAACTGTCCGAGCTTATCTTTCTCATTTTCCTACAAAATTGCCCCTACATAAGTAAATTTATTTGGATAATTAGTTAAGGATAATTTCTGTAATTCTTCCATTGGAGTTGATTTTCTTGCAATTCGGCCCTTGGATCTAACTCGGCTAATTGTGAAAGATCAACCGAGTTATGAACTGCATTGATGTGTGAATCTATAGCTCGACTTGAATATATGTTCTAAAACTAGCATTGTAACAGTGTCAAGCTTCATGGTGATCACTTTGAATAGAAGCAATAACATCATTTTGCACATGAAACTTAACACTAAGATGAATTGTAAAAACTATGACACCAAATTGATTTAAGAAAGGATGACCAAGTATTAAATTATAAGGGCTATAACAGTCAACAATAAGATATTGAATATTCAAAGTTTTAGCTAAAAGATACTCACCCAGTGTGGTTTGTAACCACAAAGATTTCAAAATAGGAACACACTCACTTCAAAAGCCCACTAAGTTGAAAAAGAAGAAGGTCGTAAGATGTGATTGCTTAATTTTATCTTCTGAATTATGGAATAAAAAAGAACATCTACATTGCTTTCAAGATCTAAAATGACTTTACGAACAATCAAATCCCCTAGTTGTATATATAGGACTTGTTTGGATGCCATTTTCAGAAAGATCTTTTTTAATGATATTTTTTTAAAAAATCTTTTACAAAAATAAAAGTTAACTTTATGTTTGGATATTTCATGTAAAATTTTTTTTATCTATCAATTATGTTTGGGTAAAATAAGATAAAAATACTATTTTGTTCATTTATTATGTGAAAAACATCTTTTTTTAAGGAAAAAAGTTCTTTTAAAAAATATAAATTGTAGCTTCTCAAAAAAGATTTTTTTTATTTTATTTTTCTAGTGTTTTTACTTTGACTATTAGAAATTTACCAAACATACTAAAAAAATGATCTTTTTTCATTGAAAAAACTTTTTTTTATCGATTTAATAGCGCCCAAACAATCATATATTACCACTCGATCATATAAATTGGTTGTTGTTGTTGTTGTTTGGAAATTAGATGGTTTGAATACCATTTCCAAAACAGTAGGGGGAGTTGAGTGGAACTACTAGCTCCTTCTACCGAAAGCATAGCTCGGTATGTTCGCTTTCAAGCAGAATTGATGATACCTCCACCAGCAAACCTCCAGATATACAATTAATGATGCCACGAGATTCACCAAGTTGAATGATGACACTTTTATCTTTATCTCGAGAATCATGTGCTGTTGAAGAATGGTCAGTGGAATGTCCTGTGCGCCTTTGAATATGGCCACCGATGTACTTATCCATATGACCTTGTTGAAGATGCAGCAAATTGATCTTCAAAAAGCTTAATTAATTTTTGAAAACATGAAACAGATTCTGCAGATAAAGAAGAAAATCAATCAAGTGTAAGACCATCTAAAAAGGTAAGAAAACAACAACATAAAATAATATTAGAAGCACCGTTCACTAGCATTGTGGAACAAAATTTTTTGACGTGCTTTTTGGATCGTCCATACCACCATGAGGGGTTAACGTCATTGGTAAAGCAAAGTTTCTAGGAAATTGAAAATTCATGACATCTGCAGTAAATGGTTCAGCTATGTTTACTAAGGCTGGGTTTGGTAAAGCTTTTTCAGGAGGTGCTTGTGCTTTTAAAAAGCACAAGCACGTCATTTTGCGTTTGGTAAATTAAAAAGCTCAAGTGCTTGTGCTTGCGGCTTTTAAAAGTTAAGGGTGCTTTTGAAAGCACCTAGGAGGGAGCTTTTCAAAGCTGGCTTATGCTTACCAAATTTTTTTCATTTTCTCGCACATATTTCCCGCTATTATATTGCCATTAAAATCTTCATATATTTCTAACTTCTCTTCCTAACCTTCATAAAATCTAACACAATCTTCATATATTTTTTATTTTTCAACCTAATCTTCACAAATTTCAACACAAATACATCTCTATCACATATTAGGTATGAACTTCTATCTATTTATATTATTTTTTTTGAGTTAATTTTGTATTTTTTCAATAGATCTATTATGTTTGTTTGTTTTTTTCTGTTCTTTGAAACGGGAAGAGGTTGATGAAAACCAATCATAAAATTTTTTTTGCATGAGCATTAGTCCAAATTATAATAACAACATGTATATACATATGTAAATATAGATATATAATCATAAGAGTAGTTTATTTGAGATATGTGTCCCATTTTTTATGATCTGTAAAGGTGAGCCAATGTACATAGGTGGGTAATGGACGTACCCAGTACTAACATTGGATTACATACAAATTTTATTATTGACTAATGATAAATCTATTTATATTAGTACAGAGAATAAATCAAGTAAATATGTTAATTATTAGTCTCTAAAATTTGAGTTAGTATCAAAATAAAGTGTTAATTGATTCAATTAGAACTCCAAAATTTGATTCATGAATCATATTATCAGTTTATTGTTTCTTGTGATTTTTTTTTCAAGTAATGTTAATTAATTATTCTATGATTCTTTTGTTTTTATAATATATCCGGTTCCTGTGTTATTATTAGCCTACTAGAATAGAATAATATTGTATGTTTATTAGTCTTATTAATTGATAATAATACTTTATAAAATTTATTATTGTGTACCACATAACAAGTATTTAGGTATACCTGACTTAAAATTTTATGATTTACTTTGTTTTCAATCTTTCAATTTTTGTATGAACTTATGGAATAATTTTTGTTATCATATGATAAGTTTGATGGATACAACAATGAATTTGATCACATCGGAAGAGAAAAATGATGGAAAAGAAATTGCATAATGGAACAAAAATTTAGTAGACATCTTTTGTGCTTTGTGTGTGAAAAGTATTGAAGCTGGTAGCAAACCGGGCACACATTTTGATACCAAAGGTTGGAAACAATTGATAGCTGAATTCACAAAAGCTACGGGAAAAGAATATAATAGAAAACAATTGAGAAACAAATGGGATCAGTTGAAAGTAGATTGGAAGAATTGGAAGCAATTGAAAGGGAACGAGACTGGACTTGGATGGGATTCTGCTAAAAAGACAATTGATGCAAGTGAAGAGTGGTGGGCTAAAAAATTAGCGGTTAGTATTCTTAAGCTTAGTTTAGTAAGCATAGTAGCATACATATTGATATATATAATTAGTACTAAGTATCAATATTTTATGTAGGTTATTCCAAAGGCTAAAAAATTTAGAAAAGAAGGGATTCATCCAGATTTTGAGGCAACATTGGATAGGATGTTTCAAAGAACAGCTGCAACAGGAGAAGATGCTTGGACTCCATCTTCCGGAATAGTTCCTTCTTCAATTGAGAAAAATACACAACTTGAAGATAGTGAAGATTCTGATATAGAGCCTGAGTCTAGTGTTATAAACATTAAAAGAAAAAGGAAAAATTTCACTAATGCTAATACTTACAAGAAAGCAAAAAAAGTTGGAGGTGCTCAGAAATTGTCACACCAAATTGATAGACTTTGTGAGGCTATGGAACGTAGGAGCTCCAATAAAAATGATATTTTGGGACCTAGTATAACTCAAGCAATAGAAGAATTGGATGCTATACCGGATATAGATCCACTTGGACAAATTTATATGTTTGCAACTCGACTCTTCTTAGATAAAGATAAAAGAGAGCTGTTCGTTGCCTTAAAGCATAAAGAAGTCAAAATTGCGTGGTTAATGAACGAAAAGAATGTCCAAGAGGAGAAGGAGAATAATTTATTTACAAAGCTTTTTTAAGATTTTTTTACATTCATTTTATAGACCATGAGTTGTGTCTGCTGTTTACATTCATTTGCTTGGATTTGTTTATTTTATTTGATCTTCTTTATTGCAAATAAAAATTACAATACTTTCCTTTCTTGATATATTATTCTATTTTTTTTAATCTTTGTATTCTTTCTTTTAATATAATTATTATACAGTGCATTGGAATATGGAAATTGATTATGATGAAGAGGAAGAGGAAGAATTTGATCGAGTTTTAACTTCTACAGCATGTTTGGTCTTCCAATATTATAATAAGTATATCTATAAAAGACCATGCATGACTTCTACACAAACAGGAAACAAATGGCTTAAAGAGATATTAGAAGGGAATAATAGCCGTTGTTGCAGCATGTTTAGGATGGAAAAAGATGTTTTCAAAAGACTATGCTATGATTTGGAAACAAACTATGGTTTATGTGCCTCAAGGAGAATAAGTGCTGCAGAAATGCTAGCAATGTTCCTATTTGTACTAGGAGGTGGAAACTCAAATAAGTCAACTAAGGAGCGGTTTCAACATTCCGGTGAAACAATAAGTCGAAAATTTGAAGAAGTGCTACAAGCTGTGTGCAAAATGGCCATAGACATTATACAACCAAAGGATCGTGATTTTAAAGAAGTGCCTACAAAATTAAAGAATGATGATAGATATTGGCCTCACTTTAAGGTAATTTATATATTATTTATTTTAAAAAATATTATAAATAATTACCAAAAAATTATTATCTTTCATTGCATGTGTTGGTATTAAATTTGCTTTATAGTATTTGTAAAATTAATGTTCTAATCATGTTAATCATAGGATGCAATTGGTGCTATAGATGGAACTCATGTGCCAGTGATTGTGTCTACTGAAGACCAAATTCGATTTATTGGTAGAAAAGGAATTCCAACCCAAAATGTTATGGCTGCATGTAATTTTGATATGGAATTTACTTTTGCTTTGGCCGGTTGGGAAGGGACAGCTCATGACACAAGAGTATTTTTATATGCAATTGGTACATCTGAGTTGAACTTTCCAAAACCTCCACCAGGTAATACTTGATTATCTTTAAGATTAAATTATATACTCCATATATAGATTTAATTTCTTATCATGTTTTCTTTCATTTAATAATATACAGGTAAATACTATTTAGTAGATGCAGGCTATCCAGAAAAGAAAGGTTATCTAGGACCATACAAAGGAGCAACATATCATTTGCCAGAATTTCGTCGTGCTAATGGACCTTCTGGATACTACGAAATATATAACTATGCTCATTCTTCACTTAGAAGCGTGATAGAACGTACGTTTGGAGTTTGGAAAAAGAGATGGAAAATTTTACGAGATATGCCTAGTTTTAGCTATAAAAAACAAATTCAAATTGTTATTGCAACAATGGCTCTGCATAACTACATTAGACGTTATTCTACAAGTGATCGTAAGTTTAAAAAATATGATCAGATGGACGTTGAGCTTGAAGAAGAAGATGGATATGGCGATGAAGGTGAAGCTGAAAATGGAGTTGAAAAAGTTGGAGATGAGTTTCTTGGAACTATGGAGATGGTTCGAAATAATATAGCATTAAGTTTGATTGGTGGAAAAAATTAGATTATAGTAATTTAGGTAATTTAATATTTTTAGTAATGATGTTTAGGATAAAATAAATTTTTATGATACTTATATAAAATTTTTAAGTTAAAAAATAGAAGAATTTATTTATTATATTTATGTTTATTATGAATTTTTTATTTTAACATTATTTTATTTTAAAATATTATATAAAATTTTAAAGAATTTGAAAAAAAAATTATTTTTTTGTTATAAACATATTTATTATAATTTTTTCAACTTTTAAAAGCTGTTTTACCAAACACAATTATGGTGCTTGTACTTATTAAAAGCCATTTTTAATTTGATTTTACCAAACGTAAGTGCTGCAGCTTTTAAAAAGCTGTCTTTTAAAAGACAGCTTTCATAAGCTACTTTTAAAAAGCAAAAGCTTTACCAAACTAAGCCTAAGTCTACTTGATTTGCTGGCTGATCTCCCCCCTGCTCTGAGTTTCAGAAATATGGTTGGATCAGGTTCAATTTCTTTTTCTTCATCTGATTGTTCCTCCTCTTCTTGATTATTATTGTTGTGAGTTATTCGAGCATTGGTAAACTTGGCTATCTGGTTGCCATTCTTTGATCTTCTGTTGTCATGCGCTGATTAATCTGTTGTAATTCTATTACCATCCTAAGAAGTTCAGAGGTGTTGGAGGAAGTTGATCAGCCATGGTTGCACGCTAATTGGAGCTCAAAGTAAGTTTAAATCCTTGGCTCCATGGTGAACGCCAATTGTTCTTGTGTGACCTGACTTTGATATAGCCCGTCCCCAAGCGACCGTCTTCTAGCTAGTCTCCAAATGGGATGAGTTATACATCGGTTACAAAAAGAATAAAGAGAGTGAATACCTGCAAAAAGCACTCTAACGCTCAAATTAGTATGTAAACAATGAACTCTTCTCAAAAAAGTAATCTTAGACCAGTGTCTTATCTTTTTTTTAGGCTTACTCTTTTTTATAATTGGAGTATATATCACTACATGTTATTAGTTAAAATCTCGCTGATAATAACAAATAAAAATATATAAAACGTTTTATATGATATTGATATTAATGTCTGATCTATAACGTACAAAACCAAATTATAATGTATAATCAATTTATAACAGTTATATCAAATTTATTATTTTTTTTTGCACTTTGTTATCCAATATCTGGATTTTAAGTCCTTAAAATTTTGTAAGGATTTAGGCTACAAACAAATACTTTGAAATTTTATAAAATGTTATTCGTTATAATTTGGTGTACCAGTGTAATATTTATTTACATGCTGATATGATGATTGCAAAACTTTTTTTTTATTCTACTTCATTCTATATCTGTCTTTAATACACTTCGTTAACTAATACTCATAAAAAGAATTGATCCTAATTTCAAAATTTAAATCTTAAACCTTAAATAACAGTCAAAACTGTATTTTGCAAGAAATCAGAAAAATCAGTAAAACAAATTGTAAAATTTTGACATAAGTGAGCCCTGTTTTGGATTGAAATTAAAGTTTATAAACACCAAAAATAATTTTCAGAGTTTAATTCACACCGAAAATGGACCAGGAGTAGTCCAGCCTTGCAGGACCTGTGTACTAATCTAATTATTGGAAACCTACACAAATAGTACTACTCCTGTGGTAGACATAACTAGATATGTTGAAATTTGAAAACCAATAATATTTAAGAGATAATAAAAGATTAGTACAAATAGCTTAAATTTATTTTATTTAAACTATTTCAAATGTATTATTATATATTACGAAAGACTTCATGCATGAATTTTGTGTTACTCTTCATATTACCGCTTTCTTTTTTACGAAAACAGAAATATAGAGACTTAAAAAAATAAAAAATTTATTATTTATTATTAACAATAAAATTTACTCTTGTATATATGAATTGTTTGGTCCAGTCTATATTAGTCGAAATAGAATCTGAGAGGATTGTGCCCACAGAAATTTATACCCTTATCGATCTCTTCTTACTTTATTTGCATCCATCCATTGTTGTGGGACATGCAACACTACACTGTACTGTACACTACACTGTAGAATAGGTCAAGTTCATCTGCTTTTGTCCTTTAGGAACTTAATTTTGGAAGATGGGGCTGTTGTTGATGAGTGCTAAGGTTAGGAAATTTAATTGGCTATTTTTATTCACCTACATGAATGGTTTTTACATCGAAAATATTTGGAAATTAAATTATTACTTTTCCAATAATTAATCAATAATTTGTCTTCATCTCTAATTTTTTTTTCCAAAAAAGTTCTCTTTTTAAATTATTTTTGTATCTAGCATGCTTTCATGTAAATGCCTCTTCTCAAATAGAAGCCTAAGCAATATTCAAACAACAGTGTTACATGTAAAGTAAATAATTTTGTTTTGGACTAGTAGTTTGACAATAATAATTTATACCTATATTTACAGATATTTTATATACATAAAGCATATAATTTACATATATAAGTGAATATAATTTGTATCTACAATGCCATGAAATTATCTTTAGCATTTTGAAAGATGAAAAGTAAAATCCAAATTAGTTTTCCATGAATTTTAAGTTAGATACTTTGGTCTTTTAATAACTTTTATTATTCTAAAAGTCTCTAAGAATTACTTCGATCAGGCATATTAATTTTTTTTGTTGCTTTCAATAAAATTTTTAATATACACATGTTAGAGAAATAACTCTTAAAAAAATTTATTATGAGTCGAATTATTAGGTTTTCAAAAAATATCATTATAAAATAAATTAATTACTTTAGGTCTCAAAGGCTTTTAGAATAACAAAAATTTTTAAAGATCAAACTATTTAATTTTAAATTTTTCTGAGATCAATTTAAATATTTACTGAGCAATGATTAATCTGTTGAATCCATTGAAAAAAAGCTAAACAATTAGATAAATACACATGTTTCTATCTAACTTTAGGTTTAAGATATACATAGTTATAAAAGTTTTAATGCTTATATAAATATATACATTATCATTGCAAAAATAACGTCTTTCACATATCAATCACAAGAATCAAACTCAAGCTTTTATAAAATTTGAAGTTGTTCATTGTTAACTATCTCAATTATGTTTGGCAGTAAATTAGCTAATGAGAAAGTATAGGTATCATAACTCCTCGACAACCTATATCTATGCTATCCTACATTAATTGAATACATATTATGCCCGACCAACCGAACCTACTATTTGGATTAGACCCGATCAATAATTTCTACGTTCAAATATTCAATAGAATCATGCATGGACTCTTATATGCTATATATAAATATAATAACAATTAGCAACACTATTACCTTTTGTAAAGTGGTCTAAAGGGAGAGGGAAAAACAAAAGAATTTCCACCGAATAGTTTTTTTTTTTTATTTGTTCACTCAAGATTTGGCATCTCCTTTATTTTTCCCCTCAATATATTGAGTGTGATATATATGGGGTATCTTTTTATTATTTGCTTGCACTAGTACTATAGCATTATGAACTTTGGATCTCACTTTACCAAAGAGGTAATCAAAGCATTTTATTTTGTTTGGAACGTAAAATCAGAGAAAGAAAAGAACAAGAAAGAAAGGGAAAAAAAGTTGGTGCATCGTCTCATCTTTTCAAACAGCAAAAAAGAGATACGGGACATAGAAGGTGGGAATTCAAGGATATGCCTGCTATAATATATTAAAACAGAAACACCCAATGTTTACTAGGATTAGGAATATAAATGGACCACTAAATGAACTTTCGTAAAATGGAATGGTTTAAAGTATTCTGTTTAATAAAGTTATGATAAGGGCGGCCAGGAACTTAGTTGAAACAAAACACAAATATATGTACATAAGAAAACCTCTATTCTTTTTATTTTGGGGCCGGGTAATGATATAAACCTCTATTTATTTATTTATTAATTTTTGGCCTTCAAGGAGGAACGAAATGGTTTAAATATTTTTTTGGTTCGCTTCAGTCTAGTTTCAGGATATGCAGACATGTGCTCGGGCGAGCTTGCGAGGCATGATGCTCTTAGTAATTTCCATTATAGTAAGGTGCTTCAACCGAATGACATCCTACCCATTTTATTTGGTGAATACATAATATGGTTGCTATATTTTATAGAAAAAATGTTTGATAAATTTCTTTGATAGTTTTTCACATTCATCGTGTTTGGAACAAAATTTTTTGTAATATTACTGTTAAGAATTTTGAGTTATAATTTATATTGACCCAGATGTTTACTAACATTGGTTAACTTACTCCAATAATTTTGATGCTTAATCGTTTGGGAGCCACTCAAATAGAAACGTTTAAAATGTATTTTTTAAAAAATATTTTTTAATAATTAAAATTTAATGCATATAATCGATTAAATTATATTATTTTTATCAAAATTTGAGATAAATTAATTTGGCTGAAAAATTAATAAATTAAATTTTAAAATGATCTAAATTAATATTTTTTTAAAAATAACTACAATAATCCTATTATAAAAAATTATTAAAATACTTCTATTATATATATATATATATATATATATATATATATTAAAATTTTAAAAATCCTAAATCCTAACTCTATAACCGTACAAAGAGAAGAAAAAGACTAGGATTTAGAGTTTTCAAAATTTATATACAATAATAATAAGAATAAGAGTATTTTAGTTATTTTTTATAATAGATATATTATAGTCATTTTTATAAAAAATATTAATTTAGATTGGTTTAGCAGTAATTCACTAATTTTTTAGCTAAATCAATTTACAATTTAATTTTGACAAAAATAACATAATTTAATCAATTATATGTATTAAATTTTAATTATTAAAAAATATCTTTAAAAAAAGACATTTTAAACATCTTTATTTGAGTGCCTCCCTAAACGTTTTCGACTTTTGGTGAGTAGGATCTCATCTAAAATTTTATGGATAAAAATAAGATCCAAATTCATTAGTTTGAACTTTGAATAGATCTTTTACTCTTTTAGATAAAAGAAAACAAATTTTTTTTGTAATATATTTTATTTAAGAATTTTCCATTAACTAAAAAATTATTACATATAATTAAAAATATTCGCTTAAACAAATGATAATCAAGTAATCCGTTCAAGTGGTTTTTGTATTTTGTTTTTATCTTATCACTAAAAATCCGTTTATAGAAAATGATAATGGACTTTGCTCAACTAATCAATCTTGGTCTAAGATAACATAGAAATGGGCCCTAGTGGGCTTGGAGACTTGGGCTGGGCCACACACGCGATGCACATGAGCACCGATTGCACAGAGAAACGTCGGAGGAGAAGATGGAGTGCGCCGCGAAGGGCAGCGGAAGAACGCGCTGCACCGGCGCCGCCACCAGGCCCTGCGCTCGCTGCGGAGCCGTTGCTTATTGCTCTCTCTCTCATCAGGTCCCTCTCTCTATCTCAATTTCTGATCCGCAGTTTTGAACATATTTTCGCTCGCTGAATAGTTCTGCGTTTCACAAATTTCTTCATATCTCTCCGTTTTTTCTTTGAACCCTAGATTGAACACTGGAGTAGCCACAAACATGAGTGTGATAGGTTAGAGCAACAGATGGAGAGTGTGCATTTACTCAATGATTTTCCTTTCACTTTCTCTCAAGAAGCTACAGTTCAGGTGATTTCTGATTCTAACAACCTTCAAAGAAAACATTGTTACCGTAAAGTGTTCATATATGCTTTTTATGCTAATTTAGCTTTTTCAACAGATTTGTTTGAAGCAGGAAACTAGGTGTTCTTTCTTGAGCAAGAGGGGAATCCATCAAAAGGGGATGTGGATGATCGAATGCCGTTGTGGCGAATCGTCTGCTTCATTTGATTGTTTACGGTTCTCTTGTTTCCTTCAAGCTTCATATTCTGAAACTTTTTGTTAATCAAAATTATGTTTGGCCTAATCATTACAAAATAGAAAGTTAAGACATTTTATGGTGTATTTACTTGGCTTAGAACAAGCTGGTCTAAGGAGTTTAGTCTTGGCAGGTTAAACAACAGTTGGGATCTTCCAAGAAATTTGTATCCTTGTTATGGTAATACAATTGAAGCTTGTTTCTCCATTCCAAGTTCCTCATATGTATTAAATTGAAAAGAAAATAAAATCCAATATATAAATGTTTAGCACCCGAATCTCAAATTCCGGTGCAGTTGCATAGTTGGAGTGACTACTATAATTGGAGGTGCATTCCACTGGACTCACCTGCTGCTTTGCTGCTTCACTGGGTATGATTGTGTAGCCCCTTTTCTTTCTTTTTTTCTTTCTCAAAAGTGTCTATCTCATTTCACTGGGTATGATTATGTAACAATTAGGCTTTTTTAGTTTGTTTGTAACTAAAGAAGTACAAGAAGGGGAATGGACCTAATCTTTTGATGTAGTTAATGTTAGATGGAATGTGCAGGGCCTTTAAAACAATTTTCCCACTAGTGTTTGAAATATTTAAAATAGAAAAGAATTTCTAATTTCACCTTGCAAATTATAAACTGGAACTTGCGGAATGTATTTGTTTTCTGTTGACTACTTAATAGAGCAGAAACCACCATTGAAAGTTTCCTCCTCTGATAAAATTAGAGGTGTAAGAAGGATATAACCCACAATATCTTTGATAACTTTTTTTATTTTTTATTTTTTAAATTGTATGCTTTGCCTGTTTCAGCCACTTACAATATATCATGCTGCTCAACTAGTTGGAATTGGAACCCTGAATCCTGAAGTCTGTGATAAGTTGTACCTACATTACCTTGGTATATAATTTCTTAAAAACTCCCTGTTCTTTCGAAGCATTCAAATTTAAATATGAATTCTTTTTTACACTACATATTCAAGCATTAATGATCAATTTTTTTTTAATGGAAGGACCTGAGAAAGAATTGCTACAACTAGATGTATTTGGAGAACTACAGGCACTCTTCCCCGGCGTACATATTCATATTGAACTTGTTGGACCTGCAATTCCTCCACAAAGGTCTGATGCATTGCTGTAATCAGTAAATAAATGTTCTATGAGCTGATACTCGACACTATTTGCTCTAACTATTTGTCCTTCATCCCTCCGAGTAAACAGGGATGGTGAGAAGATCAGCATTTCCAGATATGCTTCTTCCAATGAAGACCAGAGTACCTGCAAATCAGCGAGTGAAAATGCCATTTTATCAACACAGAGTGGCATTACTTCGGCAGTAACATTGCAGCTGTGGCATGGACTCTATCATGACCGATATAGAGATATTGTTAAGGTATCTAATTTAATATTAGATAAGAACCAATATAAAACTAATGTTGAGAAATGCTTGTTCCTGAATTCTAATATGTTGCTGTACTTGAACACAATAAATTCCTCTTAATTAACATTATACTTGCAGGATTCCTCCCCTCATCTAGTGATTGCTCCAAATGGTGGCATTGCTGCCTATCCAAGTTGGTTACCTAGTATTGTATGTCATTACCATGTTCTTATCCTTTATTTTGGTGTTAGTTATAGGTTCTACCTTCCTCTTTATTATTGTACTTACTTAAAACAAACAACAATTAGGGTATATTCGAAGTGCGTTTTATGTTACTCCTTTTCTATTTTGGTGTCCAAATAACAGGAGTTAATTGAAAAACTAGATGTCCCAGCCGTTTTTACTGATTATTGTGAGGAAGCTTGTCATCTTGCAGCAAGTTGCATTGAGAATGTAATTAGTCGCTCTTTTAGACTGCCTGTAAGCTTTTATTAGTTCTTTTTCTGCTTGTAATTGGTCTCTCTCTCTCTCTCTCTCACCCTGTCTTCTAATGAATTATTGTGAATTCTCCTTGTAGGTTCAGGTAAATCCTTTCAGGCAACCTATTGCTGTGGAAGATAGTGTGTTGTTGCTTCCCTGCTACTCAAATTGCTTTGTTTTTGGAATGTAAAGAGCCATCCTCTGAAATGATTGAGTTAATTTTCACTGATACTAACGCCAAGATTGGCCTAACTTGTTGGAACTTTTGTGTACGTAGAGGTGCTGCCAGTTCGATGGTAGTGACCCGTTGAGGGAATCATTGTTGGCAATCACCTCTTATCCATCTTGTCTTCCACATGCAACATTTCCATTGATTGATAAAATTCAACCAACCTTCAGTCTAGTGGAAATGCTAATCATATGTTAATAAAATATACTTTGTTTTACAATAGAGACTCTGACTGCTGCTAATATTTTGTTACTACAATGAACAATGTTATACCCAGACTTATTTGTGGCTATCTCAGTTTGTTAGTAACTTAGTATAGTCTTGCACTCTTCTTTGGTCATGTGTTCAAGTCACTTTTCGGACCCTCATTGTTCAAAAACGAGAGAGAGAGAGAGAGAGAGAGAGATTAACCAAAGTGGTTTGGCTAATATAGTGCTTGTGAATTGTGATAGTGAAGTAGAGTAGTGGAGTCGCTATAATCTAGTGGGATGCCAGCAAATTGATATAAGTAGAGAAATTAAAATCAATCATAAATAGAGCAATTAATTATGAGATGAGGGTGTGCATATGTGTTGGTAATAGTGAAGTACGATTTCACTTTTCCTATTATTTTTACTTTATCTCTGTTTTTTTCTCCAAAAAATATATAAATAAATGATCTATTTATTGTAGTTGAGCCAAGTCATCAACAATTATTAAAGTGAAATCATTTAACAAATTTATTATATTTGAACCGTATATAGGTAGATGTATAACATTAACATACTATATATGCTTCGACATGCTAAATAACGATAATGATATTAAGGATATTAGGGGGAAATTTTTCTTTAGAGAAAAGGTTAAGAAGTCAAGGATAATGGCGAAGTTGTAGAAAAATTTATTACAAGCATTAAAATAAAAATAAATAAATAAATAAATAGTTTTACCAAATTGATTGATTGAAACAGGTATTTGTACTTTTAAAAAACATAAACTTCTTATTTTATTTTTGATAAATTAAGAAGACAATAACAACTTTTAAATCATTCGAATACTTTTGAAAACACTAAAGATAAAATTTTTTTAAATTAGCTTATACTTTTTAAAATTAAAAAGCTTAGTGTCATGTTATATATGCCTTGTCATCATGTTCTGTGCCTTGCATTTATAGTAAGATCGGATGAGTTTATTGACAACAATTCAAGTGTCCAACACTATAAAATATGGTGTGCCTTATTAGCTGGTTTGACACTATTGATTGACATAATCGCATTTTAAAATTTTACATATCCCATGCTAAGATACTAGTAATTGCCCTATAGCCAATAATTTATCTGCATCGATCTCATTCCATCCATCAACCTTATTGATTTGAAAAGCTAGCCAAAGGCCTCTTGACATCTGATCTACTATTAAAATTGCAAATCAACACACTGGTTTTGGGAAATAATAAAGAACACATAGCAACGCATGCACCAATGCAACTTTAATTTAAACCACTATAAAAATAAGCAGTGAATTAAAACGGTAGTTTATTGATAACCATAGTCTGTAAAACCACTATAAATTGTAATTAGCAACATAATCCTGCTCCTGTCACTGTCGTGCATCAGGACGCTCAGAATACAGTGCGTCCAATTCATCCAACAATTTGCGGCATTCTGGAGAACTCACTGGAGTAAGAGGCCGATAGCGCCTAATATAAATCTCTAATACTCCTCCTCCTCCTCTACTTCTATATGAGGGCTTTCAGACTGCAATGGTGGTAGTATATATAGTTAGCGATAAACACGATATGGTAGAGGGGAAAAAATTATGAGGCTTCAAAATCAAACGTTAAACACCAATAGAGATTGTGATACAACATTCTGGAAACCAGTGGAACAATAACAGTACCCTTCAGGTTCCGTTCTTGAATCAACAGAGACATGAAGAGCTTTCTTTCCACCAGCCTGATTAATGGGCTTTCCTGCCATCTATGTTTCTATAATTCCTCAAGCGTCAGAGGATTTGTACTTTGAATTTTTCTGAGGTAGGGAGAAGATCAGACTTGATAGCCACGGGAGAGGATCAGCGACGACGATGGGAGACCTTCAGCGACGGTGGCTCACGGGAACGACTTCGGCAACGGCGAAGCTTGCACGGGAGCCTTTGAGATTTCACTTCAGCGACAGAGGATTTGAACTTTGAATTTGCACGGAAAATAGAAATTTGGGGCTAGCGTTAGTATTATGGCTCAATAATTTCTATACGGGAATTAGATTGGTGTTTTGCTTAATAATGGAGGAATAGTGTGTTTTACCCGATGGTGGTTTTATGTTTAACACGCAGGGGCGTGGTGGCTGCGTGGAGTGTCAGGTGAGATGACGTGGCGTAGGATGAGTGAGACACGGTGGCAAAACGTGGAGGCGTGCTAACTCATGACGTGGGGGCGTGATGATGATGTGGCGGAGCAAGAACTAGCCACGCTGGCATCACGTGGGGGCGTGATGATGATGTGGCGGACCAGGATTTGGCCACGCAAGCACCACGTGGGGGCGTGTTGGGGAGCATCACGTGGGGGCGTGATGACGTGGCACGTGGGGGCGTGATGACACGTGGCAGTACGTGATTCGCCTGAGGCAATCAAAACGTAGGGGCGTAGTGAATGCTACCTTCTATATAAGGCAGTGCACAGCTTCATTTTCATTCTGAGGAAGTGTGTGAGTGTTCTTTGAGTGTGTTTTTGGTGTAATGGAGGGTACTACAAACTTGGTAGTGTATCGCGACGGTGAGATAATACGTAATACTCATAAGGGAGTGAGGTTTGTGTGCCAGAATCCGTTTTCGTTTGTGGTTCCATGCACCATGACGTTTATGGAACTTCAGAATGGTCTCTGTCAAAGCATGGAGAACGGAACGTTAATGAGAGTGAGCAGAATTCTGTACCGGAATCCGGTTGTAGTTTTTGGTGGTCTAATACAGTTTGATACCATGCCAATTACTAACGAAGTGACTATGCATAATATGTTTCAAATTCACCGGCAGACGCAGATGCGACAGCCACATATTGAGCTGTATGTTGAGTTTGAAACCGTAGAGGCAGAAGGGATTCAAAATGAATTAGAGGTGGAGGATGATAGAGCAGCAGTGTACGAGGGAATGAATAGTGACAGCGAAGAGGACTTCGAAGCTACTTATGAAGCCGGCGACGAAGACGAGGATGGTGATGTGGGAGTTGAGAAAGCAGCTGATAATGTAGTGGTTCACCCATCGATCAGTCAACCAATGAACGTGCCACCTTTTATGCGTGAGTTGGATCTCGACGCCATGCATGCACCGGAGTTTCCGGAATATTCAAACATAGGTACGTGATGACCGAATAATATGTTATCTTTAATATATACTTTGGATTGATTAGTAAACGATGATGGGCACTTTCTGTAGGCGTTGCTGATCCCGAGGACGGAGAGTTCCGGATTGGAGTGGAATACAGTTCTAGAAAGTCGGTCGTGGCAGCAATTAGAAGTTACACTATCGCTAGAGGAGTTGACTACGAAGTGTATGAGTCTGAGCCACAAACGTTCTATGCAAAATGCAAGATGTACGGGCGTGGGTGCGACTGGCTTATCCGAGCCAGCTTGATACGGAAAAAAGGTTGTTGGGAGATACGCAGATACAACGGTAGGCACACGTGCACAACTGGAGTGATTTCACAGGATCATTCCAAGTTGGACTCGGACACAGTTGCTGAGGCTATAAGGCCATTGGTCGAGACTGACCCGTCCATAAAGGTGAAAACTATAATAGCCGAAGTCCAGTCAAGGTTCAACTATACCATCAGTTACCGAAAGGCTTGGTTGGCAAAACAGAAGTCCATAGCGAAAGTTTTCGGTGATTGGGAGGAGAGTTACCAAGCCTTGCCGTGGTGGCTCTCGGTTATGGTTCAGAAGATTCCAGGGTCAGTTGTCCAGATAGAAACACGCCCACTCTACAATGGGAATGAAGAGGCTCAAGGGGTAAAAATACTTCATCGCGTATTTTGGAGTTTCAATCCATGCGTTAGGGCATTCAGGCATTGCAAACCCCTAGTACAGGTTGACGGAACACACCTATATGGAAAGTACAAAGGTACACTTCTGGTCGATGTTGCACAGGATGGGAACCAGAACATTGTGCCTATTGCTTTTGCTTTAGTGGAAGGGGAGACAGCTGATGCGTGGCACTTCTTTCTAAGGAATCTGCGAATGCATGTTGTCAGAAAAGATGGTGTGGGTATGATCTCGGACCGGCATGAGTCAATTCGGGCAGCGGTAAATCGTTCCGGAAGTGACTGGCAACCTCCAAGAGCATGGTGGATGTTTTGTATAAGGCACATCGGCAGCAACTTCCTACGCGCATTCAAAGTCCCTCACTTGCAGAAGCTTGTGGTCAATATTGGGTATTCAAGAACGGTGGAGGAGTATAACATCAACTATAAGAGGTTCGAAGAGCGAGGTGAGGCATATGCCAGGTGGTGCGATGCCATTGGGCTTAGACATTGGGTATTGGCATTCGACGAGGGACATCGTTGGGGCCATATGACGACGAACCTTGTCGAGTGCATTAACTCAGTGTTGAAGGGTGCCCGTAATCTACCTGTGTTGGCACTAGTTCGAGCAACATATTATCGGTTAAATGAACTTTTTGTGCGGAAGAGTGCTGAGTCTTACGAACGCAAACGTGCGGGATATACTTATTCCGTATTCGCACAGCGGCGGATAGAGGCAAGTATGCAACAGGCTGGGAATATAGTTGTGCACCGTTTTGACAGACGGAATGAAGTATTTGAGGTGCGCGAAATGACTAGTAGAAAGGTGTTAGTCGTTGATCTTGCACGACGTACGTGTGACTGTGGGCACTTTCAGGTAGAACGAATACCATGTCGTCATGTTATTGCTTGCTGTGCTAACCAGCGAATCGATTGGCACGTGTATGTGCATGACGTGTACAAGATGACAGAGGTTCGTAAGGTATATAAATTTGAGTTCTCACCGTTAGGTGATGCCGAGACATGGCCTGCGTATGAGGGACCCACATTGGTCGCTAATCCCGCCTTGAGGCGAACGTCAAAAGGTCGACCAAAATTGACCAGATACTTGAACGAAATGGACTCACGCGACATGCGTGGTCCTCGGATCTGCCGTCTCTGTGGTGCTCAGGGACATAGTCGGAGTCGATGTCCTCAGCGTGCCGGATCGAGTGGTGGGGGGGAATGACTTTTATTTTCATTGTATTTGTATTTTTGAATTTGCATTTTTATAATAAATTTTCTTTCTTGTCTAAGTCGTGTTTGTATTTTTAAATTTGAGATTATCCGTTGATGGTTCAGAACATGATAAACACACAGAACATTAAAATACATTGAAACATAGTATCAAATGGTTCAGAACATGATAATGTTAACATTTACTGCCTTACTGAAACAAACATACATATTTTAACTACAGATAACATCGACCAACATACAGAACATTAAAATACATTGAAACATACTATGAAATGGTTCAGAACATGATAATGTTAACATTTACTGCCTTACTGAAGCAAACATACATATTCTAACTACAAATAACATCGACCAACATACAGAACATTAAAATACATTGAAACATACTATCAAATCTTAAAAACCCAACCCGATGCTCACTTCTTACGACCCATCCAGTTCAATGCCTTATCCATCATGCTCAGACCTGGCTTTGACGGAGTATACCTATCAGGTGGATGTCGCTCCGTCCGAAGGTCATATGGGTGACCTGCAACTGAGTCACCCATACCTGTCTCTACCCGAGGTGCCGACCCACCCGCCTCAGCTGGATCTGCTGACCCACCCGCCTCTGCTGGATGTGCCGATCCACCTGCCTCTGCTGGAGCGGATGCGCCGGGGTTGTACTCGTCAACAAGTGTGTATGTCCGCCGAAGGAATCCACTATCACACGATGCACCTTCTGACGTGTGGTCGGAAGCAGGATGCTGCAAACCATGGCTCATACCAACTGATGCCCCACGTGGATCAGCTGCTTCCGACGGTGAATGCAGAGCACTAAAATCTGACCAACCACCCAAACTAGCATTGCCCCAATTCTGTAGTTGTTGATCTCCGTGACCGCCGATGGAAAAGTCGAACCAATCATGACCGACTGGAATCGTCAGTACCGGCTGAGAGTGCTGCGAATGGTGGCTGTGCTGAGAGTGATGAGAGTGGTGGCTGGACGCACTCTGGTCCTGTGGCTGAGGTGGCTGTGGTACATAATAAGGAACCGGCTCAAACACTGCATGCTGAGGTGGCTGAGGTGGCTGAGGTGGCTCAGGTGGCTGAGGTGCAGGTGGCTCAGGTGGCTGAGGTGCAGGTGCATGAGGAACATACGCCGACAATCTCAGCATATGTCCGAATGAGCGCACGTACCAATCCCGATACTCCGGGGTCGGTATGAAGTCCCATGTCGGAAGGGGGTGTAGATCCCGCATTCGAGTGTTTCGCCTATTGCCCCACTCCGCTATCCAATCCCCAAGCAAAACTGTCCAGTCATAAAACTGCACTCCGCGAAGAGCCATGCAATGCTGCTCTAGTGGAATGTCCCTAGGTACTCGCGGTGGGGGCTGTGCGAACCCAAACTGACGCATCACTCGATCCGCAGGGTGCCACTCGATACACTCAAACAACAACAACGGAGCAACGATATCACACACATCAAGATGTCTATGTAACTCGACGGGAATGATCATTCCTTGGTACGGCCGCCACTCAAACTGCCACAGATAATTCGAATGTCAGAACCCTAACATTAATCTTTGGATCTAGGATTCATTAAAACCATAAATATTTACCTCCTGCATGTAGTCTATATCATGCCTAAATGTCACAACAGTCTTCTCCAACCACGCTGTACTCCGCTCCGCATGACTCCACCTGAAACATGATACAATGAAAAAATTTATGTCAGTAACCGTAACTGAAACATGCATAATGAATATATTCTCCGACAAGAACCATAAATATTTACCTCATGGCAACTGGTATCTCAGCAGGTGGAAGGATATGCCTCGGTACGAGCGAAATACACGGCATTCGCTCCCATGCCCAAACAAACAACAGGTTAAGAGGACCATCCATCTCCTTCGTATCATATCGTGATGCACGGCATAGTGCTCGGTAAAGATGAGCGAGACATGCTGAACCCCAACTATAAGTATGGATCCGCTCGAAATCGCGAAGCAATGGTAGATACTTCGCATGGGCATATGCGGTCGACTTATCTGTGAATAGGGTCGACCCTAACAGACAGAAAATCTGACATCTCACGTATCTCCTTATAGACTCTTTAGTGTCCAACGGCTCCTCATCTCTGACATTTCGAACCCAACCGAGCTTTATATAGGATTTTGAATTACGACTGAGCACCGGTTGACGACCGAATATTGCCATGCTGTGACTCTGAACGAAATCACTACTACTGTCAGTCCATCCACTCACAGGCTCTCCATCAATTGGTAAGCCAAATATATGTGCGACATCCTTCAATGTCACCGTAACCTCACCCACCGGCAACACAAAAGTGTGAGTCTCCGGCCTCCACCTTTCAACCAGAGCAGCTAACAACGGGTGAGATCCTCTTATCATCCCAATCCTAGATACGTGGTGGAATCCGGTGGCACGTAAGTAGTTTTCAACCCTCGGGTTCCAACTCTGTGGCGGATCCAATTTACGCACCAACAAATTTCTGTTGGGCTGCATCAATAAAATTATATTTGTTATATTACCTATAAATATGCACGTATTAATAATAAACAAATATTAATAATAATATTTACATATTTATTTATTTCAATAATAACAAACAAGCTATATATTTTTTTTTCTGATATTTATTTATTTATTACTTTAACAATGTATTAAACTTTTGAATTTGGTCAACATTTATATTATTTATTTATTTTACTATAGTATTATTTTTATATTTTTATCGTAAAAAAATATATTTTTTTAAAAAATTTTTACTTTGTCGTATTATAAAAAACTATTGTATAACAATTAATTAATTATACACAAAAAAAGTTTATATTTAAAATTAAATTAAATAACAGCAAATTAAATTTTTTAATATTTTTATAACAGCAGAATAATTTAAAATTAACAAAAACAAACTAAATAACATAAAAAACAGAAATAAAAATACACAACCCTTCCGAGCTTATAATTTAGCAACTTACATAGATTGGATGATCCAAATAATTTATAATATGTTCCTCTGGAGCTTTATAATCACGAACCATTCTTTAAAATAAAAATAAAATAATATTTTTTTTCCTTCCTTTTTTTTCCACCGGCGGTGAACGGTGAGCAACAAAACAGCCCTCCTTGGAAGAACACTTCTCACCTGTTTATATGGAGCAACAGTAAGCTCTCCTTCCCACTCTCACTAACACTAACACTCTCTATCTATATATTTGTAACGCTAGCTTCGTTTATATAGAGCTTCAAGCCCTGCATGCTGTTTACCGGGGTGAGACATGTCCCCTGCATGCCAGCAGCTTCAGCACGCCCCCCCGTGGTGCATCGGGACTCTGCCACGCCAGCTCCACCACGCCCCTGCGTGGTGCCAGTCACTGCATGTCGGCCACGTCAGCTCGCCCCCGCGTGGTGTGCCACGATGCATTCCGACCCCGTCATCTCGCCCCTGCGTGGTGAGACACGTTGAATCGTGGCTGGGTCACCACGCCCCTGCGTGTTGACCACCACTTCCACCACCCGGTAAATCCCCCCATCCCCCAATATTCTCCCAATACACCAACACCTTTTCCATAAGAATAATAATTTCCGTAGTATTATATCACTTAAAGTATTATAATCTCATCTAAATATAAACTAAATAAATATTTAAATATCAAAAACAAATATTAAAATTTATTACAATTTCGTTAGGCAACTAAAATTTTTTTTACCAACTCTTGCCAATTTTTGTTGAATTGGATTTCAAAATCCATAAAAAAAACACACTTTATTTACTCAAATTTACAATAATTTAGAATGATATTTTACCACTTTTTAATAGAAATTTTTTAATTGGATCGGTGTCTTTTTTATGGCCGTATCTTTTTTACTAAAAGTGTTTTTGTGGTTGTGTCTCCTAAATGTGTCTCTTTATGCATGTGTCTTTTAGTAAATGTGTCTTTGATCGAATTAAGAAAATAGAAACAAGATAGAAAGAATGCGTTGTAGTAGACAGCGGCGATGCAGATCGCGAGGAGAGGGTGCTGCAGTGGTCCTTCAGAAAAAAAAATTGCGCTTGCAAAGCACGCGTTGCAGCGACAAGGATTGGTTACAAAGGGCACCAGCACTATCCAGAGGATCATCGGGGTGGAGGCCGCGGCGGCAGCGCAGACGCAAACTACTGCACGCATTTCGAGTAGTGCAACTAACTCGCGACGCAGCAGCGACAGCTCCACGGGGAGGGAGTTCTGTGTGGCAGTGAAGACAACAGTGGCGAAGAAGGAACGACACGATGACAAGACGACAGTACGTCAAACAGTGTGCCAGGCGTTCTGGTGAGAGCTCAAGTTCGAGGACGCTGTTGATGACCGGAGAAAGTAATAGAGGATTGGAGGTAGTGTAACTCTTGTTGCTTCACGTTGCAAACACTCCCAGTGGTTACAATCCTAATTTTCAAAATTTTAATTAATTGATATCTATTGTGATAAGTGTGAAGTGGATGACCATTGACTACGTATGACTTGGATGGCTTAACTTTCCTATAGTAAAGTGCCATATTACCAAGGAAATAACATTTAATGAAAGAGGAAAATGAGAACTCTTGTACATGTATAAATAGGAGGTTAAACCTCCGGTGATTACGCACACTACACTCAATAAGAATTTTCTCTCTCTATTATATACAAAACTCTTTCTCTCTTTTTCTTTCATACGTTAATACATATATATAAATATAAGTATCATCTCTTTTATATTGAGATTGTAACTGTGGTTAATATTGTTATCTAATTATATTTCTTTATTTTATGTTTGTTACCTCTTCCTTATTTATTTATTTAGTTATTTTATAACACGTTATCAGCACGAAGCTCTAACGAAATTTTAGGAAGACTCCACGTAACAAATTTTCATTATGTCAAAACTCTCTCATCTTGAATATAATGCTTTTGATATATTTGGAAATAATTATTTATCATGGATATAGATGCTGAAATTCATTTTGATTCAATGGATCCTGGAGATACCATTGAGGCTGAAAATAATACATCCCAAAAGGATATAGCCAAAGCCATGATTTTCCTTTGTCGTCATCTTGACGTATGATTGAAAAATGAATATCCCACATTAAAAGATCCTGCAGATCTGTGGAAAGACCTTGAAGAAAGGTACAATCATGTGATACTTCCTCAAGCCCGATATGTTAGAGAAAATTTTCTTGACCTTCCATGCCTCGAATGTGCTCTTGCAGTAGCAATCGAGAAAAAGGATTTAAAAATTTTTTTGAGCTAATTTCTTGCCTTCTTGTTGCTGAGCGCAACAATGAGTTACTCTTAAAAGAATCATGAAGCGCGCCCAGCTGGCGCCGCCCCATTTCCTGAAGTAAATGCGGCAAACTACTCCAGAAGAGGTAAATGGCAAGGTTTTAGTAACAAGAAAAATTATGGAACGAAAAGAAATTATGTTCACAAGAAAGATCTCACCAGAAGTGGGATAAAGAAAGAAATAATGGGCAAAGTATATCAATTGAGGATAAATGCTTTTGTGGTGGAAAGGGCCATTGGTCACGTACTTGTCGTACCCCAAGGCACCTAATTGATCTTTATCAAGCATCCTTGAAAAATGATGACAAAGAAAAGGAAACAAATTTTGTTTCAAATTATGAAAATTCCACCACTAATTATGATGTATCTAATTTCTTTGAGGATCTTGAAGGAAATATTGGCCATTTGATCAATGATGGAATAGTTTAATATGTGTGTTTGTTAAGTATTCATGTGAATAATTTTCATTGTGCATGTACTTCTACTCATTTTATTATTATTATCATTTGTTTTTGAAGAAAAATGGCAAGGACATATTCTGAAGATATTTGCCTTGTGGATAGTGCAAGTTTGCACACTATTCTTAAAAGTACTATATATTTTACCCATCTTGTGCCAAAAGAAGAGTATGTTAATACTATTATTGGCTCAGGCAATGTGATAGAAGGCTCCGGAAGAGCTATAACTTTGTTTCCTGGAGGAACAAAATTTGTAATAAATAATGCACTATTATCTACTAAGTCTCTGAGGAACTTGTTGAGTTTTAAAGATATTCGCCGAAATGGATATCATATTGAGACTATGAATGAGGGAAGTCATGAGTACTTATGTATCACAACTCATGATTCAAATAAAAAGGTTATATTAGAAAAGTTGCCCTCACTTTCATCTGGGTTATATTATACCAAGATTAGTGCAATTGAATCACATGCCATTGTAAACCAGAAGTTTACCAATCCAAATGAATTCATAACTTGGCATGATAGATTGGGTCATCCGGGAACAACCACGATGAGGAGAATTATTGAAAATTCCCATGGATATTCACTAAAGAACCAGAAGATTCTTAAAACTAGTGAATTTTGTTGTGCTGCTTGTTCTCAGGGAAAGTTAATTTTAAAGCCATCACCAGTAAAGATTGGATTTGAGTCCCCTGAATTCCTAGAAAGGATTCAAGGTGATATATGTGGACCTATTCATCCACCATGTGGATCTTTTAGATATTTTATGGTCCTGATAGATGCATCTTCGAGATGGTCACATGTGTGCTTATTGTCTTCTCGTAACCTGGCGTTTGCGAGATTACTGGCTCAAATTATTTGATTAAAAGCACAATTTCCAGAAAATCCAATCAAAGCAATTCCCCTTGATAATGCTGGTGAATTTACTTCCCAAGATTTTGATGCTTATTGTATGGATAATGGAATAAGTGTTGAACATCCAGTAGCTTATGTTCACACACAAAATGGGTTAGCAGAATCACTTATTAAGCGCCTCCAATTAATTGCTAGACCCTTGCTTATGAGAACAAATCTCCCAACCTCGGTTTGGGAGCATGCTATTTTACATGCTGCAACACTTATTCATTTGAGGCCAACAGTTACCATCAGTTCTCTCCTATGTAATTAGCTTTTGGCCAGCAGCCAAATGTTTCCCATTTAAGGATATTTGGGTGTGCGATATATGTTCCCATTGCACCACCTAATCGCACCAAAATGGGACCTCAAAGAAAATTGGGGATATATGTTGGATATGATTCTCCCTCTATAGTGAGGTATCTTGAAATACAAACTGGAGGTGTATTTAAAGCCCGATTTGCAAATTGTCATTTTGATGAATCAAAATTTCCAACATTATGGGAAGAGAATAAGCTTCCTGAAAAGGAACTTAATTGAAATGCATCATCGTTGATGCATTTAGATCCTCGATCAGGGCAATGTGAACTAGAAGTTCAAAAGATTATACATTTGCAAAGAATAGCAAATGAATTGCCTGATGTATTTTTCGATACAAAGAGGATAACCAAATCTTATATACTAGCGAAAAATGCCCCAATTCGAATTGATGTCCCAGTAGAACAAGTAGCCACTAAAGTAAATTCATGCCAGAAGCGTAGCAGGGCAGAAAATGCCCGAATTCGAATTGATGTCCTAGTAGGACAAATAGCCACTGAAGCAAATACACGCCAGAAGCGTGGCAGGCCTGTCGATTTCAAAGATAAAAATCCTCGAAAAAGAAAAGAGGTAAATACGATTTCTATTGAAAAGGACATAGTAAAGACACCTGCAGTTGTCCAAAATTCTGATATAGTTTTAACGCCAGAAGACGATCAGGTACCTGAAAATTGTGAAAATGACGAGATCTCGATAAATTATGTCTTAACAGGAGAGAAATGGGACCAAAATAAGATAATTGTCAATGAAATATTTGGATATAATGTGGCAATGAATATCATGCATGAAAGTAAGGATCTTGAGCCAAGATCAGTCAAAGAATGTCGACAAAGGAATGATTGGCCAAAATGAAAAGAAACCATGAAGGCTGAATTAAACTCACTTGCAAAACGTGAAGTCTTTGGACCTGTAGTCCGTACACCTGAAGATGTAAAACCTGTTGGATACCGGTGGGTATCTGTGAGAAAATGAAATGAGAAAAATGAAATTGTGCGCTACAAAGCCCGACTTGTGGCACAAGGATTTTCACAAAGGCCCGGTATAGATTATGAAAAAACGTATTCCCCTGTAGTGGATGCGATAATATTGCGTTATTTGGTCAGTTTATCTGCATATCATAAACTGCATATGCATTTAATGGATGTGGTAACAGACTATTTGTACGGCTCATTAGATCGGGATATCTATATGAAAGTCCCTGAAGGACTAAAGATATCTAAACCATCCAGTGAATATTCGCAAGGGTTATACTCAGTTAAATTGCAAAGATCTTTATATAGTCTAAAGTAATCTGGACGAATGTGGTATAATCGTCTTACTGAGTATCTGGCCAAAAACGAATTCAAGAATGATGATATCTGCCCCTATATTTTCATAAAGAAAACTGCATCTGGATTCATTATAATTGCTGTGTACGTTGATGATTTAAATATCATTGGAACTCCTGAAGAGATTCCAACAATTATAAAAACTCTAAAAGAAGAGTTTGAGAAGAAAGATCTTGGAAGAACTAAATTTTGTCTTGGCCTGTAGATCGAGCATGTAAAAAATGGGATCTTTATTCATCAAACAACATACACAAATAAGATATTGAAAAGATTTTATATGGATAAGTCACATCCCTTGAGTACCCCAATGATCGTAAGATATTTGGATGTGGAAAAGGATCAATTTCGTCCTAAGGAAGAGAATGAAGATATCCTTGGTCCTGAAGTATCATATCTTAGTGCCATTGAAGCGCTAATGTATCTTTCTAATAATACGCGACCTAACATATCATTCGCGGTGAATTTACTAGCAAGTTATAGTTCCTCTCCAACCAGAAGACATTGGAGTGGAATCAAACAGATCTTTCAATATCTTCATGGAATGGTTGATATGGGATTGTTTTATCCCTATAGATCTAAGTCACAATTAGTTGGCTATGCAGATGCTGGATATTTGTCTGATCCACATAAAGGGAGATCTCAAACAGGATACCTATTCACATATGGTGGTACAGCTATATCATGGAGGTCCACGAAATAGACAATAGCAGCAACCTCCTCTAATCATGCTGAAATACTAGCAATTCATGAAGCTAGTCGCGAGTATTTTTGGCTGAGGAGCCTGATTCAATATATTCTGTCATCATGTGGATTGATTGATCATAAGATAGCTCCAACTGTCCTGTTTGAAGATAATACAGCATGCATTACTCAACTTAAAGGCGGATACATCAAAGGTGATAGAACAAAGCATATTTCTCCCAAATTCGTCTTCACTCATGATATTCAAAATCAAGGAACAATTGATATCCAACAGATCCGCTCAAGTGATAATCTGGCAGATTTATTTACAAAGTCACTCCCAAAATCCTCCTTTGAAAGATTGGTACTTGAGATTGGAATGCGCCGATTTCGAGACATTAAATGATGTCGGCAAGAGGGGGAGACTATACTGATTTAATGTCGGCAAGAGGGGGAGACTGTACTCTTTTTTCCTTGGTCAAGTTTTTTTCTATTGGATTTTTCTTGACAAAGTTTTTAATGAGACAGTCCCCATCACTAAAGAATATTGCACTCTTTTTCCTTCGCTAAGGTTTTTTCCCACTGGGTTTTTCTTTACTAAGGTTTTAACGAGGCAATAATCCTAAATGGTCATCCAAGAGGGAGTATTGTGATAAGTGTGAAGTGGATGACCATTGACCACGTATGACTTGGATGGCTTAACTTTTCTATAGTGACGTGCCATATTACCAAGGAAATAACATTTAATGAAAGAGGAAAATGAGAACTCTTATACATGTATAAATAGGAGGTTAAACCTCCAGTGATTATACACACCACAATTAATAAGAATTTTCTCTCTCTATTATATACAAAACTCTTTCTCTCTTTTTCTTTCATACGTTAATACATATATATAAATATAAGTATCATCTCTTTTATATTGAGATTGTAACTGTGGTTAATATTGTTATCTAATTATATTTCTTTATTTTATGTTTGTTACCTCTTCCTTATTTATTTATTTAGTTATTTTATAACAATATTAATACCTTCCTAATTTTAATTTAAAAATAACAAATAAGAAAATAGTTTGTAGATTCATTCTTGGTTCACTATACTTTTTCAATTTATTATTAATCATCAAAATCAAAAGATAAAAAGCCATATTTAAGAACTTTTAACTACTTTATTGGATCACACATTCCAAAATGATTATTCATTCATCATTCTCAAAATTTCTTTTAACTTTGTTAGGAGTTATTTTTTAATTAAATAATCAAAACACAACACAGAGAGTACAAATTAAGCTGCACAAAGCTTAAGAATCAAGGTTGCGAGAAATCAGACCAATCAATAAATCGATAAGATTACTTGTTTAATAATTTATTGGTTCGACCGAGTTTAATCGGTTTAATTAAATACTAAATAAAATTTTTAAAAATCCTATATATAATTTTAAATATATAAATTCAATAACTTTTAACATAATAAAATTTAAAATTTCAAAAAATAAATTATCCATAATTTAATATTAGAAGTTCACAAACAACTTTAAATATCAAAATTCATAACTAAAAACAACCAAAATGCACATAGTGACAAAAACATAATGTTCTACTATAAAAAAAATATTAACAAATAAATTTTCAATTAATCAAAGACACAACTCATCACAAATCATAATCATCGTTAAGTGTTTCAATATTTCTATCATAAATAGATAATCTAAAATAGATGTAATTTATCACTACTGACTATACATACAACCAAAATAATAATAATAATAATAATAATAATAATAATAATAATAATAATAATAGAAAAGCTTAACCCAACAACAAAGGAAAAGAAAATACTACCCTACTATGTAAATGGTTTGGATTTTGGAACCTTTAATATTATTTTCGTATTGACTTTATGCAGATGACTTTAGAAAAAAGAATGATAAATATTTATTTAATTAAAAAAACTTTCCTCTCACAAATATGTGTTTCTAAAAAATAGGCCTAGCCATCGATGCAAAAATATCACTTACTTTTGAATTTTATGAAACTAGAATCGATAAAGGTGCAAAATAGAACTAATCACAGGAGCATTCAATCATTAGAACAACCTAATCATGTTACAACAAGAAGATTAACAAGTTATTTTCAGTCACATCAAACATATAGTAACAAAACAAGAAAAGAAAGGCACAATTAGCAAAAAAACATAAGAAAATGATCTCTATTTATGAGTGAGTGAGTCAGAGAGGTATGGTACCGTTGTGGATGTTGGCAAGTGAATGGGTGCGGTGGCTAGGTAAGGCTTTTTGCGCCATGGTATATATGGATTGAAAACACTCTTCAAGGGGAGTACGGCGACGACAGAGGGGACGGCGGCACCGAGAGAGAGAGCTCGAACAGAAGAGACGACGACGGCCACAGAGCTTCCACACGACAGCAAGGGAGCTTCTTACGACAGCGACGCAACTTCTAAGGACGGTAACAGAGCTTTTTACGACGGCGACACAGCTCTTGCGATGGCGACGGAGCTTCCACACGCGATGTCTATACCCATCAGAGAAGAGTTCAACAATGACAACGAAGCGAGGCTGCGGGGCTGTGGGGGCTGCAGTGTCGGGGAGCTGGAGGGCTATTCAAAATTTCACTTCATTTTCAGAGAGGAGAGTAGGGCTTAGGTGCGTTAGGAATTTAGGGTTTCCTTTTTTAATTTTTATAGGAATGTAAAATGACGTCGTTTGGAGAGGGTTCACCGAACCGAAATTCCTTTAAAAAACTAGCCAGTTTTGGCGGTTCACCGATTAATCACCGGTTCTTTGATCGGTTTTTTGTCAGGCGGTTTATGAGACTAACCGACCTGATCTGGTGATCGATTTCCGGTTAATCTGGTTGAACTGATGATGAGCGGATAATTTATACGCTTTTTGGCATTGTTTTTACATAGTTTTTAGTATGTTTTATTCACTTTTTAGTATATTTTTATTAGTTTTTAAGCAAAATTCACATTTCTGGACTTTACTATGAGTTTGTATATTTTTCTGTGATTTCAGGTATTTTCTGGCTGAAATTGAGGGATCTGAGCAAAAATCTGATTTAGAGGCTGACAAAGGACTACTGATTTTGATGAATTCTGACCTCCCTGCACTCAAGATGGATTTTTTGGAGCTACAGAAGTCTAAATGGCGCGCTCTCAATTGCGTTGAAAAGTAGACATCCAGGGCTTTCCAGCAATATATAATAGTTCATACTTTATCCACGTTTAGATGATGCAAACCGGTGTTCAACGGCAGCTTTCTACCCTATTCTGGCGTTAAACGCCAGAAACAAGTTGCAAAGCAGAGTTAAACGCCAGAAACAAGTTACAAACTAGCGTTTAACTCCAAGGAAGACATCTACATGTGAAAGCTTCAATGCTCAGCCCAAGCACACACCAAGTGGGCCCGGAAGTGGATTTCTGCATTATTTACTCATTTATGTAACCCTAGTAACTAGTTTAGTATAAATAGAACTTTTTACTATTGTATTAGACATCTTTGGATTATCTTTTGATCCTTTGATCACGTTTTGGAGGCTGGCCTCTCGGCCATGCCTGGACCTTCAACACTTATGTATTTTCAACGGTGGAGTTTCTACACACCATAGATTAAGGTGTGGAGCTCTGTTGTTCCTCGAGTATTAATGCAAAGTACTACTGTTCTCTATTCAATTCATGCTTATTCTTATTCTATGATATTCATTCACACACAAGAACATGACGAATGTGATGATTATGTGACACTCATCACCATTCTCACTTATGAACGCGTGATTGACAACCACTTCCGTTCTACATGAAAACAAGCTTGAATGTGTATCTCTTGGATTCCTGGTCCATTCGTTTGATTGCCTCTCCTGACAACAGATCCTTCAATTCCTTGCGATCAGAGTCTTTGTGGTATAAGCTAGAATCAATTGACAGCATTCTTGAGATCCGGAAAGTCTAAACCTTGTCTGTGGTATTCCGAGTAGGATCTGGGATGGGATGACTGTGACGAGCTTCAAACTCGCGACTGTAGGGCGTGGTGACAGATGCAAAAGGATAGTAAATCCTATTCCTACACGACCGAGAACCGACAGATGATTAGCCCTACGTAACCCGTAGCTGGACCATTTTCACTGAGGGGATGGATGGTAGCCATTGACGACGGTGATCCCCCTATATACAGCTTGCCATGGAAAGGAGTATGAAGGATTCGATAAAGGCAGTAGGAAAGCAGAGATTCAGAAGGAACAACGCATCTCCATACACTTATCTAAAATTTCCACCAATGATTTACATAAGTATCTCTATCTTTATTTTACGTTTTATTTATATTTTAATTATCAAAACTCCATAACCATTTTAATCCGCCTGACTGAGATTTACAAGGTGACCATAGCTTGCTTCAAGCCGACAATCTCCGTGGGATCAACCCTTACTCATGTAAGGTTTATTACTTGGACGACCCTGTGCGCTTGCTGGTTTGTTGTGCGAAGTTGTGAAAAAAGAGTTGAGATTACAATTATGCGACCAAGTTGTTGGCACCATTGAGATCACAATTTCGTGCACCAACTGACCAGTCTGGTTCAGTTTTCAAAACTATGATAAGAATGCAAAAGCAGCAGCACAAAACATTAAGTTTCACAAAGCATAAGAATGGAAAAATAGCATGAAAAATAGTAACACAGCAAACAAACAGCAATGTAAAAAAAATAGCAACAATCAAGAACAATAAGAACAAAAAGAGCAGTGAACAAACATCAACAATCAGAAACCATCAAGAACAAACAGCAACAATCAGCAACAATAATAAACACAACACTGAATAATTAAATAAAAAAATACAACATCTGAACAACAAGAATAGTTCCATAAATACTGTAAAACAAAATTATATAAATTACTCATAACAGAAAAACCTAAGAAAATTATTTCTCATAACAAGAACAGTTCAATAATGTTCATTACTCATCATGAGTAATAAAACTCATTTTGAAATTAAATCATTGATCACGAACGAACAAACTAAATTATATTGATTAAAAAAACCTAAGAAAACTCAAAACAAAGGTCCGCTAGACATTACTTACAAAAATAATAATGAACAAACAGAGATTCAGGATTTCAGAGCAGTGATTGAGGGAGAAGGAGCAAGAAAGCCGAGGATGATTAGTAGATGGACGGAGGACGAGCGACGATGGAGGATGGGAGACGACGACCAAATTGGAGATATGCAAGACGCAAAAAAGCTTTTGAATAAGCAGAGAAGGGCTGGAGCGCATTAGAAAAGAGCCGACACAGAGGAACGATCGACGACAAAGGCAGGATCGACGACGATGGAATAGAGAAGTAGCTACATGACGGAGGAACAATTGACGACACGAGATGATTTGCGGAGGCTTCAAGCAATGGCGGAGACGACCATAGCGCGGAAGGAGGCTTTGAGCAGTTGCAACGACGACGGTGACACGTTGATGGCTAGACGGTGTAATGATCCAATTTCCAGCACGTGATGATCACACTAAAAACCGAGTGTTACTAACTTGTTCCCTAAATAACTATTACTTAATATTAAGCCTGTAACTGAGTTAGCGCGTAATCGATATACTTTTTTTAAAACAAAAGGTGCGTATCACTAAATTCAGCCTATACCAACGATAATAAGTAAGTAAATGCATAACAAGCAAAAATAAACATAATAATATACCTTATATACAGAAAAGTCATACAAAATGAAATCATTTAGTGTACCATCTCATACAGCTTAGGTATATATATATATATATATATATATATATATATGACACTCTGGACCAGTCCATTGAGAAAACCCCTAAACTGGTACCCGAACTAACCTAGTGAAGCTATACAATCCCTAATCTCTCGGTAGATCTAACCAAAAGTGAGAGATTAAACATAAAAGTCTATGCTAAGCTGGAAACGCCGTCCAAAACATGCTGACCCTCATATCTGTCCGTGGTCATGCTTGAAGAAGATCACTCCCGTCTCCGTCTAAAGGGGAAGGTAAAGGGGTAAGAACTAGGAAGCGTCGGGGTAGTTAGTTAAGTCCATTTCAACACTGTACTCAGTCAACAGCAACAACCAACAAACACAACACAGCATAATAACTAACGAACATGGAAAATCAAGCACAGCACATACACAATCACAGAAAATAGAGTTCACAGAAAATATTCGGAAACAATTATGATGCATATCTATCCCTAATGCAGGTAAGGAGCTCATCTGTCGGTTTCAACCGGCTCCCAACGTAATCCAACACCATTGGTCAGATATGGCTTTCCAGTTGGCATACCCCTTGTACACACTCCCTGTCAATACAGGGTAGCTTTCCCTAGCCGATGTATGGCTAACATACCTCTGTGATCACCCCCTGTCCTCACACGTTGTGGCCTCCAAGCTGGAAGTATGTATAAAAACCTCTGTGAACACCCCCAAGTTGTTACAGGCTACGGCCCTAGGCCAGAAGTTTCCTGGAAAGCAATTTCTCGATGTTTAATTTATTCAATCCCTAATATGAATAATAATTTATATGTATACCAACCACAAAAGATAGGACTCAAAATCTGATCACCTTGCTTCTCATAAACGGATAAGAATGACATGCATAAACTATTGAGGCAAGAACCTTTTACAAGCTATCTTTTTTATTTTTATTTGTTATATTTAACTCTAACAAATACTGACGTAACTATGTTTCATAAGAAGACAATAGACACCATCTTTATCCCTTGGCTCATTTATTAAAAGTACAAGATAGGTGAGGCGAAACAAATCCAATTAAATTGGATAATTAATTATTCCAACTAACCAAAGCCGTTAACCAATATTAAGGTCGATCCACAACACACCCCAAACCACCCAAAGCCCCTCCTTTGTTCACTTTCTACATCCAAAATGAACTCTCTTCAATCCACAATGATGTTTCCCAAGGCCAAGACATATGTGGTTTTCCGTGGTAGAGTCCCAGGAATATATAGCAATTAGCCTGCTTGTCATCGACAAGTGGACGGCTTTAGCAAGAGCTCATATTGCTTATATAGAGACCCACATCAAGCAATCATGACTTGGAACAATTACATAGCCAATTTGAATACAAATAATATGTTTGGCCATGAAGCTCATTTCATACAAGTCACAGTTCATGAAGAACATCAACATCAACGACAACAACCACCTACATTATCCTCTAAATCGCTAGAACCGGCTCTGCCAGCTACAACTCTACTCCCAAATCAGCCCCATTCAATACAGCCACAACTCGAAAGGATGGCAGCAATATCAAATGAAGACACCAGCACTAATAATCTAGTGCTCCTGATAAACCACTATTTTATGGTTTATATTGTGTTTAATTGAGTGGTTTTTATCAAATTCTTGCCCACTTATTCATATGATTTGCATGATTTTACAATTCCTTCCTAGTTTAGTTCTATGGTTGAAAACTTGCTTCCTAGAGATCTTTTAATTACATATTTTAATTCTCCTTTATACTATTCGATGCCGTGATCCGTGTGTTAAGTGTTTCAGGCTTCATAGGGCAGGAATGACTTAGAGAATGGAGAGGAAGCTTGCAAAAATGGAAGAAACACAAGAAACCAAGGAGATGACCAGCGAACACTGACGCGGACGCATAGCTCATGCGACCGCGCGAATTGGACAAAATTCCAGCGACGCGTACGCATGCTTGACGCGTACGCATGGATTGGAGTTCGCGCAAACGACGCGAGCGCGTGCCTGACGCGCACGCGTGGAGAGGAAAATCACTGAATGACGCGTACGCGTGACCGACGCGTACGCGTGACATGTGCGATCTGCAGAAATTACAGAATATGCTGAAGACAATTTTGGGCCGCGTTTTGACCTAGATTTTGGCCCAGAAACACAGATTAAAGTCAGAAAACATGCAGAGACTCAACATATCAGATCATACACGCAATTTTAGTTTTAGATGTAGTTTTTAGAGAGAGAGGCTCTCTCCTCTCTCTTAGGAATTAGGATTAGGATTTAGGATTTCTATTATGTTCAGACTACTTCTCAATTTTCAGGTTCAATGTTCCTTTTATTTATTTTCTCAATTTAACTTATGAACTTTTCCATGTTGGATGTGATTTCTTTTATTAATATTTGAGGTATTTCATACATATGACTTTTATTTAGCTTTCTACATTGTTGGCTTCAGTTGATTAATTGGTAACTCTTGAGTTGTCAAACTCATTGTGATTGATAATTGATATCTTTGCTGATTGATTTAGATTCCTATAACTCTAGTCTTTCCTCAGGAGTTGACTAGGACTTTAGGTGTTAAATTGAGTTATCCACTTGACTTACCTTCATAATTAGAGGTTGACTTAGTGGGAGAAAAATATATTTCCCATCACCATTGATAAGGATAACTAGGATAGGACTTCTGATTTTCATACCTTGCCAAGAGTTCTATTAGTTATTAATTTATTAATTCCTGCAATTTATTTCTCTTGTTCAAACCTTTTTAAAACCCAGAAATACTGTTTTCCATAACCAATAATAAATCATACTTCCCTGCAATTCCTTGAGAAGACGACCCGAGGTTTGAATACTTCGGTTTATAAATTTTATTGGGTTTGTTACTTGTGACAACCAAACGTTTGTACGAAAGGATTTTCTGTTGGTTTAAAAGCTATACTTACAACGCGATTATAATTGTGAATTTCTTTACCGACAGGAAATCCGTTCGTCAAAATAGCGCCGTTGTCGGGGAATTGCAAACGTGTGCCTTATTATTGGTTATTGTAAATATTCTTATCTTATCTTTTTTTTCAAAAATCATATCATTTTCAAAATCTTATCTTATCTTTTTTCAAAATTCATATCTTTTTCAAAATCTTATCTTATTTTTTTAAAAATCATATCTTTTTCAAAATATTTTATTTTTGTTAGTCTTTGTTTCTATTTTCTCCCACTACTATGAACTCTCACCCCTTTGGCTATGAGTCTGGTTACAACTATGTTGCAGGAAGAGGAGATTACAATGAGAACATGCATCAAGGTTGGGACAATTAAAGATGGGAGGAGCCACAAGGATTTGATCAACCCTCATGGCCACAACCACCTCCAATGGACTATCAACAACCATTCTGTGATGTATATCAAGGCAATGACTATAGTGAGCAGCGTTTTGATTATCAACAACCACCACCATATGCCTATGAACCCCCTTTCAACATGATTTTGGACCACCATACTCACAAGCCCCTTACCACCAAACACCTCCATATGACCCTAATCCTTATCCACCAGACCAATCACCATATGAACCATACCCAGAACTACCACCTCAATATTCACCATCTCCATATCCTTATCAAGAAGAACCACCTTCCTACCATGCACCCTTTCACCAAAATAATGAACCCTCCTATCCACCCCAAACCTCCATGGAGAGCACAGTTACCTCTCTCATTGGTCTCACCTCTAAACTCCAAAATCTTATATCCCGCATGGACCAACTCTCCACCTCCAATGTTCAACCCTCAAGTTCCAGTGCACTTCCATCTCAACCACAGAATGATCTCTCCATCCCATCACCACCATCCATGGAAGAGCACCCACATCCATCAATCCAAGAGAAACATGATCCCAATGATGCTATTGACATGGAACAAGAGAGAAGGGATCATCTTCGCGGATCCATACTTCATACGGAGCTAGAGGAGGGACTAAATGTAAAGGTAGATAAAACCTTTGTAGATGAAGGAGTAATTTAAGGGAGTTGTCATAGAAAAGAAACCATCAAGAAGGAGTACGATTTTATACTTAAACAACTGGATCACGCGATAAATCGATTACCTTTCCGACGTTTGGATATTCAAAGAACCCCCATGGTTTCATGTGGAGAATCTACTGAAGAACATGGCATGAAAGAGAAGTTAGAAACTCCGGTGGACAGTGAGCAGCATGATGTTGTATTGGAACAATTGGAAGAAGCTACGCCTGCCATTGAAGAGGAAGAAGTGGTTGAAGACTTAGGAGATGCTGAATTTTCTTGGGAAAGTCAAGTTATAGAGCCTCCTTCAAAGACGTTTGAAATTGATGTTGAGAAGGGTGTACAACCTCCAAGGCATCTCATGATTGAAGACTTTGAAAGGGACGATCAAGAGATGGACTCAATCATTAATGAATTCTTATCTACATTTGAATCCTCTCATATTTGACTTGACATGGAGATTAAAGAAGAAGAAGCACAACCTCCCATGCCCTTGGTGAGCAATGAAAAAGAAATTGAATCGGAAGAAAGCTTCCAAGAGGAAGAGGTTGATATTAACGAAGCTTGAAAAGAGGTGAAAGTTGTCAAAGAAGAGCACAAGGGAATGGAGCTTGCAAGTTCATTAGAAACACCTCTCCCAAGGCCATTACCGTCCAACACAACGTTTAAGTGGGTAAAATTCTTATCCTTGACCTTTACTTTCCCACTTGAATATGGGCTTCTAGAGACGAATGGTCAACTTAGAGCTCTTTGTGGCATTAAGAGCAAGAAGAAGATGGTTAGTAGTTGGAGTTGTCCAGCAAGGTTTAACATGGTTGTATGCTCCAAGTTGAAATGCAAGATTTGGTGTGAAGCTCAATTGAATGGGTCTTGGAAGTTTTTTGGAAGCTGTAGTGAGAATTTCAATTGTGTGCCACCCGGATGGAATCATGATGATCTACACAAAGACGGGTGCAAAAGCAAGGTTTGGAACCCCGGAATTCATTCCAACAATCAACACTCGTGGGGCCTTGTCACTTGCTTTAACTTACTTGAAGGCTTTCTGTGCCTAGTTTGGGATCCCGGAGGCTACTGGAATTCCAAACATTGGTGGAGATTTTTGGATGAATTCAAGCACAAGCCACCATAACAGGGAGCTCACCACATGTCCAACTTAAGGACTTAAACTAAAAATGCTAGGTGGGAGACAACCCACCATGGTATGATCGTCCCTTTTTCAGTTTTAATTCTAGTATGCTTTGTTTGTTTTTGAGTTTTGATTGGACCTGGAATCATGCATAATATTCATATTGGCATTGCATTTTGCATACTGCATTATTATAAAAAAAATCGCACGCGACGCGACAATGTCGCCGACGCGTCCGCGTCGTATGTGCGTTGGGAAGAAAACAAGAAGAAACAGAGAGTCACGCGAAAGTGTGGCTGGAGGCGTGCCTTTGACATAATTTGGCCCACGCGACCGCATCGCTGACGCGTCCGCGTCATGTGGGAAAAATGCCTCCCACGTGTCCGCATCACCCACGCGAACGCGTGCCCTAAAAATCGACGTAAAAAGGGTGTATGGCAGCAAGTTGTGATGGAGTGGGGCTGGAACCGTGCTAGAAGCACAAGCCCTGCCGCGCGAACGCGTGCCCCACATGTCTGCGCTGTTTTTCAAAACAAGGCCAACCACGCGATCGCGTCCACCACGCGATCGCGTCCACCACGCGACCACGTCACCCTAAAATTTGGCAACATGAGTTTCAAACAGAAAGTTGTGCGACCACGAGGCTGCCCTCACACTAATGGCACGAAACACTCCACGCAAACGCGTGACCCACGCGTCCGCGTCACTTCATAGAAGCGCTATCCGCACGAATGCGTGACCCACGCGTTCGCGTCGCCTGCGCCACACAGCGTATCCAGATCGGCCAAGATATCTTATCTTTTCTTCCCCAAATCTAAATCTTTTCTTTCCCTTCTTATTTCTTTCTTCCTCCTTTCTTACTTTCTTTTTCTTTTTCCATTCGTGCTAAAATTTTCTTCTTCAACTATTACATCTTTTCTTGAATTATTTTGGTGCTTCATGACTTGTTTTATTCTGATTGGGTATTATTATTCATAAATCAATGCTCATTTTTATATTACTGATATTCCTTTTGCATTGATATGCACTTACACTATTTTGTATTACCCACACCCTCTTCCCCATTGTTGTAATTCTTGTACTATTGATATGCCGTATGCTTCTACTGTTTTCTCACTGCATGTTGTAGCTACCATGTAATTGAGACCTTTATTATTTGGCATTAACCAACCCATATTTTATTTATTTTTTATCTTTATTTTTGGGTTACTTTTCTTCCTTTTTCTCTTCTTTCAGGATGGCCACTGAGGAAGAAAAAAGGAAGAACTTCTATATGGGGAGACAAGAAAGTCAATCTGCACAATCTATAGAGAAAGGCATCAGTTGGAGCAGCCCGTCCACTTGTACATCTTAGCATGCACCGAGGACGGTGCAACCTTTAAGTGTGGGGAGGTCGATACCGATCTCCATGGATTAGTTATTCTCTTCTCAACACCAATGACTTATTTTCTTTATTAGTTCATTGTTGCATTGCATAATAGATTGCATGTGTAGTTGATTGTTTGCATTTAAATACTACTTGGTTGAAAAATAATAAGTTTCTTTCTAGGACCCTATTTTTGAAAAAATTTCACTAATTTAAATTAAAAATTAAAATTTTCTATGTGTTAAATTTGTTTGAAGTTGTATTTGGAACATGGTTTTTAAGCCAAAGAACACACAACCTGTGAGATTTTGAGCTTAATTACATGGTTACATTAGTTAACCATAAATATTTTATTCTTGTGTGTTTTTTTCTCTATAATTGTAATCTTTACTTTGTTCCACTCTATATGTCCATTATTTAGTGTATTTACATGCTTGCATATGATTGAGGCCATTACTTGTTTTCACTCACTTATCCCAAATAAGCCTACCCTTTTATGTCACCCTTGTTAGCCACTTTGAGCGTTTTAACCCCCTTCTATTTCATAACCACATTACTAGCCTTAAGCAGACAAACAAAATAAAAATTTCAAGTTGAATTCTTTGTTAGCTTAAGATAGATATTGTGTATAATTTAAGTGTGGGAAATTTTATGGAAACATGGGATGATAAAAAAAGTAGGGAATTAAATTGAATAAGTTATTTGAAAATTTGGGAAGCATGCTCATGTGAAATCAAAATAATTAAATTACCATGTGCATTGATAATAAAAAAAATTATTAAGTAATTAAATAAGGGGATACAAAAAAAATATTACCCCAAATGCAAAATAAAAAGAATCAATGCACATGGAACAAAATTCAAAAATAAGTTTGATACATGAGCATGTAATACAAAAGTGGAAAAAATTTGGGTAGCTAGGTAAAGCATTTTAAATTATATAAAGTATATATATGTTAGGTTAGATCTTAGACTAATCAAAGATTCACTTTGTTAGCTCTCTTAGCCTATATATATATATATATATATATATATATATATATACCTCAGCCCTATTACAATCCTGAAAAGACCTCATGATGTTTGCATTGGTATGCTAAATATTTGTTGATTGGTTAGATGAAGAACAAGGTTGAGAAAGTATGACTAGGGAAGAGTAGAGTGATTTACCCTAGACACTTGAGAGTTAGAGTGATATACACGACCAGTAAGGGTTCAGTGCTTAATTCTATGTTTCCTGCTTTCATGAGCTAGCTTCTTACAAGTTTACTTGCTTTTTATTGTACGATTTGAATTAGTGGAATTTGGTTTGTATTTATCTTGAAGAACTTGTTGCTTTTAACCAAGTAACATCTTAGCATGTAGTTGCATTCACATTCATAGGTTTCATTGCATGAGTCTTGCTTTTTTCCTACTCATTTATTTTATCTCCTTAAGCTAAGCATGAGTACATGCTAATATTTAAGTGTGGGAAGGTTGATAAACCACTATTTTATGGTTTATATTGTGTTTAATTGAGTGGTTTTTATCAAATTCTTGCCCACTTATTCATATGATTTGCATGATTTTACAATTCCTTTCTAGTTTAGTTCTATGGTTGAAAACTTGCTTCCTAGAGATCTTTTAATTACGTATTTTAATTCTCCTTTATACTATTCGATGCTGTGATCCGTGTGTTAAGTGTTTCAGGCTTCATAGGGCAGGAATGGCTTAGAGAATAGAGAGGAAGCTTACAAAAATAGAAGGAACACAAGAAACCAAGGAGATAACCAGCGAACACTGACGCGGACGTATGGCTCATGCGACCGCGCGAATTGGACAAAATCACAGCGACGCGTACGCATGCTTGACGCGTATGCGTGACCGACGCGTACGCATGACATGTGCGATCTGCAGAAATTACATAATACGTTGAAGACGATTTTGGGCTGCATTTTGACCCAGATTTCGGCCCAGAAACACAGATTAAAGTCAGGAAACATGCAGAGACTTAACATATCAGACCATACACGCAATTTCAGTTTTAGATGTAGTTTTTAGAGAGAGAGGCTCTCTCCTCTCTCTTAGAAATTAGGATTAGGATTTAGAATTTCTATTATGTTCAGACTACTTCTCAATTTTCAGGTTCAATGTTCCTTTTATTTATTTTCTCAATTTAACTTATGAACTTTTCCATGTTGGATGTGATTTCTTTTATTAATATTTGAGGTATTTCAGACATATGACTTTTATTTAGCTTTCTACATTGTTGGCTTCGGTTGATTAATTGGTAACTCTTGAGTTGTCAAACTCATCGTGATTGATAATTGATATCTTTGCTGATTGATTTAGATTCCTATAACTCTAGTCTTTCCTCAGGAGTTGACTAGGACTTTAGGTGTTAAATTGATTTATCCACTTGACTTACCTTCATAGTTAAAGGTTGACTTAGTGGGAGCAAAATATAATTCTCATCACCATTGATGAGGATAACTAGGATATGACTTCTGATTTTCATACCTTACCAAGAGTTCTATTAGTTATTAATTTATTAATTCCTGCAATTTATTTCTCTTGTTCAAACCTTTTTAAAATCCAAAAATATTGTTTTCCATAACCAATAATAAATCATACTTTCCTACAATTCCTTGAGAAGACGACCCGAGGTTTGAATACTTCGGTTTATAAATTTTATTGGGTTTATTACTTGTGACAACCAAACGTTTGTACGAAAGGATTTTCTGTTAGTTTAGAAGCTATACTTACAACGTGATTATAATTGTGAATTTCTTTACCGACAGGAAATCTGTTCGTCAGCTCCCAATGCGTGCTTTACTCGTGATTGCAATTTCCATATTAGTCCTTGGCGTCGTGGCATGTTGGACCTAAATTCAACTAGTACGTGCTCATGGAAAGTGTCCAATATTAATGAGATCTTGCTCCTAAGTCTATGTCTTACAATCATTCTAAAGAAGTAGTTTTTTTTTCTTTCTGGCATTTAGTGTTTTATAATTAATCTATTAACTTCTATAAAGTGTGTTTTAGTCACCTAGGCATTGTACTGGTACTACTTATGGTAGATGTCTTCTTTCGGTCTACATCATTTGCTAAACTAAATTGGTCGATCTATTTTATTGTCAACAGAGCCTGGAACTAAACTTGGTTTACTTGTATTTAATCGATAGTGCACCATTAACCTTATGACACCGCAGACAATTTTTTCAAAAAAAAAAAGAACCAAAAGACTACTGTTAATGAGATTCCCTTGAAAATAAAATCTCTCAATCAATGAGCTCCATCAACACAACTGACAAAACACCTAACCCTATATAATCAGCTTCAATTTTATTCACATGAGTGAAATCAAATGTCGTTCTATAGCCTAAACATTATAATTAAACGGTTAAACAATTCTAACAACAATATATAACATGATTGAAGAAAAAAAAGCATCACACATATCTCTCACCAGGGTAAAGTCTCGCCATGACAACATTCACAGAGCATTCTAAACAAACTCGCTAGAAATTAACTTCATCAAACAATCACATTAAAACTTAAGGCAACTGATGAGCGGATAATTTGTACGCTTTTTGGCATTGTTTTTAGTATGTTTTTAGAATGATCTAGTTAGTTTTTAGTATATTTTTATTATTTTTTAGTTAAAATTCACTTTTCTGGACTTTACTATGAGTTTGTGTGTTTTTCTGTGATTTCAGGTATTTTCTGGCTGAAATTGAGGGATCTGAGCAAAAATCTGATCCAGAGACTCAAAAGGACTGCAGATGTTGTTGGATTCTGACCTCCCTGCACTCGAAGTGGATTTTCTGGAGCTACAGAAGCCCAATTGGCGCGCTCTCAACGGCGTTGGAAAGTAGACATCCTGGGCTTTCCAGCAATATATGATAATCCATACTTTGCCCAAGATTTGATGGCCCAAACCGGCGTTCAAAGTCACCTCAAGAAATTCCAGCGTTAAACGCCGGAACTGGCACCAAAATGGGAGTTAAACGCCCAAACTGGCACCAAAGCTGGCGTTTAACTCCAAGAGGAGTCTCTACACGAAAATGCTTCATTGCTCAGCCCAAGCACACACCAAGTGGGCCCGGAAGTGGATTTTTATGTCATTTACTCATCTTTGTACACCTTAGGCTACTAGTTTTCTATAAGTAGGACCTTTTACTATTGTATTTGACATCTTGGTAGCTATCTTCGTTTTATGCTATCTTAGATCATTTGGGAGGCTGGCCATTCGGCCATGCCTAGACCTTGTTCTTATGTATTTTCAACGGTGGAGTTTCTACACACCATAGATTAAGGTGTGGAGCTTTGCTGTACCTCGAGTATTAATGCAATTACTATTGTTCTTCCATTCAATTCCGCTTGTTCTTTGTCCAAGATATCACTTGTTCTTCAACTTGATGAATGTGATGATCCGTGACACTCATCACCATTCTCACCTATGAACAAGGTGACTGACAACCACTCTTGTTCTACAAGCATACGAGGCTTAGTGAATATCTCTTGGATTCCTGATACACGATGCATGGTTGATCGCCTGACAACCGAGTGCTCGCCTGATAAACGAGCCAGCCATTCCGTGAGATCAGAGTCTTCGTGGTATAGGCAAGAACTGATGGCGGCATTCAAGAGAATCCGGAAGGTCTAACCTTGTCTGTGGTATTCTGAGTAGGATTCAATGATTGAATGACTGTGACGTGCTTCAAACTCCTAGCAGGCGGGGCGTTAGTGACAGACGCAAAAGGATCGATGGATTTTATTCCGGCCTGACCGAGAACCGACAGCTGATTAGCCATATGCTGTGACAGAGCATGGGAACATTTTCACTGAGAGGATGGGAGGTAGCCATTGACAACGGTGAAACCCTACACGAGCTTGCCATGGAAAGGAGTAAGAAGGATTGGATGAAGACTGTAGGAAAGCAGAGAGACGGAAGGGAAGGCATCTTCATTCGCTTATCTGAAGCTCTCACCAATGATATACATAAGTACCTCTATCTTTATCTTTATGCTTTATTCGTTTATCACTATACCCATTTGAGTCTGCCTGACTGAGATTTACAAGGTGACCATAGCTTGCTTCATAGCAACAATCTCCGTGGGATCGACCCTTACTCGCGTAAGGTTTATTACTTGGACGACCCAGTGCACTTGCTGGTTAGTTGTGCGAAGTTGTGTTTATGCCATGGTATTAAGCACCAAGTCTTTGGAGCCATTACTAGGGATTATTTCGTGTATTAAAAAGTATTGATCACAATTTCGTGCACCAAGTTTTTGGCGCCGTTGCCGGGGATTGTTTGTGTATGGACAACTGACGGTTCATCTTGTTGCTTAGATTAGGTATTTATTTTTTTCGAAATTCTTGAAGATGAATTCTAGAGTTTCATGATGATTTGTTGAAATCTGGCTGGCTGAGAAGCCATGTCTAATCTCATTGGACCGAGATTTCAACTTATCATCACAGAAGCTTGTTGATTTTTTATCAATCTTGTTTTTGGAGCAGTGATCTGCTAAGGCTTGGCTGGCCTTTGGCCATGTCTAGTGTTTTGGACCGAAGCTTTCTTTGAAAGCTTGGCTGGCTGTGAAGCCATGTCTAATTCCTGGACCGGAGTCTTAGACTAGCATTGCACTGATTCCTGGAATTCTCATTAAGAATTTTGATATCTTTTTCCACTTAATTTTCGAAAATCACAAAAAAAAAATATTTCACAAAATCATAAAAACCAAAAATATTTGATGTTTCTTGCTTGAGTCTAGTGTCTCATCTTAAGTTTGGTGTCAATTGCATACATTCATTCATGTGTCTTAAGGACCTTCAAGTAATTCTTGATGATTTCTTACTCTGATCTTTGAATTCTTTTGACATGAGTGTTTATGTGTCTCATATAGTGTCAGTAGTATACAAACTGCTAAGTTTGGTGTCTTGCATGCATTGTTATTTGATTCTTGTTGCATTTTGATTATTAAAAATCCAAAAATATTTTTAATTTGTGTCTTTTCAAGCCAATAATACAGAGAATTGAAGATTCAGAACATACTGCAGAGGAATCACACAGAAAAAGCTGAGCATTCAAAAAATGCCCAGTGAAGAAGACAGACTGGCGTTTAAACGCCAGCCAGGGTACCTGGTTGGGCGTTTAACGCCCAAAAAGGTAGCATTTTGGGCGTTAAACGCCAGAATGGATACCATTCTGGGCGTTTAACGCCAGGATGGCACAAGGGGAAGATTTTGTTTTTCAAATCAATTTTTTTCAAGTTTTCAAAGTTTTTCAAAATCAAATCTTTTTCAAATCATATCTTTTCAATCAAATGTTTTCAAAATCAATTTCTTTCCTTTTTCAAAGATACTTACTAACAATTAATGATTTGATTGAACATCTCAAATTTGTTGCCTTTTCTGTTGAGAAAGGTTTAATGTTTGAATCATATCTTTTCTTGTTAGGCAAGTCATTAATTTTTAAAATCAAATCTTTTTAAAATTGTTTTCAAAACATATCTTTTAAATTTGTTTTCAAATCAAATCTTTTCAATCATATCTTTTTAATCACATCTTTTTCAAAATAGTTTTCAATCAAATCTTTTTAATTTCTAATCTCAAAATCTTTTTCAAAAATCACTTGATTTCTTTTCCACTTTGAATTTTTGAAAAAAAATTATCAATCAATTTTCAAAATGTTTTTGACATCTTTCTAATTAATTTTCGAAAATTCTCTTCCCTCCTTCTCACATCCTTCTATTTATGGAGTACTACTCCTTCTTAATGCACAATTTGAACTCTATCTAATCAAGTTCGAATTCTTCTACCTCCTTTTTCTATTTTTCTTTTCCTCTGACACCTCAAGGAATCTCTATTCTGTGACATAGAGGATTCCATATTTTCTTGTTCTCTTCTCTTTCATATGAGCAGGAGCAGAGACAAAGGCATTCTTGTTGAAGCTGACCCTGAACCTGAAAGGACCTTGAAGCGAAAGCTAAGAGAAGCTAAGGCACAATTCTCTATAGAGGACCTAACAGAAATCTTCAAAGAAGAAGAAGACATGGCAGCCGAAAACAACAACAATGCCAACAATGCAAGGAAGGTGCTGGGTGACTTTACTGCACCTACTCCCAATTTCTATGGGAGAAGCATCTCTATCCCTGCCATTGGAGCAAACAACTTTGAGCTTAAGCCTCAATTAGTTTCTCTAATGCAACAGAATTGCAAGTTCCATGGACTTCCAATGGAAGATCCTCATCAGTTTTTAGCTGAGTTCTTGCAAATCTGTGACACAGTCAAGACTAATGGGGTTGACCCTGAGGTCTACAGACTGATGCTATTCCCTTTTGCTGTAAGAGACAGAGCTAGAATATGGTTGGACTCACAACCTAAAGATAGCCTGGACTCTTGGGAAAAGCTAGTCAATGCCTTCTTGGCAAAGTTCTTTCCACCTCAAAAATGGAGTAAGCTTAGAGTGGAAGTCCAAACCTTCAGACAGAAGGATGGTGAATCCCTCTATGAAGCTTGGGAAAGATACAAACAATTGATCAGAAAATATCCCTCAGACATGCTTTCTGAATGGAGCATCATAGGTATTTTCTATGATGGTCTCTCTGAACTATCCAAGATGTCTTTGGATAGCTCTGCTGGAGGATCTCTTCATCTGAAGAAGACGCCTACAGAAGCTCAAGAGCTCATTGAAATGGTTGCAAATAACCAATTCATGTACACTTCTGAAAGGAATCCTGTGAACAATGGGACAAGTCAGAAGAAAGGAGTTCTTAAGATTGATACTCTGAACGCCATTTTGGCTCAGAACAAGATATTGACTCAACAAGTCAATTTGATTTCTCAAAGTCTGTCTGGAATGCAAAATGCACCAAGCAGTACTAAGGATGCTTCATCTGAGGAAGAAGCTTATGATCCTGAGAATCCTTCAATGGAAGAGGTGAATTACCTAGGAGAACCCTATGGAAACACCTATAATTCTTCATGGAGAAATCACCCAAATTTCTCATGGAAGAATCAAGAGAGACCTCAACAAGGTTTCAATAACAATAATGGTGGAAGAAACAGGTTTAGCAATGGCAAGCCTTTTCCATCATCTTCTCAGCAACAAACAGAGAATTCTAAGCAGAACCCCTCTGACTTAGCAACCATGGTATCTGATCTAATCAAAACCACTCAAAGTTTCATGACTGAAACAAGGTCTTCCATTAGGAATTTGGAAGCACAAGTGGGACAGCTGAGCAAGAAAGTTACTGAACTCCCTCCTAGTACTCTCCCAAGTAATACAGAAGAAAATCCAAAAGGAGAGTGCAAAGCCATAACCATGGCCGAATTTGGAGAGGAGGGAGAGGAAGTGAACGCCACTGAGGAAGGCCTCAATGGGCGTGCACTGACCTCCAATGAGTTCCCTAGTGAGGAACCATGGGAATCTGAGGCTCAAAATGAGACCATAGAGATTCCATTGGACTTACTTCTGCCCTTCATGAGCTCTGATGAGTATTCTTCCTCTGAAGAGGATGAGTATGTCACTGAAGAGCAAGTTGCTAAATACCTTGGAGCAATCATGAAGCTAAATGACAAGTTATTTGGAAATGAGACTTGGGAGGATGAACCTCCTTTGCTCACCAAAGAACTGGATGACTTGTCTAGGCAGAAATTACCTCAAAAGAGACAAGATCCTGGGAAGTTTACCATACCTTGTACCATAGGCACCATGACCTTCAAGAAGGCTCTGTGTGACTTAGGGTCAAGTGTAAACCTCATGCCTCTCTCTGTAATGGAGAAGCTAGGGATCTTTGAGGTGCAAGCTGCAAGAATCTCATTAGAGATGGCAGACAATTCAAAGAAACAAGCTCATGGACTTGTAGAGGATGTTTTGGTGAAGATTGAGGACCATTACATCCCTACTGATTTCATAGTCCTAGAGACTGGGAAGTGCATAGATGAAACTATCATCCTTGGCAGACCCTTCCTAGCCACAGCAAAGGCTGTGATTGATGTTGATGGAGGTGAACTGATCATTCAAGTGAATGAAAAATCCTATGTGTTTAAGACTCAAGGATATCCCTCTGTCACCATGGAGAGGAAGCATGAAGAGCTTCTCTCAAATCAGAGACAAACAGAGCCCCCACAGTCAAACTCTAAGTTTGGTGTTGGGAGGCCACAACCAAACTCTAAGTTTGGTGTTGAACCCCCACATTCAAACTCTAAGTTTGGTGTTGGGAGGTTCCAACATTGCTCTGAGTATCTGTGAGGCTCCATGAGAGCCCTTTGTCAAGCTACTGACATTAAAGAAGCGCTTGTTGGGAGGCAACCCAATGATTATATTTTATATATTTCTCTTTGTTATTTTATGTTTTTTGTAGGTTGATGATCATAAGAAGTCACAAAATCCATTGAAAAAGCAAAAACAGAATGAAAAACAGGAAGAAAAACAGCACACCCTGGAGGAAGAATTCACTGGCGTTTAAACGCCAGTGAGGCTAGCAGTTGGGCATTTAACGCCCAGTCTGGCACCATTCTGGGCGTTTAACGCCAGAAAGGGGCACCAGACTGGCGTTAAATGCCAGAAAAGGGCAAGAACCTGGCGTTAAATGCCAGGAATGGGCACCAGCCCGGCGTTTAACGCCAGAAATGGCTCAAAACGTGATTTTGAGTAACATTTGGTGCAGGGATGACTTTTCCTTGACACCACAGGATCTGTGGATCCCACAGGATCCGCACCTACCCCACCACCACTCTCTCTCTTCTTCCCCCATTCACCAATCACCTCAATACCTCTTCCCCAAAAACCCCTCACCTATCAAATCCCATCTTTCTCTTCACCACTCACATCCATCCTTCATAAAACCCCACCAACCTCACCCTTCAAATTCAAACCACTTTCCCTCCCAAACCCACCCATAATGGCCGAACCCCATCCCCCCTCTCCTATATAAACCCTTCTTCACTTCTTCATTTTCACCATACCTAAACACCACTTCCCCCCTCCTTGGCCGAATACATAAGCCATCTCCTTCTCCCTCATTTCTTCTTCTTCTACTCTCTTCTTTCTTCTTTTGCTCGAGGACGAGCAAACATTTTAAGTTTGGTGTGGTAAAAGCGTTGCTTTTTCGTTTTTCCATAACCATTTATGGCATCCAAGGCCGGAGAAACCTCTAGAAAGAGGAAAGGGAAGGCAAAAGCTTCCACCTCCGAGTCATGGGAGATGGATAGATTCATCTCAAGGGTGCATCAAGATCACTTCTATGAAGTTGTGGCCTTGAAGAAGGTGATCCCCGAGGTCCCCTTTTCACTCAAAAAGGGTGAGTATCCGGAGATCCGCCATGAGATCCGAAGAAGAGGTTGGGAAGTGCTTACCAACCCCATTCAACAAGTCGGAATCTTGATGGTTCAAGAGTTCTATGCCAATGCATGGATCACCAAGAACCATGATCAAAGTGTGAACCCGGATCCAAAGAATTATCTTACTATGGTTCGGGGGAAATACTTGGATTTTAGTCCGGAAAATGTAAGGTTAGCATTCAACTTGCCCATGATGCAAGGAGATGAACATCCTTACACTAGAAGGGTCAACTTTGATCAAAGGTTGGACCAAGTCCTCACAGTCATATGTGAAGAGGGCGCACAATGGAAGAGAGATTCAAGAGGCAAGCCGGTTCAATTAAGAAGGCATGACCTCAAACCCGTGGCTAGAGGATGGTTGGAGTTCATCCAACGCTCAATCATTCCCACTAGCAACCGGTCCGAAGTTACTCTAGACCGAGCCATCATGATTCATAGCATCATGATTGGAGAAGAAGTGGAAGTTCATGAGGTTATAGCCCAAGAACTCTATAAAGTGGCGGACAAGTCTTCCACCTTGGCAAGGCTAGCCTTTCCTCATCTCATTTGTCACCTCTGTTATTCAGTTGGAGTTGACATAGAAGGAGATATCCCCATTGATAAGGACAAGCCCATCACCAAGAAAAGGATGGAGCAAACAAGAGACCCCTCTCATCATGAGATCCCTGAGATACCTCAAGGGATGCATTTTCCTCCACAAGACTATTGGGAGCAAGTGAACACCTCCCTAGGAGAATTGAGTTCCAACATGGGACAACTAAGGGTGGAGCACCAAGAACACTCCATTCTCCTCCATGAAATTAGAGAAGACCAAAGAATCATGAGAAAGGAGCAACAAAGACAAGGAAGAGACATTGAGGAGCTCAAGCACTCCATAAGACCTTCAAGAGGAAGAACAAGCCGCCATCACTAAGGTGGACCCGTTCTTTAATCTCCTTGTTCTTTGCTTTTCTGTTTTTCGAATTTTAGTGCTTTATATTATCCATGTTTGTGTCTTATGATCATTAGTGTCTTAGTGTCTATGCCTTAAAGTTATGAATGTCCTATGAATCCTTCACCTTTCTTAGAGATTGTTCTTAATTGAAAAAGATGAGAATTGCATGAATTTTGAATTTTATAACAGTTTAATTATCTTGATGTGGTGGCAACACTTTTGTTCTCTGAATGTATGCTTGAACAGTGCATATGTCTTTTGAATTTGTGGTTCATGAATGTTGACTCTTGAAAGAATGATGAAAAAGGAGACATGTTACTGAGGATCTGAAAAATCATAAAAAAAAATGATTCTTGAAGCAAGAAAAAGCAGTGAATACAAAAAAAAAGAGAAGAGGCGAAAAAAAAACCGAAAAAAAAGAGAAGAAAGAAAAAAGAAAGAAAAAAGAAAGAAATAAAGTTGTGATCCAAGGCAATAAGAGTGTGCTTAAGAACCCTGGACACCTCTAATTGGGGACTTTAGCAAAGCTGAGTCACAATCTGAAAAGGTTCACCCAATTATGTGTCTGTGGCATGTATGTATCCGGTGGTAATACTGGAAGACAGAGTGCTTTGGGCCACAGCCAAGACTCAATAAGTAGCTGTGTTCAAGAATCATCATACTTAACTAGGAGAATCAATAACACTATCTGGATTCTGAGTTCCTAAAGAAAGCCAATCATTCTGAGTTCCAAAGGATAAAGTGAGATGCCAAAACTATTCAGAGGCAAAAAGCTAAAAGCCCCGCTCATCTAATTAATACTGATCTTCATAGATGTTTTTGGAGTTCATTGCATATTCTCTTCTTTTTATCTTATTTGATCTTCAGTTGCTTGGGGACAAGCAACAATTTAAGTTTGGTGTTGTGATGAGCGGATAATTTGTACGCTTTTTGGCATTGTTTTTAGTATGTTTTTAGAATGATCTAGTTAGTTTTTAGTATATTTTTTAGTTTTAGTTAAAATTCACTTTTCTGGACTTTACTATGAGTTTGTGTGTTTTTCTGTGATTTCAGGTATTTTCTGGCTGAAATTGAGGGATCTGAGCAAAAATCTGATCCAGAGACTCAAAAGGACTGCAGATGCTGTTGGATTCTGACCTCCCTGCACTCGAAGTGGATTTTCTGGAGCTACAGAAGCCCAATTGGCGCGCTCTCAACGGCGTTGAAAAGTAGACATCCTGGGCTTTCCAGCAATATATGATAGTCCATACTTTGCCCAAGATTTGATGGCCCAAACCGGCGTTCAAAGTCACCTCAAAAAATTCCAGCGTTAAACGCCGGAACTGGCACCAAAATGGGAGTTAAACGCCCAAACTGGCACCAAAGCTGGCGTTTAACTCCAAGAGGAGTCTCTACACGAAAATGCTTCATTGCTCAGCCCAAGCACACACCAAGTGGGCCCGGAAGTGGATTTTTATGTCATTTACTCATCTTTGTACACCTTAGGCTACTAGTTTTCTATAAGTAGGACCTTTTACTATTGTATTTGACATCTTGGTAGCTATCTTCATTTTATGCTATCTTAGATCATTTGGGAGGCTGGCCATTCGGCCATGCCTAGACCTTGTTCTTATGTATTTTCAACGGTGGAGTTTCTACACACCATAGATTAAGGTGTGGAGCTCTGCTGTACCTCGAGTATTAATGCAATTACTATTGTTCTTCCATTCAATTCTGCTTGTTCTTTGTCCAAGATATCACTTGTTCTTCAACTTGATGAATGTGATGATCCGTGACACTCATCACCATTCTCACCTATGAACAAGGTGACTGACAACCACTCTTGTTCTACAAGCATACGAGGCTTAGTGAATATCTCTTGGATTCCTGATACACGATGCATGGTTGATCGCCTGACAACCGAGTGCTCGCCTGATAAACGAGCCAGCCATTCCGTGAGATCAGAGTCTTCGTGGTATAGGCAAGAACTGATGGCGGCATTCAAGAGAATCCGGAAGGTCTAACCTTGTCTGTGGTATTCTGAGTAGGATTCAATGATTGAATGACTGTGACGTGCTTCAAACTCCTAGCAGGCGGGGCGTTAGTGACAGACGCAAAAGGATCGATGGATTTTATTCCGGCCTGACCGAGAACCGACAGCTGATTAGCCATATGCTGTGACAGAGCATGGGAACATTTTCACTGAGAGGATGGGAGGTAGCCATTGACAACGGTGAAACCCTACACGAGCTTGCCATGGAAAGGAGTAAGAAGGATTGGATGAAGACTGTAGGAAAGCAGAGAAACGGAAGGGAAGGCATCTTCATTCGCTTATCTGAAGCTCTCACCAATGATATACATAAGTACCTCTATCTTTATCTTTATGCTTTATTCGTTTATCACTATACCCATTTGAGTCTGCCTGACTGAGATTTACAAGGTGACCATAGCTTGCTTCATAGCAACAATCTCCGTGGGATCGACCCTTACTCGCGTAAGGTTTATTACTTGGACGACCCAGTGCACTTGCTGGTTAGTTGTGCGAAGTTGTGTTTATGCCATGGTATTGAGCACCAAGTCTTTGGAGCCATTACTAGGGATTATTTCGTGTATTAAAAAGTATTGATCACAATTTCGTGCACCAGCAATCAAATTTAATCAAACATTAACATCATAAAATTAAACATAATTCAAGGAGAATTGCTTCCGATGTGGGAATTAGCAAGGTTCTGGTAACTAGCTTTAAGCCTTTCATACGATTCTTCCCAAAAATGAACCTTTGCTCGAAGTGCGTTGTTGGTGTCATGAAGAAGCTTCACTTTTTCATAGTTAAAGTTGCAAATTTTCTTACCGATTATCTCCAAGACGCAACCAAGTATCTCCAGTGCTGCATCTTCCTGTGTCGCTTTCTCATTGAGACAAAAATAACCAGTCGCATCCAACTCTACTTCAAACAGGTCACCCAGAAGAAACACTGTGAAGCCAAAGTACGGACCCGAGTCCTCTAGGTATCCCATTCTCGTGGCAAACTTTTACAAGCTATTCCTCCATATCATTTACGATAGCAAAATCTAGTTAATATCCTCTTGGGAAATTACGGGTAGCCCTACATAACCACAAAAAAGAATTAAACGAACAGAAGAACATACCTCACAAAGCCAACCTTAGATAAATTAAGCGTATAAAAGCTTTCTGTAAATGAAAATTCCAAAGACCCTTCTAAAAATTGATTTTGGACAAGACTGTGACACTGACTTACATGACACAACTGGACGTCGCCATCAACCTCCCAAAGACACACCTCCTTCACTGGGTGGTCTAACCAGCTCACCCTTCGCCGCATTCTCTGCCTGAATTCTTGACATTTTGGAATTGAATGCAATAGGGTTTGGTCATAGCTATTGGATCCGTAGAACTCGGGAAAGGTATACGAGGCAACTTTCTCTTGGCATCCTCCCAACTACAGTACACACAAGGTGTTTTCCCCTTTGTAACCGCAAAGAAGAGGAATCGCTTCATATTCTTGTCCATTGTATATGATATATTCCCAAATTCACTATAGTGCATTACTAAGTGTTTTCTTAAAATGGGTTACCAAAGATCGTGTTAAATACCGATTATAGTGCATCACTAAAGAAAAAATATATATATAATATGAAAAAAATAAGACAAAAAAATAAAACATTAAAACCACACAATTTTGGCTTCAACTATTTTCCATAATTATTATTTTTATTTTATTATACACCCTTAATAGTGAACAGAACAACATGAGTTAAACCCTAAAATGGTCCCTGAGATTGGTGTCGTGCATTAAAATCATCCCTGAGATTCCAATTGCACTAATTACATCCCTGAGATTGACAAAAATGCACCAATTTAATCCCTGACTCATTTTCTATTAACGGCGTAATGACATAGCTTGATGATGTGGCATGTTAGTGACAAGTGTCACTCTATGATTTGACCACATGTAATGGTATGATGATGTGTTGACCAGTGACATGTGGCATGTTGACGTGGATGGTTGCGCCACGTGTCACAATGCTATTTGGCCACATGTCTGTTTGTGTCACGTGTCGCAACAGTATTCGTGCATGTGTCATTCATTATGTCATGATTGTAGATGCACCAAATTAGTCACTCACTATGCGTTAAGTGACTCAGTTTAGTCCTTAAAATTGAATGTCGTGCACCAAACTAGTCCCTTCACTAGTTTTTTCTCCTTTTTTTCTATAAATTCAAAATTATCAATATCTTTGAATCTATTAATTTCAATTCTATTTTTTCACATATTATTTAAATACAAGTCTTTTATAAAAATAATTTTTCTCTTGCAGGTACCTTGAACCGCCATCTTTGAGTTGACGTGACGATATTTCAAGCACCTCCACTACCATCTCCGACCTCTTTCGTCTAGACTAAAGAGGTCGGAGATGGTAGTAAGGGTACTTGAAGTGCCTTCAGTTTAGCCCATTTACATACAATGAAAACGTGTATTTCATAAGAATAGAAAAAAATGTGCATTTTAGTTCTTGATTCTTGTTAAAAACACATTTATTTTATGAAAAAATGTGTCTAATCTATCATATAATTATTTTTTTATAATAACATACTTATATATTAAAAAATTTACCAATGTTAAATTATTATAAAAAATTATATAATTAAAACTAAAATTTTAAATTTTTTTATAAAAGCACTTGTATTTAAATGATATGTGAAAAAATAGAATTGAAATTAATGCATCTAAAATATTGAAAATTTTAAATTTTTAAAAAAATGAGAAAAAAATTGGTGAAGGGACTAGTTTGGTGCACGACATTCAATTTCAGGGACTAAAATGAGTCACTTAACGCAAAGTGAGGGACTAATTTGAAGCATCTACAATGATGATATAATGGATGATACGTGGACGAATACTGTTGCGACACATGGCACAAATAGACACGTGGCTAAATAGTATTGTGACACGTGTCACAACCATCCATGATAGCATGCCACGTGTGACGTGTCACTAGTCAACACATCATACCGTTACACGTGGCCAAATCATGGAGTGACACGTGTCACTAACATGCCATGTCATCCCGCCATTAATAGAAAATGAGTCAGGGACTAACGAGGTGCATTTTTGTCAATCTTAGGGACGTAATTGGTGCAATTAAAATCTCAGGTAGTGCACGACGCCAATCTCAAGGACCATTTTACGGTTTAACTCGAACAATATAGAACCAAATAAATACAATTCAAAAATTAATTTTACACACCCGGAATAAGTAATTTTAATATACTTACTATTTTTTAGGTTTATAAATTTTTTTTGGGCCAACACTCAATTATTTCAATCCAGCTTACAAATGTTGATCTTATGAAACAATGCTTTTATGCATCATCCAACCCAACGGCCCACTACAGGTCCAACCATAATAGTCCAGTCTCAGAGAAAAGGTAATAACAAAATTTATCACAATTATTCCATATTTCATATACTTCTCTTATTATCGGCAACAAATTAAAATATCAATAACACCCACTGAACCTACTGCCAAGTAAAGGAGACCACCTCATGTCATTTTCTCCATGCTTCTAAGACCACATGACACTTCATGCACATGTCAACATCCCAAAAAGTGTGTGGCATGTGAACCGTCTAATTTGACAAGGCGTACCCAAGCATTCATCAGAGGAGCTGCGTTGTTATATCATGAGAAGAACGGCTAGACACAAGAAGGTCTTAAGTACATACATAGGCACTTTAGCTCCAGTTCAACAAAAAAGACTAGATGACATCATAAAAAAAACAAGATATTGGACTGCTGAATGGACTAAAGACAATGATCATCATGTATTTGAGATCCAAATGCACAATCAAAAACTTGGGTGCATTTGACGCATGTACATGCAATATGTAGCAATTGGCAGGTATAAAAATACACTTTGTACATTACCATGTTTTATGCTTCATTACTTTGTATTTCGATTTGTATATTATTGTCTGCCTTTTTCTTGCAGGTCCTCCTTGTGTGCATGTAATGACGGCCATTTCAAAAAGGGGTGGTAGACAGAGGGTTATGTACACTAGTGGTTTAAGATGGATTTTTTAGAGCTACTTATAACCATTGCCTTAAACCAGTGAAGAGTGAAATATATTGGAAGAAGATTTATTACTTAACTCAAATCCCACCCAAAATCAAAAGGCCTATTGGACGTTTAACAAAAAGAAAAAGATGTGATCCTATTGAAAATGGACCAGATAAAACAAAGGCAAGAAAAATATTTAGGGTAACTAATGAGCGGATAATTTATACGCTTTTTGGCATTATTTTTAGGTAGTTTTTAGTAAGTTCAAGCTACTTTTAGGGATGTTTTCATTAGTTTTTATGTTAAATTCACATTTCTGGACTTTACTATGAGTTTTTGTGTTTTTCTGTGATTTCAGGTAATTTCTGGCTGAAATTGAGGGACTTGAGCAAAACTCTGATAGGAGGCTGACAAAGGACTGCTGATGTTGTTGGAATCTGACCTCCCTGCACTCGAAATGGATTTTCTGGAGCTACAGAACTCCAAATGGCGCGCTCTCAACGGCGTTGGAAAGTAGACATCCAGATCTTTCTAGCAATATATAATAGTCCATACTTTATTCGGGAATTGACGACGTAAACTGGCGCTCAATGCCAGTTCCATGTTGCTGTCTGGAGTAAAACGCCAGAAACACGTCACGACCCGGAGTTGAACGCCCAAAACACGTTACAACTTGGCGTTCAACTCCAAAAGAAGCCTCAGCTCGTGGATAGATCAAGATCAGCCTAAACACAAACCAAGTGGGCCCTGGAAGTGGATTTATGCATCAATTACTCACTCATGTAAACCCTATTAGCTAGTCTAGTATAAATAGGATAATTTACTATTGTATTAGACATCTGTGGTCTCAGTTTTGTTTTATTCTTCATCTTAGGAGGCCATTGATCACGTTTTGGGGGGGGGGGGGGGGGCTGGCCATTCGGCCATGCCTGAACCTTTCACTTATGTATTTTCAACGGTGGAGTTTCTACACACCATAGATTAAGGGTGTGGAGCTCTGTTGTACCTCGAGTTTCAATACAATTACTACTATTTTCTATTCAATTCTCTTTATTCCTATTCTAAGATATTCGTTGCACTTTAACTTGATGAATGTGATGATCCGTGACACTCATCATCATTCTCACCTATGAACGCGCATGACTGACAACCACTTTCGTTCTACCTTAGACCAGGCGCATATCTCTTGGATTCCTTAATCAGAATCTTCGTGGTATAAGCTAGAATTGATGGTGGCATTCATGGGAATCCGGAAAGTCTAATCTTGTCTGTGGTATTCCGAGTAGGATTCCGGGATTGAATAACTGTGATGAGCTTCAAACTCCTGAAGGCTGGGCGTTAGTGACAGACGCAAAAGAATCAAGGGATTCTATTCCAACCTGATTGAGAACCGACAGATGATTAGCCGTGCTGTGACAGAGCATTTGGACCTTTTTCACTGAGAAGATGGGATGTAGCCATTGACAATGGTGATGCCCTACATACAGCTTGCCATGGAAAGGAGTAAGAAGGATTGAAGAAAGAAGTAGGAAAGTAGAAAAAGAAAGGGCACAGTATCTCCATACGCTTATCTGAAATTCCCACTATTAATTTACATAAGTATTTCTATCCCTTTATTTTATTTATCTTTTAAATATCTAATCCAATTACATTTGACTTTACCTGACTAGGATTTACAAGATGACTATAGCTTGCTTCATACCAACAATCTTTGTGGGATCGACCCTTACTCACGTAAGGTATTACTTGGACGACCCAGTACACTTGCTGGTTAGTTGAGCGAGGTTGTGAGGTTATATTTAGACCATAGTATTGAGCACCAAGTTTTTGGGGCCATTACTAGGGAATTAATTTCGAACAACAATTCAAGCATGAATCACAATTTCGCCCACCAGTAACATATAAAAAGTGTGGTGAGCCTGATCACAATTCCCAAACATGCAAAGGAGCCCCTAATCCAAAACCTCCACCAAGGATATGTACAAAGAAAAGGAGCAATCAACAAATAGTGACACACAAAACTAACAGCAAGATGTGGTCCTAACATCTCAATTAGTTCCTAACTTACAAGTATTTCTCTAATTGATTCACTCTATCTTCTAAACCAACATCTTCAACCACATCCACCAAATGGTCAAAAATAGCATCAAACCAAGTAAAAAAATCACAGCAGTAAACAAATCAAGGACATCATTCCTTAAATTTAATGTCCAATAAAACTCAACTACAACTAACTCATGGTGATGAATACCTTATAGTAGGGACAACCAAAGAATAACCTATTTGAATTTTTTATTGTATGAGAACTAGAGAGTATGACATACGTTCCACACTTGTACTTTGGGTGGTTTGCTTTTTTACTGTGACTTCTACCCACACTAGCAGCACTTCCAACACTTATTTCCTCACTAGATTGACTTCTCCCTCGTTGACGATTCATAGACGAAGTGCTTTCCCTTGTAGCCAATGATAAAGGGTTCGGACTTTGGAAATTAAAATTTACCCTTTGTTATGGTGATTGCTACGTTTTCGGATATGGAGGGTGATTAAGGTGACCTCTTTTTGTTGATGCTGTATAGAGAAAATGACGTCATTTTCTGATTCAATTTGGAGGACCTATTAGTCTGATTGGCGACATGTGGTATTGTAACAACCCTACTCCATGAGGCCCGAGATTTCTCATTCCTCATGATGTTTACCAACACGCATAGGTTTAAATATATATGTGGCATAGGTAGCAAGTTAAAACTATAATCTGTGGCGTTAAAACACTTTAGCTTTTCCAAACAATAAGTTTTGGGTAATTAATTAATTACCGCTATAGTTAATTTTTCTTTCAAGATTAGCCACATCTTGTTAATTTATTAAATCCATTAAGTGATAAATTAGTAAAGAAACAACCCTAGATACATCGTCAATCAATTAATACATGATCATAATTTTTATTGTCAAACCAAAATCTCCTTGCTATATGTTAAGCCAAATTAAGGCTTTAACTATCCTTGTATAAAACCTTAAATTAAACCATTAGTTCACTTCAACCCATCAATGTTAACCATGGCTAAGAATAAAAAGAAAAGAAACCTACCCTCTCCTTCCTTCAATCCCCACGGACATCACCCTCAAATCATAGTTACACCACTTAGTTAATTAGTTAGTGTATGCTTAGTCATTAGTGGTGGGTATAAGTGTTACTCTATCCTCCTACAAGAGCTACAAAACATATATATCAGCTTACACCTATCCCATCCTTCCCTTATTCAATTGCTCACAACACAACTTACCTGATTCAAAGAAGGGAGAAGGAGAGAAGACTGAAGGCAACCCCAACAGAGAGCACAGTTTGCATGCAACCTTCTCCAACCCTTTCGACTTCCCTAGGAGCTTGAAACAAGGTAGCTCTCACCCTTCTCTATCAACCCTTGCTATTTTGAAACTTTTCACTAGGTAAGCTAGCTTCGGTTCCTTCCCCTCTGTTCAATTCAATTTTCACCATTACCCAACAGCCCAACCTTGTCTTTCCTTTAAATTTGTGTAGCTCAATGGCATTTTTCCTAACCTTTCTGAACCACCAAACCGCCTAGTTTAAGGAGGTGTTGTAGCTGAGAAAGTGAGCTTAAGAGCAAGACATCAATTTTTGACATCACCAAGTAAGGGTTAGGACAATTAGACTACTATTTTTGTGGCTGTACCTATGATGAGATTAGATAAACTATTATATGCTTGATTGATAATAAATGAGGCTCTAGTATGTGTTTGAATGATGGTTAGGTTATATGAATTGTTATGTCTGATAAAAATGCAGAAAAGTGAATTTGGGTAAATTAATGAGTGTAACCTCTTAGAGCTATGTTGACCATGATAGCAACTTTAGTTAGTGAAAAGAAAGGTAAAAGTATGGTTTTAGATGAATTCTAGGCTTGAGTATGAGATTTGGTATATGAGGTTGTTAGAAATACATTGTGCAGAATTTCTGCAAAATATGCATAATTGGTAGCAGAACGAACAACTTTCTGGGGCTGTCCAGACCTAATTTTTAGATGAAATTATTTTTTTGTAAAATGTTAGTGTGTTTTGAATATGACATAAAAATTTCAAGAAATTTGGCCAAGTGGTTTGGAAGATATGAATTTTTTATGTTTAGTGGTTGCTGCAGAATTTTTTGGTTTTCTGGTTCTGCAGTACCGACTTCCTGACGCCATAACTTTTGATTTAAACGAAATTTTGGGTTGCTCGTAATAGGTTTTTAAAGATTTATCAGTTTATTTTAAGTGAGAACAAATTTTAGGTCCATATCTATATTTTAGACTTAGATAAGTCATTTTGAAGATGGGTTGTTTGCTGGAAATTCTGAACTGATTCATAAACACAGAGCACCCCTTCCAATTGATAATTAATTACTCAAATAAAGTGATATGAACCTGAAACTTGTGAGTTTTTAAACTTGGGAATGTTGACTATAATCCCACCAAAATTTAGAAGCAACGAATTAGAATTGGAATTATTGTGGAATTTATAAAAAATACTGCTGCTATTTTTTTTCTGAAATTTTGTAAATGCAGTAGCAGAACTCTAAATCTTGTAAAAAAAATCTATTCTAATCCAAGTTCAAAAAAATCTAACTTAAATTGAAGATTATAATCTCTAGAGTTACCTTACCAAGAAAAATAGGTCGTGCATAAGTATTTACAACACAAGAAGGTTTTAGATTGAACATGCTTAGGAAATGAAAAGGGATGTAAATTGCCATAGGATGGGTTAAAGTTAAAAATAATAATATTGAGAGATAAAGAGAAGAAAAAAGAACGAGGAACAAGGAACGAAATAAAAGTTGAGAATTATATTGAATGGGCCTTGTGCCGAACTGTTAATGCGAAAGTGCCCGCCTAATAGATAACCTGAGATTGCTAATGCGGAAATGTTCGCCTAATTGATAGCACTGTTCCTTACTGTGATACACATTGAACTGTTATTATAATGAGGCCTAATTGACATGGGTAACCATGATGCCAAGGTGTTTAATTGACACAGTAAAGGAACCATCACTACAACAAAATAGCAAAACGGCGGCGGTTATTTTGGAGGGTTGCGGCCGTTAAAACCGCCGCTAGAATCAGCTCCCGGCGGTGAGCAAAACGCGGCCAGGTCAACCGTCGGCACAGTAGCGGCGGCGGTTTTGAAGAACCGCTGGAACAATCGCCGCCAGAGTCTATCGGAAAATAGCGGCAGTTTTGGCCACTATGTGCTTGAACAGGGCAGAGTGGGTGTATAGCGGCGGTTTAAAAAACCGCCGCAAAATTTGAAATTTTAGTTACCGTTGAACATTTACGGCGGTTTGGAACCACCGCTGAAAGGTTGACAAGAACTTCTACCATGATAATTGCGGCGGTTAAAAACCGCCGCAAAAACTGTATCATTTTTTTTTAAAATAAATAAATTTATATATAAACTATTTCCTACTTCTACAATCATAATAAAAAAAAAATATTACACATATTAAAATTTACATCTCAAATTAAAATAAAAAAATTGACCAAAACTGTATCAACACTGTATTTCAAAATATAATATATATTTAATAAGTCTTACATAATCATAAATCCAACACAATCAGTATTTAACACCTATATTTACATATCAAAGTAAATTCAAATAATGCAATACTAAACTTAAATTGAAAAAGAATTTTGCTATTAATATTTAACTAAGCTAAAAGCCTAAAATAAAGAGTTACTTTGATAATAAAGGTCTTCAGTCACTTCAATCATAAAATTCTACAACTACTTCATGGAATAGTAGAAGGTGACCTTGTCTCTATTGGAGATTCAACCTAGGATTAAAAAATAAATAAAAATATGTTAGAATAAAAACAAAGACCGTTAAATAATTTAAGTCTAATATGAAAAGGCATAAGTCATCAACACAAATTAAGAAAATGAACAACAATAACTAAATCATTATTTTACTAAATCATGCACAATGAAAGATTCAAGAAAAAATATATATATATAATATTTACCCCATTATTTGTAGCTGTAGGAAAGTCATGTGGCACTTTTCCACCCATACAATGATTAATGAAATATGTCACCTGGGCTTGTAATAAAGAAATTGTTGCTTTATTCTCTTGTAATTCTACTTCCATAGAGCGAACTTTAGCCATATCAAAGTCATGATTGCATGAAGAAGATGCCCCTCCTAAACTATTAGAAGATTTCATGACTTGGGAGGGACAAACACCAAATCCTACACCTCTAACACGACCCGGGTGTTCTTTTCCAAATAACTTTATATATGCTTCATCAGTAGAACTCTCATTAGCTTGAAGCAAAGTTAATTGTTCCTATGATAAAAATTTGAGAAATGCATAATCATTAGAATAATATCTATCATCATTAACAAACAAAGCCAAAATAAAGTGAAAATGCTTACACTTTTCTCTCTAGCCTCGTCATTAACAAAAGATCCATCCTTCTTCTTATGACTAATTGGATACATTTCAGCTCTAGTAAAAACTCTCTTGTTTGCAGTTTCCTATCAATTCAATAAATCGAAATTCAATTTCAACGCATGTAAAAATTAAATAACATAATATTATTCTGATAAAGACTCAATCACAAACCAACTCGTGTTTCTTCCTAGCAATCGTCTTCGATCCGAGTGTATGAGGAATTGTTTGTTTTTCTCGATTACTTGCATTTTTCTCACACATTTTCTACCATGCAAATTCAATTAGCAACTTGTCAATATAAAGTGAAAGATAGAATGAGATAAAAATAAATATAAAAATTAAATATGTACTTTTATTCCCAAAAAAAAAAGGAAAAATGTACCCACTAAAATATACCGAAAATTAAGACTGTGCGAATAATGCCAAATATAGTTTCTTGTTTTAAAATATACATGACTACTAATTATTTTTATATTGCTGACTTGGTATATCAAAAATTTTTCACACGTTTATTTATTTCAGAAAAAAACATCTTGGCTTCTCTTTATAATAATTGATAGTTACTAGATTGTTTGCTAAATAATTTAAGAAGTATTTTTAATTATGAAGAATCTATTTTTTGAGTGTTGTTCTTTTAAGCTTACATTTATTAGCTTGAAAAAATAAGAGGTAAATTATTTATTTTCTGATCACAAGAATATTTTTACAAAAGCAATCTAAATACTTTTAAAATTAACTCCTTTTTTTTTATCTTTTTTCCCTCACTACAATAAAACATTGTTCTTGTGGTGCCTAAAATTAAAGTCCCTATCTAAACAGGTTCATACATCGTACATGTAAATGTCATTCCAGTGGCAAACCAAATCCTAGAAGGAATATATTTACTTTATAGATGTATAAATTAGCTTAAATTGAATTTTCGTAGGAACTTATGCAGGTATATTGACTATTGAAGTAAAAATATTTGTATCATGTCTCAAATTAGTTCTTTAAAATTTCAAGTAATTAACCCAATATTGATGACTCCCAAATGTTTTGATTTGTGACTAGTGTTAAGTTGGCAGAGCAACAACAATAACTGGAAAAAGGAGTCATAATCGAGGAATTTGTGTGAGAATGATAATTTTTTTACAGAAAGAAATATAATAATTTAACTCATTATATAAATGTAATACGGCATTATAAAGTGAAATAAAATAATAAAATGAAAGAAGTGTGATTTAAAGATAAAATTAACATGAGGTATTATAAAGATAAATTAAATTAGCAACTTGTCAATATAAAGTGAAAGATAGAATGTGTGTTCATACAATTACCTGAGTTCTGGACTTTAATCTATAATCAATAAAAGTTGCCCATTGATCCAAGCTGACTCCAACTCCTTTTGGTAACAATGCTATATTTTGCTCTCGGGTAAGATTCCAATTATAATTGTCGTTAAACAATTTGCATCTATCATCTTTCCACTTCCTACCAAGATTTTGTAGTATATACTTCTTTTGCTGTCCATCATCAACTTTAAAGAATCTCTACATAGTATAAACATTAAAATAATTACCCTAAATACTAGTAACATAGACTTATAGGTAAAATTGTTTAAACTTATTAATAACTAAAATTGGATCATAATTCACAAAAATGTTCATAGACTCATGCTATGCCCAATTGCCAATCTAAGATGCAAGAAGTTAATTATTAGCATAACATGGCACCAAGGAAGCTAATTATTAGCATATTAGAACCACAAAATTTAATTTACAACTAAAATAATAGCATAATATGGCCTTAAGAGGCATGCAACATAAGAAATATATTAGTGTGATACACTTATGCACGTATAGAGAAGTAATATATTTTACATATTTATCTAAATAAAAAAGCCAGGAAAACACATAGTAAAACAGTGAATGCCTGAAAATCAAATAAAATAAAATGAAAGAAAAGTTTCTTGCCCCCAATAAAAAGAAACATAGACCCAATTTTTATGTTGGTTTTTTCATTTATAAAATTGACAACAAAAAATTTAAACATCAATTCTTTTCTGCTAAAAAAAAAAACAGAAGTAAAAAGAAGGATGCCGAAAGAATGAAGAATGAAATTAACTTTAGTGTTAGTTAAAAAATAGTTGACTATCTGATTACCAAACCAAGCACATTCAATAGTTAAATAAATAAAGCATAGAATATCTGGTGAGTGGCCAGTACAGATTTAATTAAGAGAATAAGGTAGCTAGTAACTTTTTCATGAATAGCCCATCTTCAATTATTCAACAACAATACGTATTAGGCTAGGGGGCATTTAGTGAGTTGGCCAGCTATATTATTTTCATTAATAAATAACAGCTGAAATTGTCCTTGAGAGACACAATACTAGAACATAGGAATGCATGTATTGAAAATAATTAAATCATTATTAAATAATTAATTAACAAAGAACCTGAATAATATCCCTATAGGCTCCATTTTTGTATGGCTCTTTTGGAACCAAAGGCCATTTCTCATAACTTATAGGAAAGTTCTTGAAATTTCCAGCAACAGCTCCCAAAAACAATCTTAAAAGTCCACCAGATTCACCAATCGGTTGGCCATGCTCATTCCAATGCACAATAATTTTAGTCCCACGAGACAGCACCCGCACATCTTTCAATCTTAAGTGACCTTCCTTAATCATTCCATTTGCATCTATCAAATTATTCAAGTAGTATACCATACATTATTATACTTCCTTCCTTGTAGAAATTTAAATATACAGTGCTATAATTGAACTAAACTTAATAACGTACCTTCCAATTCAACTGTCCAGTACTTATTGGACTTTCTTTCTTGTACATCTAATTGAACATGTGGAACTTCTGAATCAGTAGATAAAGTAGCTTCAGGCTCTATGGATTGAGAGGACTCATCTTGATCAACAGGGGGTGAATCATTGAACTCATGAGTAGATGTATTCTCACGTGAAGAAACAATCTTTCTCTTAGTCATTTCTACAACATATCAAGAGATATTAATATTAATATATCAATAACATAATGAAAATAAAATAATAGTACTTAATTTTATCAGCTAAGAACCAAAGAAACAAGAAATCACTAATTCAAACTATTAAGTATATGTAATAAAACATAAAATTATGAAAGAAAACAATAAATAATACTCTATGACTTGCAACTAAAGACTTACATTACTCTAAACTATCTTCGTCTATAATTGCTCTTGCTAATGGTACATGTGAAATGTTATCTAGAAAAAATTGTCCCAAATCTTGTGATGGATAACCCACACTGTCATAAATTATGTCTTCATCCTCATTGCCCATATCATATAAGTCTCTTGGCTTTACTTGAATTGGTATGCTCCAACCTTTTTCTTTCTCATCCTCCACATAATAAACCATTTGAGCTTCGTTAGCCTTAATATATGGCTCATCATCCTCATGCTCACCGGTATGTATCAATCTACTAAAGTTGATAGAGGTAAAACCTAACTTGTCTACTTTCATGGCCCTTGGGTTTGTTGTGTTAGCCCATTCACATTTAAACAATGTTACAAAGAATATACCATCATAATTAAGTTCAATGATGTCCACTAACTTTCCATAATAAGGAACTGCTCCAAACCTCATGTTGGGATCACTATTGCGGGAGTAACTTCTTGTTCCAAATGTCCCAAAAATACCACTGTTTTGAGTTTTTAAACCTTTTTCACGTTCTACAGTCCTAAACTTGTATCCATTGACATTATATGCAGAAAATCTTCTGGCTTGGTCAATCGGCCCTTTGGCAAGACTAAAAAATACCATTCTCTTAGATTCTTCAATTCTATCAAGATCTCGCACAATCTAAGAAAGCATGATGAATTCTTTATCAACTTCATATGATGGACATTGGAAAAAATAACTTCAACGAGGAAGAATTTGACTCACACGGGTAGAGAACCAACTTGCAAACTCTCTATGAACTTTCTTGTCTATCTCTGATGTATTTCTTGTGCGACTTCTTAATTGCTTTCGTACAATGTTTCTAAACTCCCTATATATGTCTTAATATTAGGATTAAAGGTCATTAAATGAATTTTACATATATGAATTAGCAAATGCTGAGATACTCACTGGAGATAATTGTCAACTATGGAGCAATTAGTTAACACATGTCTATGAGCTTGTAACTTCTCGATGGCTGTTAAAGTGAAATATGAGGAAACACCAAGTGGTTTACCTACTTGAGGAAACAAAGTATCTAACCAAGGATTTGATTCTTCATGGGTTGGTTCATCATCAACTCGGCGAGGTCGATTCCATCTAGTCTCAATGTTCTCTAAATATCTGGAGCAAAATGTAAGAATTTCTTCCATTAAGTATCCTTGCACTATGGATCCTTCTGGTTGTGCTTTGTTACGTACATATGACTTCAAGTGTCCTAAATACCTATCCAGGAATGAAGATTAAATACTATACAACAAAGTTATAAATAATGATCCAAGCTAATAAGTTTACCTCTCAATAGGGTACATCCATCTATAATGGACAGGGCCTCCAAGTTTAACTTCTTCTACAAGGTGCACCATCAAGTGAACCATAACTGTGAAGAATGAAGGAGGGAATAACATTTCCATGTGGCATAACGTGAGGACAATTTGATCTTGCAACTTTTCCAAACAGGGGGCACTTAACGCTTTACCACATAATTGTCTAAAGAATGAACACATCTCAATAAGCACTGCAGAGACCTCATCAGGCAGCGCTGTTCGCATAGCTAACGGTAATAATTGCTCCATAAGTATATGACAATCATGACTTTTTAGCATCCCACTCAACTTAAGAGACTCTAGGTCAATGCACCTTGATATGTTGCTTGCATAACCATCGGGAACAGTGACGTTTTTCAAAGTTGTCAAGAATCTGTTCTTACCCAAATTGTTCAGAGTATAAATTGCCGGAGGACACTTTCCATTTTCCCTTGGCCACAGATCAGGCTTGATACCCATTTCTTGAAGGTCTCTTCGAGCATTTATGTGATCTTTTGACTTCGAACTATCATTTAACAAAGTATATAGCACGTTGTCACATACATTTTTCTCAATATGCATCATATCGAGATTGTGACGCAGCAAATTAGACTTCCAATATGGCAACTCAAAAAAAATGCTCTTCTTTTTCCATTGTTGAGTACCACCTCCTTCAACAGTTCCACCAGTGCGTAATTGGTGGATGAAATTGTGATTCCTATTTTTGTGCCTTTTGGCATCATTGTGAAATTATTCCTTTTAGAAATTGACCTTCTTTCACAACTCCGTTCAACTAACCAGCAAGTGTACTGGGTCGTCCAAGTAATAACCTTACGTGAGTAAGGGTCGAATCCACAGAGATTGTTGGTATGAAGCAAGCTATGGTCACCTTGCAGATCTCAGTTAGGGAGATTAAAATTGGATTATGGGTTTAAATAAAATAGAAAGAAGTTAATAAAAAGGGATAGAAATACTTATGTAGATTCATAGGTGGGAATTTCAGATAAGCGGAATGGAGATGCTGTAGAGCTCTCGGACGCCTGCCTTCCTACTGCTCCTACTCAATCCTTCTTACTTCCTTTCCATGGCAAGCTTTGTATAGGGGTTCACCATCAACTGTGGCTACTTTCATTCCTCACGGGGAAATATCCTGTGCGGCTGTCACTCGCACAGCTAACCAGTCTGGAGGCATCACCCATGGTTGATAGCTACATCCCATCCTCGCAGTGAAAGCTAATGCTCACGCACTCTGTCACAGTACGGCCAATCACCGGTTGGTTCCCTCCCCTACTGGAATAGAATCCCTCTTTTGCGTTTGTCACTAACGCCCAGCAGGTTACAGGTTTGAAGCACGTCACAGTCATTCATGAACGGAATCCTACTCGAAATACCACAGACAAGGTGAGACTTTCCGGATTCCCAGGATCCTACTCGGAACACCACAGACAAGGTTGGACTTTCCGGATCCAGACAAATGCCGCCATCTATCTAGCTTATACCACGGAGATTCTGTTGGGGAATCTAAGAGATACACATTCAAGCCTTGATGCAGGTAGAACGTAAGTGGTTGTCAATCACGCGCGTTCATGAGTGAGAATAATAATGAGGGTTATCTAACTCATCATCATTCATCATGTTCTTGAGTACGAATGAATATCTTGGAATAAGAATAAGATAGAGAATTGAATAAAAGAAAATAGAACTTCATTAATCTTTGAGGTACAGCAGAGCTCCACACCCTTAATCTATGGTGTGCAGAAACTCCACCGTTGAAAATACATAAGTGAAAGAAGGTTCAGGCATGGCCGAATGGCCAGTCCTCTCCATGATCAAGTGACCGAATGATAAAAGACTTAGAGTGGTCAAAAGATGTCTAATATAATAGATAGATGTCCTATATATACTAGACTAGCTACTAGGGTTTACATGAGTAAGTAATTGATGCATAAATCCACTTCCGGGGCCCACTTGGTGTATGCTTGGGCTGAGCTTGATCTATCCACGAGCTGAGGCTTCTCTTGGAGTTGAATTTCGAGTTATGATGTGCTTTGGGCGTTCAACTCCGGATCATGACGTTTTTCTGGCGTTTAACTCCAGAAAGGAGCGTGTACTTGGCGTTCAACGCCAAGTTGCGTCGTCATTCTTCGAATAAAGTATAGACTATTATATATTGCTGGAAATCCCTGGATGTCTACTTTCCAACGCCGTTAAGAGCACGCCATTTGGAGGTCTGTAGCTCCAGAAAATCCATTTCGAGTGCAGGGAGGTCAGAATCCAACAGCATCAGCAGTCCTTTTGTCAGCCTTTTTCAGAGTTTTGCTCAAATCCCTCAATTTCAGTCAGAATTTACCTGAAATCACAGAAAAACACACAAACTCATAGTAAAGTCCAGAAATGTGAATTTAACATAAAAACTAATGAAAACATCCCTAAAAGTAGCTTAAACTCATTAAAAACTATGTAAAAACAATGCCAAAAAGCGTATAAATTATCCGCTCATCACAACACCAAACTTAAATTGTTGCTTGTCCCCAAGCAACTGAAAATCAAATAGGATAAAAAGAAGAGAATATACTATAAATTCCAAAATATCAATGAATATTAATTTAATTACATGAGCGGGACTTGTAGCTTTTTGCTTCTGAACAGTTTTGGCATCTCACTTTTTCCTTTGAAGTTCAGAGTGATTGGCATCTCTAGGAACTTAGAATTTCAGATAGTGTTATTGACTTTCCTATTTAAGCATGTTGATTCTTGAACACAGCTACTTTTGAGTCTTGGCTGTGGCCCTAAGCACTTTGTTTTCCAGTATTACCACCGGATACATAAATGCCACAGACACATAACTGGGTGAACCTTTTCAGATTGTGACTTAGCTTTGCTAAAGTCCCCAGTTAGTGGTGTCCAGAGCTCTTAAGCACACTCTTTTGCCTTGGATCACGACTTTAACCACTCAGTCTCAAGCTTTTCACTTGGACCTTCATGACATAAGCACATGGTTAGGGACAGCTTGATTTAGCCGCTTAGGCCTGGATTTATTTCCTTGGGCCCTCCTATCCATTGATGCTCAAAGCCTTGGATCCTTTTTACCCTTGCCTTTTGGTTTTAAGGGCTATTGGCTTTTTCTATTGCTCCTTCTTTTTCTATATACTCTTTTTAGTTCTCTTCTTTTTTTTTTTTTTCACTGCTTTTTCTTGCTTCAAGAATCAATTCCATGAATTTTTCAGATCATCAATAACATTTCTCTTTGTTCATCATTCTTTCAAGAACCAACAATTTTAACACTCATAAACAACAAGATCCAAAGACATATGCACTGTTCATTCATTCATTCAGAAAACAAAAGCGTTGTCACCACATCAAAATAATTAAACTAAATTCAATAATAATTTCGAAAATTATGTACTTCTTGTTCTTCTGAATTAAAATATTTTTTCTTTTTAAGAGAGGTGAAGGACTAATGGATTTTATTCATAACTTTAAGGCATGGTTACATACTAATGATCATGAAATAAAGACACAAAACATAGATAAACACAATAATTAAAAACCGAAAACAGAAAGAAATAAAGAACAAGGAATGAATCCACCTCTAGTGGCGTCTTCTTCTTGAAGGACCGATGATGTTCTTCAACTCTTCTATGTCCCTTCCTTGCCTTTGTTGCTCCTCCCTCATTGCTCTTTGATCTTCTCTTATTTCTTGGAGAGTGAGGGCGTGTTCATGGTGTTCCACTCTTAGTTGTTCCACATTATGGCTCAAATCTTCCAAGGAGGTATTAAGTTGCTCCCAATAGTTGTTGGGAGGAAAGTGCATTTGAGGCATTTGTTGATGGTGAACCTCCTCTTGTTCTCCTTGAGGGCCGTGAGGAACTTCCCTTGTTTGCTCCATCCTTTTCTTGGTGATGGGCTTGTCTTCTTCAATGGAGACATCTCCATCTATGATAACTCCGGCTGAATAACATAGATGGCATATGAGGTGAGGGAAGGCTAGCCGTGCCATGTATGAAGGCTTGTCAGCTATTTTGTAGAGTTCATTGGATATGACTTCATGAACCTCTACCTCCTCTCCAATCATGATGCTATGAATCATGATGGCCCGATCCACAGTAACTTCAGATCGGTTGCTTGTAGGGATGATGGATCTTTGGATGAACTCCAACCATCCTCTAGCTACAGGCTTGAGGTCCAGCCTTCTTAGTTGGACTGGATTACCTTTGGAGTCTATTCTCCATTGGGCGCCTTCCACACAAATGTCCCTAAGGACTTGGTCCAACCTTTGATCAAAGTTGACCCTTCTAGTGTAGGGGTGTTCATCACCTTGCATCATAGGCAAATGAAACGCCAACCTCACATTTTCCGGACTAAAATCCAAGTATTTCCCCCTAACCATGGTGATATAGTTTTTCGGACTTGGGTTCATACCTTGGTCATGGTTTCTAGTAATCCATGCATTGGCATAGAACTCTTGAACCATTAAAATTCCAACTTGTTGTATGGGGTTGGCTATGACTTCCCAACCTCTTCTTTGAATTTCAAGTCGGATTTCCGGATACTCATTCTTCTTGAGTTTGAAAGGGACCTCATGGATCACTTTCTTCTTTGCCACAACATCATAGAAGTGGTCTTGGTGGCTCTTGGAGATGAATCTCTCATTCTCCCATGACTCGGAAGTGGAAGCTTTTGCCTTCCCTTTTCCTTTTCTTGAGGAGACTCCGGTCTTGGGTGCCATTGATGGTGAATGAAAAACAAAAAGCTTAGGCTTTTTACCACACCAAACTTAAAAATTTGCTTGTCCCCAAGCAAAAAGAAAAGAAGAGTAGAAGAAGAAGAAGAAAATATGGTAGAGAGGGAGAAGAGAGGGTTCGGCTATGTGGGAGAATGTGGGTTTGAGTTGTGTGGAAATGTAAAAGAAAAGAAGGGTATTTATAGGGAGAGGGGAGGGTATAGGTTCGGCCATATTGGGTGGGAAAGGGTGGAAAATTGAATTTGAAAGTAGTGGGGGTAGGTGGGGTGTATGGGGAAGAGGGGTTGATGTGAATGGTGAATGGGGAAATTGGGAAGAGGAATTGAGGTGATTGGTGAAGGGTGTTGGGAAGTGTGACATTGAGAATGAGATTTGGATTAGGAGAGTGTGAATAGGATTAAAAGAGATGTGGTAGGTGGGGATCCTGTGGGGTCCACAGATCCTGAGGTGAGGATCCTGTGGGGTCCACAGATCCTGTAGTGGGGATCCTGTGGGGTCCACAGATCCTGAGGTGAAAACAAATACCATTCCTTCACCATATAGGCATGTAACATGCCTTCATGCATCATTCTGGCGTTTAAACGCCCATTGATGCACGTTCTGGGCGTTAAACGCCCATGTTATGCATGTTTCTGGCGTTGAACGCCAGTTTCATGCTTGTTTCTGGCGTTCAGCGCCAGATTGTCCTCTGTGTGCGCAACCTGGCGTTAAACGCCAGGTTGTTGCTTGTTTTGGGCGTTCAGCGCCAGAATGGTGCTCTGTTCTGGCGTTGAACGCCAGCCAGATGCTCCTTACTGGCGTTGAACGCCAGTCTGTGCTGCCTCCAGGGTGAAAAAATTTTTTCTTCTGTTTTTGACTCTGTTTTTAATTTTTTTTGATTTTTTCGTGACTCCTCATGATCATGTACCTAATAAAACACAAAAATAACAAAGAAACAAAATAAAATAAAATTAGATAAATAAAATTGGGTTGCCTCCCAACAAGCGCTTCTTTAATGTCAATAGCTTGACAGTGGCTCTCATGGAGCCACATGGTGATCAGGTCAATTTAGTGTGTAGTATTCCCAACACCAAACTTAGAGTTTGGATATGGGGTTTGAACACCAAACTTAGAGTTTGGTTGTGGCCTCACAACACCAAACTTAGAGTTTGACTGTGTGGGCTCTTCTTGACCTTGAACTGAGAGAAGCTCTTCATGCTTACTCTCTTTTGTCACAGAGGGATGGCCATGTGCCTTAAACACAAGGTAGTCCCCATTCAATTGAAGGACTAACTCACCTCTGTTGACATCTATTACAGCTCCTGCTGTGGCTAGGAAAGGTCTTCCTAGGATGATGCATTCATCACCTTCCTTCCTAGTATCTAGGATTATGAAGTCAGTAGGGATGTAAAGGCCTTCAACCTTCACTAGTACGTCCTCTACTAATCCATATGCTTGCCTCACTGACTTATCTGCCAGTTGTAATGAGAACAAGGCAGGTTGCACCTCAATGATCCCTAGCTTCTCCATTACAGAGAGTGGCATAAGGTTTATCCCTGACCCAAGATCACATAGAGCTTTTTCAAAGCTCATGGTGCCAATGGTGCAAGGTATTAAGAACTTGCCAGGATCTTGTTTCTTTTGAGGTAGAGTTTTCTGAATCCAAGTATCTAGTTCACTAATGAGCAAGGGAGGTTTACTTTCCCAAGTCTCATTACCAAACAGCTTGGCATTCAGCTTCATGATAGCTCCTAGATATAGAGCAGCTTGCTCTCCGGTCACATCTTCATCCTCTTCAGAGGATGAATATTCTTCAGAGCTCATGAATGGCAGAAGGAGATTTAATGGAATCTCTATGGTTTCTAGATGAGCCTCAGATTCCTTTGGATCCTTAATAGGAAACTCCTTCATGCTTGAGGGACGTCCCAGGAGGTCTTCCTCCTTAGGATTTTCGTCCTCCTCCTCCTTTGTGCATTCGGCCATTTTGATCACATCAATGGCCTTGCACTCTCCTTTTGGATTTTCTTCTGTATTACTTGGGAGAATACTAGGAGGAGTTTCAATGACTTTCTTACTCAGCTGGCCCACTTGTGCCTCCAGATTTCTAATGGAGGATCTTGTCTCATTCATGAAACTAAAAGTGGCCTTTGATAGATCAGAGACTATATTAGCCAAATTAGAATTATTTTGTTCAGAGTTCTCTGTCTGTTGCTGAGAAGATGATAGATATGGCTTACTATTATTCAGCCTAGTACGTCCACCATTGTTAAAACCTTGTTGAGGTTTTTGTTGATCCTTCCAGGAGAAATGTGGATGATTTCTCCATGATGAGTTATAGGTGTTTCCATAAGGTTCACCTAAGTAATTAACCTCTGCCATGGCAGGGTTTTCAGGATCATAAGCTTCTTCAGAAGCTGCCTCTCTAGTACTGTTGGATGCATGTTGCAATCCATTCAGATTTTGAGAGATCATGTTGACCTGTTGTGTCAACATTTTGTTCTGAGCCAGTATGGCATTCAGAGCATCAATTTCAAGAACTCCTTTCTTCTGAGGTACCCCATTATTCACGGAATTCCTTTCAGAAGTATACATGAACTGGTTGTTTGCAACCATTTCAATGAGTTCTTGAGCCTCTTCAGGCGTTTTCTTCAGGTGAATAGATCCACCTGCAGAATGATCCAATGACATTTTCGAAAATTCAGAGAGACCATAATAGAATATATCTAATATGGTCCATTCTGAAAACATGTCAGATGGACATCTTTTAGTCAGCTGCTTGTATCTTTCCCAAGCTTCATAGAGGGATTCACCATCTTTTTGTTTGAAGGTTTGAACATCCACTCTCAGCTTGCTCAGCTTTTGAGGAGGGAAGAACTTATCTAAAAATGCAGTGACAAGCTTATCCCATAAGTCCAGGCTATCCTTGGGTTGAGAATCCAACCACACTCTAGCTCTGTCTCTTACAGCAAAAGGGAAAAGCATGAGTCTGTAGACTTCAGGATCAACTCCATTCGTCTTTACAGTCTCACAGATCTGCAAGAATTCAGTTAAAAACTGATAAGGATCTTCAGATGGAAGTCCATAAAACTTGCAGTTTTGTTGCATTAAGGCAACTAATTGAGGCTTAAGCTCAAAGTTATTGGCTCCAATGGCAGGAATGGAGATGCTTCTTCCATCAAACTTGGACGTTGGCTTTGTGAAGTCTCCAAGCATTCTCCTTGCATTATTATTATTATTTTCTTCTGCCATCTCTTTCTCTTGTTCGAAAATTTCTGAAAGGTTGTTTCTCTTAAAGATGTTTTTGGATTGTTGTAATTTAGCTTCTCTTAATCTTCTCTTCAGAGTCCTTTCAGGTTCTGGATCAACTTCAACAAGAGTGCCTTTATCCTTGTTCCTGCTCATATGAAAGAGAAGAAAACAAGAAAAGAAAAAGGAATCCTCTATGTCACAGTACAGAGATTCCTTTATGTTAGTAGAAAAAGAAAGGGGGGTAGAAGAATGAAGAATGGATTCGGTTTTATGGATGAAGAGAGGTGAAGAGAAGTGTTAGTAATTAAATAATTAAATAGAAGAAGAAAAGAGAAGAGGGATTTCGAAAATAATTTTGAAAAAGAGTTAGTGATTTTCGAAAATTAGAGATAAAATGTAATTAAAATTAAAACATGAAACAATTAAGTAATTAAAAAGAATTTTTGAAAAAGAGAGAGATATTTTCGAAAAATAGAAGAGAGAGAAGTAGTTAGGTAGTTTTGAAAAAGGTAAGAAACAAACAAGAAGTTAGTTAGTTGATTGAAAAAGATTTGAAATTAAATTTGAAAAAGATAAGAAGATAGTAAGTTAGATAAGATATTTTGAAATCAAATTTTGAAAAAAGATAAAAATTCTTGAAAAAGATCAAATAAAAGATAAAAAGATTTAATTTAAAAATTTTGAAATTAATTACTTCACTAACAAGAAACTACAAGATAAGATTCTAGAACTTAAAGATTGAACCTTTCTTAACAAGAAAGTAACAAACTTCAAATTTTTGAACCAATCACATTAATTATTAGTGAATTTTCGAAAATTACATATAAAGATAAGAAAAAGATTTTGAAAATAATTTGAAAAATATTTTTGAAATTTTCGAAAAAAAAAAGAAAAATTTGAAAAAGATATGATTTTTGAAAAAGATTTTGAAAAGATAAGATTTTTAAAAATTGAAATTTTGACTTGACTTGTAAGAAACAACTAATTTTGAAAATTTTTGACCAAGTCAACCCAAAATTTCGAAATTTTTGGAGGAAAATAAGGAAAAGATATTTTTTTTTATTTTTAAATTTTTAAAGAAAAACACAAAAATGACCCAAAACATGAAAATTTTGGATCAAGACACAAGATGCATGCAAGAATGCTATGAATGTCAAGATGAACACCAAGAACACTTTTGAAGATCATGATGAACATCAAGAACATAATTTTGAAAAATTTTTGATGCAAAGAAAACATGCAAGACACCAAACTTAGAAATTTTTAATGCATGGAAAACATGAATGCAAAAATGCACATGAAAAACAACAAACAACACAAAATAAGAAATCATCAAGATCAAACAAGAGGACTTATCAAGAACAACTTGAAGATCATGAAGAACACTATGAATGCATGGGATTTTCGAAAAATGCAAGAAAAATTTTTAAAAGCATGCAATTGACACCAAACTTAAAAATTAACACAAGATTCAAACAAGAAACACAAAATATTTTTGATTTTTATGATTTTCTAATTTTTTTGTATTTTTATTAATATTTTCGAAAATAATGTGAAGAAAAACGAAAATTTAAAAGAAAAATTTTGAAAAAGGTTTTTGAAAAAGAAAATTACCTAATCTGAGCAACAAGATGAACCGTCAGTTGTCCATACTCGAACAATCCCCGGCAACGGCGCCAAAAACTTGGTGGACGAAATTGTGATTCCTATTTTTGTGCCTTTTGGCATCATTGTGAAATTATTCCTTTTAGAAATTGACCTTCTTTCACAACTCCGTTCAACTAACCAGCAAGTGTACTGGGTCGTCCAAGTAATAACCTTACGTGAGTAAGGGTCGAATCCACAGAGATTGTTGGTATGAAGCAAGCTATGGTCACCTTGCAGATCTCAGTTAGGGAGATTAAAATTGGATTATGGGTTTAAATAAAATAGAAATAAGTTAATAAAAAGGGATAGAAATACTTATGTAGATTCATAGGTGGGAATTTCAGATAAGCGGAATGGAGATGCTGTAGAGCTCTCGGACGCCTGCCTTCCTACTGCTCCTACTCAATCCTTCTTACTTCCTTTCCATGGCAAGCTTTGTATAGGGGTTCACCATCAACTGTGGCTACTTTCATTCCTCACGGGGAAATATCCTGTGCGGCTGTCACTCGCACAGCTAACCAGTCTGGAGGCATCACCCATGGTTGATAGCTACATCCCATCCTCGCAGTGAAAGCTAATGCTCACGCACTCTGTCACAGTACGGCCAATCACCGGTTGGTTCCCTCCCCTACTGGAATAGAATCCCTCTTTTGCGTTTGTCACTAACGCCCAGCAGGTTACAGGTTTGAAGCACGTCACAGTCATTCATGAACGGAATCCTACTCGGAATACCACAGACAAGGTGAGACTTTCCGGATTCCCAGGATCCTACTCGGAACACCACAGACAAGGTTGGACTTTCCGGATCCAGACAAATGCCGCCATCTATCTAGCTTATACCACGGAGATTCTGTTGGAGAATCTAAGAGATACACATTCAAGCCTTGATGCAGGTAGAACGTAAGTGGTTGTCAATCACGCGCGTTCATGAGTGAGAATAATAATGAGGGTTATCTAACTCATCATCATTCATCATGTTCTTGAGTATGAATGAATATCTTGGAATAAGAATAAGATAGAGAATTGAATAAAAGAAAATAGAACTTCATTAATCTTTGAGGTACAGCAGAGCTCCACACCCTTAATCTATGGTGTGCAGAAACTCCACCGTTGAAAATACATAAGTGAAAGAAGGTTCAGGCATGGCCGAATGGCCAGCCCTCTCCATGATCAAGTGACCGAATGATAAAAGACTTAGAGTGGTCAAAAGATGTCTAATATAATAGATAGATGTCCTATATATACTAGACTAGCTACTAGGGTTTACATGAGTAAGTAATTGATGCATAAATCCACTTCCGGGGCCCACTTGGTGTATGCTTGGACTGAGCTTGATCTATCCACGAGCTGAGGCTTCTCTTGGAGTTGAATTTCGAGTTATGATGTGCTTTGGGCGTTCAACTCCGGATCATGACGTTTTTCTGGCGTTTAACTCCAGAAAGGAGCGTGTACTTGGCGTTCAACGCCAAGTTGCGTCGTCATTCTTCGAATAAAGTATGGACTATTATATATTGCTGGAAAGCCCTGGATGTCTACTTTCCAACGCCGTTGAGAGCGCGCCATTTGGAGGTCTGTAGCTCCAAAAAATCCATTTCGAGTGCAGGGAGGTCAGAATCCAACAGCATCAGCAGTCCTTTTGTCAGCCTTTTTCAGAGTTTTGCTCAAATCCCTCAATTTCAGTCAGAATTTACCTGAAATCACAGAAAAACACACAAACTCATAGTAAAGTCCAGAAATGTGAATTTAACATAAAAACTAATGAAAACATCCCTAAAAGTAGCTTAAACTCATTAAAAACTATGTAAAAACAATGCCAAAAAGCGTATAAATTATCCGCTCATCAGTAATCTTTTACCACTTCTTCCTATTTCTTCTCTTCGGCCAAAGGTGACATTAATATTCTCAACTTGTGAAAGGATTTCATTGCCAGATAATGTTCTTGGTGGAAGCCTTGTTTCTTCTCTTCCATTAAATTGAACGGTGTTTAATCTAAACTTGTGTCTCTGATCCAGAAAGCGACGATGACCCATAAAACAATACTTTTTGCTGTGATTGAGACGAAGAGGGATGTTATCGAAGTTGCAAGACGGGCAAGCAAGTCCTGTGTATGTATTCCATCCAGAAAGAGTCCCTAACCCAGGAAAGTCACTAATTGTCCACAATAAAGCTGCGTGCAACTTAAAGACTTCTTGTGTTAAAGCATCATATGCATCGCAACCCTCAACCCATAACTCCTTTAACTCTTTTATTAGAGGTTGCAAATAAACATCGATGTTATTTCCTGGCATTTTCTTGCCAGGAATTATCATTGAAATTATGAATAATGTCGATTTCATACACGTCCATGGAGGAGTATTATACGGAATGAGAATGACAGGCCAAATACTATGATTTGCACTCAAAGTTCCATGTGGATTGAAGCCATCGGTAGCTAATGCAAGACGCACATTTCGTGGATCGGATGCAAAGTTGGAGTGCTCCAAATCAAACCTTTTCCAGGCCTCAAAGTCTCTTGGATGTCTCATTGCGTTATCCTTATTCTCAGCTGTAGCATGCCATCGCATATCAGCAGCAGTCTTTGACGAGTAGAACAATCTTTTCAATCGAGATTTTAAAGGAAAGTAACGAAGAACTTTTGTTGGATGCTTCTTCTTTTTGTTACCAATAATACTCGATGCCTCAGCTGGACCTTTTTTCTGATATGTCTTCCATCTAGACCTATTACAGACCTTACATGTCTCCCTGTTCTCATCTTCGCCCCAATACAACATACAATTGTTTGGGCAAGCATGTATCTTTGTGCAATCCAAACTGAGTTTAGAAATGATCTTTTTTGCCTCATAAAAAGAACTTGGAATCCTTGCATATTCGAATGCGTCACTCAATAGTTCTAAAATCATCTTCATGGACTTGTTGGTCATACCACAAAGGGATTTAATATGGAATAACTTCAATAGAAAAGATAACTTCGAGTATCTCGTACACCCTTCATATAACGGCTCTTCTCCATCCTTAAGCAGCTCGCTAAACCCTTTCGCTTCAAGAGTTGCATGAGATTCACTAGGATCCAATCTTTGCGCACCACCATCGATGACTTCATTTGCTATGACGGGTGGTCCATTTCTGATGTTCCCACCAACTCCTAGACCTTCACTAATCAAGTTTCGAATTGAATCAACCTCGACCATAGGATGCTGCTCGTCGGCCATAGAATTTTGTTGTAAGTCTGAAGAAATACTAATTGAGACGTTGCTAGTTTCTCCTATCGAGCGCTCTCCATGATAAAACCAAAATGTATATCCTATTGGGAATTGTGTACAAATCAAATGATCGTACACCTCGTCCCTTGTTAGCCACTTCTTAAAAGCACATGCATTACATGGACATATGATTGTTCCATCGGCAGAATGATGTGCAAAAGCAAACTCAATAAATCTCGACACACCTTGTGCATACTCAAGAGAATTTCGTGGTCTCTTAATCCACGATTTATCCAGAACTTCCATAGCTTTAAAGTGTTTTGTTCTGGTTTAAAGCCATGTGCACTATTTAGTAACAAGTATGTAAATATATATTTTTTTTTAAAATACTAATCTACCAACCATAGGGAAAGAGATGTTACTTACTTGTTTTTCAAAAAAAATCAGCAGATAAGTAAAATGGAATAGGTAGGTATGTTACTTCCAAACAAAACAGCCTTCACTGAGAAAGAAAAATAATAAAATAAGAATTAGAATTAGAATCAGAAAAATGAATTAACATGGATGAAAGATAGTAGCTATGTAGGTTGGCAAAAACCACAAGAGGTTGGCTTGTTATCCTGCCAAACGCACCTCAAAAATACAATTCCAAAAACCAGCTCAAATCATAGTTTTCCCCTGCCCCCTCCCCCTCTCTTAAAATAATAAAAACTGGATATCATTGCATGCATTTACTGCTCTTACAGGTTGGAATAAATATTCTGTTACTTAGCAAATAACTATATATATCTGCAAATAACTATATAATGATTCAAGCCTTTTGGACCTCTAAATGTGTGTGCATGTGTTCTGTTTCTAATCAAAGAAAAGCATGTAAAGTAATAATAAAAAAATCAGGTTAACTTATTCTTTATCTTGCACTTAGTTCCAATTCCTTCTCTTGGGTTGTTTTAGTTGTCAATTAGTTTAAATCCTGAAATCTTCCATAAAACCTTTTTGGTTTCAGTCGAAGACAGCAGCAGATGCATATGTGCTTTATGACATCAATAAAAAATAGAAGCAATCATTTTTCATCCATGTACATGAATCTCTTGTCTTTGCCATTTATCAAGTTTTTAACTCTTGATGGTAGTATAAATTATTATCTTAAAGGCCATGTTTGTTTAAATTGTCCATGTTTTCTTTTAGATTTAATTTTCAGAAATAGAGAAGGGGTAAACTAGAAAAGGGATAAACTAAAGAATATCAATTGTCGCTTGTTACATGAACAGTGGACCCCTTGCCTATTGTTGCATGTGCTAATACTTTCAAAAACTTGCCAAATCATGTTTATGTCATTGTGTTTATTAGATTCAACAATTATAATGGTGGGTGCACACACTTACTTCCCTTGAATAAGTAGCAAACAAAAGAGGTCAAGAAACAAATAAACATTCATATCAACTAATCAAATCTTTGTCAAAATATTTTTTTAAATATTTGAAAATGTTTCATTAATAAGAACGGCATTATTAGCTAAACTTTAATAATAATCAATAAAGAAATAGATAAATAAATAGCACGCAACAAACTTAACTAACTTACCTTCCAGAGATGAGCTGTAAGAACCTCAAAGGTTGAGAATGGAAGAAATCCTATCTTGATGCACTACAACAAAAAGTTTTACCAAAGTTTTACCAAGTATAGACGAGACAAACACAAAGGGGTAGTAGCTATTTACTTGATTGATAGGAGAATTAGTAAATAGCATTTTATTGGTTACTTGCATGTGTTCAGTGGTGGAATAGGAATAATATAATCTATACTTTTAGTATTGGCACTTGGCAGTAGCTATTTGACTATATAAATATGAATACATCAGAAAACAGGGCTAGCATTCATAATAAACTAAATAATCCATTTTTTAACTTTAATTATCAATAATCATCAACAAAATTAGACAAATCTTAAAATACTAATAATTATTACCTGTGCCAAAGTTGGATATGACTCAATTTGGCTTCCTTTGCTAAGAATATAAACCAGAGAGGATAACTATTTCAGCTTAAGACCTGCAAAACCCAATTAATCAATTAGTCAAACAAATCAAATACCTCTCTGATATGCATGCGTGGTAGTTTCTTTGGAGTTTTATTATTCCATTGTAGTTAGATTCTACCTGCAATCAGTTTTGGGTCTATTTCTTCTTGTGTTTTGTATCTCAGATTTTGTTTATTTTTTTATTTGTCATGATTATTGTTCTCTGTAGAATTTTTACTTAGCTCACAAATAAACAAACACACCCTCCTTTCTTCTCTTAATTGCTCATTTTACTTCATAATTTAAACCTCAATTGAGAACTAATTTAAACAGATCAAATGATCAAATATGCAACTCCGATCCCAATGATGAATTCAATAATGAAATACACAGATTGCATACAAATTAAATCACATAAAGAAGTATTTCAAGCGCACTACTTCGTCGGACAATTTCCTGTTATTAGTTTCAAGATAGATTGTCTTTTAATCAAGAAATTATTAAGTAATAAGTATGAATTCCTCTTTACAGTTTATATCAAATAAACCCCTAAATTCCTAATAGTAGAGAAAGAGACAGAGTAACCTTAAATTGCAGAAATTTGCACTTCCAGGAGAGAAATTCGTGCGTTCTCACAGTGATGAACAAGAAGGAGAAACAACAATGGGTTATCAGTGATTATTAACTAGAAGAAGTATAAAATTGAATCGAAAAAGAACAAAGGAAAACACAATTAGCTTACCAGAGATAGGAATAAATCCGTATACTTTTGCTAAGCCATGATTCCTTGCAGATTTTCGTTCTGCACGAAGAGGATTTATTCACTGGAATTGGGGTTCTGGGCGCCAAGCTAGGTTTTGGAAAAATGAAGAACTGAGGTAATGGCAGATAGTGGGTAGTGGAGCTAGCGAGAAGTGCGAACGAAAGAGAAATTAGGCGGTTTAAGCATAGAATGGCGCGAATTCCATGAACCGCCGTGGAGTGAAAACGATGGCCGCCGCCGGATTTGTTTTTTAGAGGCGGGTTGCTATCAACCGCGGGTATGTGAACTTGGGGTAGCAGCGACGGCGGTTCTAATTGACCGCTCCCCTTATATAGCCGCTGAAATTAGGTTTCCTTGTAGTGCATATTCAGGGTTCACTCCGAGTAACGTCGGGTTGCGGGTAGACAACCGATGCATGAGCTCATGGCCTGTGCTAGGAACATGCATGCATCATCTTATTTGCCCATATATATTTCTTGTGAATTAATCACTACTATTTCCTGCTTGTCTATGCTAACTACTTGTTATATGTATATTTGTGCCTTAAGTCTCTGTGCTTGTTCTTTTTCTGTTTCGCGACAACTTAGAGACAAAGACCCTATGTTCCCCTTTTACTTTGCTGAGAACTCTAGGTTCTCACCTTTCTTTCCTTTCTTTTCCCCTCCCTAGATGGGTTCGACAGACGAGTCTGTTGAGTTTTCGGTTTCGGTTCATCGCCCATGTTTCGACCCCAGCATGTCGTACGTATTCACTCTAGCTGAAGACCATTCCGGAGACTAGCTGACTTTTTTGCTCTTTTTGGTGATCTTAGTATTACTTTTCTCTCACTTTTGTAGTACTTTTAGAGGGGTAGGACATCTTAGTAGTTCGGTTCCAGTTTAGGAAACTCGTGTGAGGGTTGGGACTGACTTCTTTTGTATCTGTACATATAACTTGGTGTAGTACTCGCTATTTTGATACTTGGCATGTATCCTCAAACTTAACTTATGTTTATATATGTATATATGTATATATACTCTGTTATCATGTGCTTTTCGGTAATATGACTTTAAGTATTGTTCTTGCAAGTAACTATATGACGTTTCACGAGAAATAGTTTATTCACGATTCAACCGGTAAAGGCTTATATTAAAATCCGGGTCTAGAGCCAAGTAGGTTCTTATGACAAGTAACACCTGAGCATTTGGCATTGGTCATGACATATCGAAGGTTGGGGTGTTACAGGTATCATTATGGCTACGTCATCAACTTAAAGGCCACGTAGACTTCTGTCGTTAGTGGTCAACAAGTTTGACTAATGTAACATCCCGTTACCCTAAGCCTTACCTCTAGCTGTAAAGCTAAGGATAACAAAGTACCACGACAGTTCTAATTCTTATAATATAGTATATATTCAAGAATTTATATAACTAGAAACCCGATGAAGGAATAAAGCTCAAAGTCGCATAAAGCAGAATTACAAAAACGTGAAGCATTCACACACGAGACGATAACAAAACGCGTAGGTACAGACAGAAAAAGACATAACATATATACGACCTTGTAGATAGCTCCAGGATACACAAGGTAATAATTAAATTAAACAAGATATATGTAAAAATATGATATAGAAAAAGAGGACTAGTCACAGGCTGCGGAGTTTAAGCCGGCTAGTCAAAGTGAATACAAGAGAGTTTTTAAGTTTAAAACATCAACAACCTATCTCTCAAAATTTTCAGAAATAAAGCCTCTAAGGCAACAAAGTCTAAAATAGAAAGGTGAGAGAAAGTACTATAACAAGTAATCAAAATACAAAAGAGTGCATAAGATCCTCTGCTCTGTCACCATCTCGCAACTCATTGAGGTGGGTTTCGACCTGCATCTGAAAAATAACATATGGTATGAGAACCGGCGGTTCTCAGTATGGTAACAGTGCCCAATACATAAGATATAAGGTTTTAGGACACCAAAGGCAATCCTAGAACTTCACATCACAGATATTCAAGCTTAATAAGAATAAATAACTTAAACCATAAACCATAAATAGGGTTATCTAAACATAGGGAATTTCTAACTAATATCAAACCACACCGCTGTATCCCATAACCTTCGCCAACCTAACCTCCGTGTGATCCCATCGTCACTGCCTTCTGATCCTCCTCAACACCAGACAAACACAAGTATATGTAAACAAGTAATTCACAGGTAATATACATATACAACAAGTAAAACAGGAAGCAAGTAAGCATATTATACATTTAGGCAAACTGCAAGTAATCAAAGCAAATAAGCACATAAGAGATGCATATGATGAATGCCTATCCTATTGGCTCGTGATATCACTTGTCAGTTGGTGCACGAAATTGCAATAACACTTTTGCAATCCCGCACAACTAACCAGCAAGTGCACTGGGTCGTCCAAGTAATACCTTGCGTGAGCAAGGGTCGATCCCACGGAGATTGTCGGCTTGAAGCAAGCTATGGTTATTTTGTAAATCTTAGTCAGGATATCAGAAATTATCAGGATTGATTGTAAAAAGCAAAAGAACATGTAATGGTTACTTGTACTGCAGTAATGGAGAATGGGTTGAGGTTTGGAGATGCTCCATCTTCTGAATCTCTGCTTTCCTACTGTCTTCTTCATCAAACACGCATGTCTCCTTCCATGGCAAGCTCGTGTAGGGTCTCACTGTTGTCAGCAGCTACCTCCCATCCGCGCAGTGAAAGCTAATGCAAAGCACTCTGTCACAGTGCCGCCAATCACCGGTTTGGTTCCCTCCCCTACCGGAATAGAATCACTCTTTTGCGTCTGTCACTAACGCCCAGTAGGTTACAGGTTTGAAGCACATCACAGTCATTCAATCATTGAATCCTACTCAGAATACCACAGACAAGGTTTAGACCTTCCGGATTCTCTTGAATGCTGCCATCAGGTCCTGCCTATACCACGAAGATTCCGATTAAAGAACCCAAGAGATAACTACTCAATCTAAGATAGAACAGAGGTGCTTGTCAGGCACGTGTTCATGGTTGAGAATGATGATGATTGTCACGGATCATCACATTCATCCGGATTAAGAACAAGTGTTATCTTAGAACGGAAGCAAGCATGATTGAATAAGAAACAGTAGTAATTGCATTAATCCATCAAGACACAGCAGAGCTCCTCACCCCCAACCATGGGGTTTAGAGGCTCATACTGTGGAAAGAACGTGTATGAAATGTTATGAGGTCATAAGGTTTTGATTACAATGTCAAAAGGTCCTATAAGTAGTAAACTAGTATCCTAAGGTTTACAGAAATGAGTAAATGACAGAAAAATCCACTTCCGGGCCCACTTGGTGTGTGCTTGGGCTGAGCATTGAAGCTTTTATGTGTAGAGACGTTTTCTGGGGTTAAACGCCAGTTCTCATGCCAGTTTGGGCGTTTAACTCCAACTTTTAATCCAGTTCCGGCGTTTAACGCTGGAATTTCTGAGGCCGGATTGCTACGCGGGTTTGGGCCATCAAATCTTGGACAAAGTATGGACTATTATATATTGCTGGAAAGCCCAGGATGTCTACTTTCCAACGCCGTTGAGAGCGCGCCAATTGGGCTTCTGTAGCTCCAGAAAATCCACTTCGAGTGCAGGGAGGTCAGAATCCAACAGCATCTGCAGTCCTTTTCAGTCTCTGGATCAGATTTTTGCTCAGGACCCTCAATTTCAGTCAGAAAATACCTGAAATCACAGAAAAACACACAAACTCATAGTAAAGTCCAGAAAAGTGAATTTTAATTAAAAACTAATAAAAATATACTAAAAACTAACTAAAAGATACTAAAAACATACTAAAAACAATGCCAAAAAGCATACAAATTATCCGCTCATCACAACACCAAACTTAAATTGTTGCTTGTCCCCAAGCAACTGAAAATCAAAATAGGATAAAAAGAAGAGAATATACTATAGATTCCAAAATATCAAAGAAACACAGCTCCAATTAGATGAGCGGGACTAGTAGCTTTTTGCCTCCGAACAGTTTTGGCATCTCACTCTATCCTTTGAAGTTCAGAATGATTGGCATCTATAAGAACTCAGAACTCAGATAGTGTTATTGATTCTCTTAGTGAAGTACATTGATTCTTGAACATAGCCAGTGTATGAGTCTTGGCTGTGGCCCAAAGCACTCTGTCTTCCAGTATTACCACCGGATACATACATGCCACAGACACATAATTGGGTGAACCTTTTTAGATTGTGACTCAGCTTTGCTAAAGTCCCCAATTAGAGGTGTCCAGGGTTCTTAAGCACACTCTTGTTGCTTTGGATCACAACTCTATTTCCTTCTCTTTTTTTTTTTCTTTTCTTTTCTTTTTCTTTTTCTTTCCCTTTTTTTTTCGAAAAAAATTTTTTTTTTTTTTTTTCACTGCTTTTCTTGCTTCAAGAATCAATTTGATGATTTTTCAGATCCTCAATAACAGTTCTCTTTCTCCTCATTCTTTCAAGAGCCAACAATTTTAACATTCTTAAAACAACAAATTCAAAAGACATATGCACTGTTCAAGCATTCATTCAGAAAACAAAAAGTATTGCCACCACATCAAACTAATTCAACTAGTTTCAGAGATAAATTTCGGAATCCTGTACTTCTTGTTCTTTTGTGATTAAAGCATTTTTCTTTTAAGAGAGGTGATGGATTCATAGGACATTCATAGCTTTAAGGCATAAACTTTATTAATTTTATTAATTAAGAACAAGACTCAATTATAGATATAAGATGAGACTAAAATAAAGGAAAGAGATAAAAAAAACGAAAAACAGAGGCCTCTAATGATAGAGGTTTCACAGAGTTAGGACTCAACAACCTTGATTTTGAGAAGTGGATGCTCCCCCAGCTTGAGAGGAGAGCTTTTGGCGTTTCAGTTCCTTGATATCACGCCCCTGCTTCTCTTGTTCCTTCAGCAATTTGCAGATCATGCAGTTCTGATTCTGCTGTTCTTCCTTCAGTTGCTCCATAGTCTCTTGCAGCTTGTTGATGGATGCTTCTAGGCTGGCCCAGTAGCCAATTTCAGGGAATTCAGGGAGGAACTCACGCGCCCTCCTTTTGATGGAGTTGTCTTGCACTTGTCCTTCCATTGACTTCTTGGTGATTGGGTGTTCAATGGGTATGAACTCATCTACTCCCATCTTTACCCCAGCCTCTTTACAGAGCAAGGAGATCAAGCTTGGGTAAGCCAGCTTGGCTTCAGTGGAATTCTTGTTTGCAATTGTGTAGATCTCACAAGCAATCACATGATGCACCTCCACTGCTTTTCCAAGCATAATACAGTGAATCATCACTGCTCTCTTGATGGTGACCTCAGAACGGTTGCTAGTGGGCAATATGGAACGCCCAATAAAGTCTAGCCAACCTCTTGCAATTGGCTTGAGGTCTCCCCTCTTGAGTTGGTTTGGGACACCCTTAGAATTGGTTATCCACTTAGTTCCAGGGAGGCATATGTCCTCTAGAACTTGATCCAACCCCTTATCTACTCTCACCATCCTCCTATTGAAGGAATCAGGATCATCTTGTAGTTGAGGTAACTTGAAGATTTCTCTTATTTTGTCCAGATGGAAGTACATAACTTTCCCTCTGACCATGGTTCTGTGGGTAGGAAAAGCGGTTCCAGTCATTCTTTGCTTATCTGTGAGCCACAGATTTGAGTAGAATTCCTGAACCATGTTCCTTCCAACCTTTGTCTCAGGATTGGTCAGAACTTCCCAACCTCTGTTTCGAATTTGCTCTTGGATCTCCGGATATTCATCTTTTTTCAGATCAAATTTAACTTCCGGGATCACTGACCTCAGTCCCATTATTTTGTGATAATGGTCCTCATGTTCTTTGGTTAAGAACTTCTCTTCATTCCAAAGATTCTTTGGATTGGTCTCTTTCCTTCCTCTTGAGTTGGTTTGTTTTCCCTTGGGAGCCATGATATTGATGAATCTTGGCTTAGTGATCACGGAAAAGCACACCAAACTTAGAGGTTTTGCTTGTCCTCAAGCAAAAAGAAAAGAAATAAGAGAAGAGAGAGAGAGAGGGAGAGAAAATTCGAATGGTGTGAGGAAGGAGGGGTGAGGAACGTTCATTTATAGAGTGGGGGGAGGAGAATTTCGAAAACAAAGAGAGATTTGAAAGGAAATTTGAAAAGATATGAAAGATTTTTGAGAAAAGGGTGAGTTTTTGAAGAAGAATTGGGATTATTTTGAAATAGATTTGAAAAGATTGTTTTGATTTTTGAAGATTTGAAAGTGTATAATGAATGATTGAAGTGTGATTTTGTAGAAAAGTATGGGTGAGAAAAGGAAAGTTTGAAAAAATCTGAGTTGAAAACAAAAATGTGGTCCCCCCACCAAGCTGGCGTTAAACGCCCAGAATGGCACCCATTCTGGCGTTTAACGCCCATTTGTTGCCCCTTTTGGGCGTTTATCGCCCAGCCAGGTACCCTGGCTGGCGTTAAACGCCAGAAAACCTTCCTCACTGGGCGTTTTTCTGAACGCCCAGTGATGCTGCACACCTGGCGTTAAACGCCCAGAATGGTGCCCATTCTGGCGTTTAACGCCCAGAATGGTACCATTACTGGCGTTAAACGCCCAGAATGGTGCCCATTCTGGCGTTTAACGCCCAAAATGCCTCTTACTGGCGTTTTTTTCGCCAGTAAGCTCATTTTCTCTGCTTTTTGAGCTGAATCCTTCTGTAACTCTGTGAATTCCTTCATTTTTGACACTTGCCTCTGTAAGAACTAATCGTACAACTTCCTAATGACTGGGTTGCCTCCCAGCAAGCGCTTCTTTACTGTCTTTAGCTGGACTTTCACTGAGAATCACTCAAGTCTCAGTTTTGAGCATTCCTGCTCAAAATTTCCTTCAAGATAGTGTTTGATCCTCTGTCCATTAACAATGAACTTACTGTCAGAATCAATATCCTGAAGCTCAACATACCCATATGGTGACACTTTTGTAATCACATATGGACCCCTCCACCGGGATTTGAGTTTTCCTGGAAACAGTCTGAGCCTAGAGTTGAAGAGCAGAACTTTTTGTCCTGGTTCAAAGACTCTGGTTGACAATCTCTTGTCATGCCACTTCTTTGCCTTTTCCTTATAGATCTTAGCATTTTCAAAGGCATTGAGTCTGAACTCCTCTAGCTCATTTAGCTGGAGCAGTCTTTTCTCACCAGCTAACTGTGCATCCATGTTTAGGAATCTGGTTGCCCAGTAGGCTTTATGTTCCAGTTTCACAGGCAAATGGCAGGCCTTTCCATACACCAATTGGTATGGAGAGGTGCCTATAGGAGTCTTGAATGCTGTTCTGTATGCCCACAGAGCATCATCCAAGCTCTTTGCCCAATCCTTTCTTCGGGACATCACAGTCCGTTCCAGGATTCTTTTTAGCTCTCTGTTAGAGACTTCAGCTTGCCCATTTGTCTGTGGATGATACGGAGTTGCCACTTTATGGCTGATTCCATATCTAACCATAGCAGAGTATAGCTGTTTATTGCAGAAATGAGTACCCCCATCACTGATTAGTACTCTAGGGACGCCAAACCTGCTGAAAATGTTTTTCTGGAGGAATTTCAGCACGGTTTTGGTATCATTAGTGGGTGTAGCAATTGCTTCTACCCACTTAGATACATAGTCCACTGCCACCAGAATGTAAGTGTTTGAGTATGATGGTGGGAATGGCCCCATGAAGTCAATTCCCCATACATCAAACAGCTCTATCTCTAATATCCCTTGTTGAGGCATGGCATATCCGTGAGGCAGGTTACCAGCTCTTTGGCAACTGTCACAGTTACGCACAAACTCTCGGGAATCTTTATAGAGAGTAGGCCAGTAGAAGCCGCACTGGAGAACTTTAGTGGCTGTTCGCTCACTTCCAAAGTGTCCTCCATACTGTGATCCATGGCAGTGCCATAGGATCCTTTGTGCTTCTTCTCTGGGTATACACCTGCGGATCACTCCGTCAGCACATCTCTTAAAGAGATATGGTTCATCCCAAAGGTAGTACTTGGCATCTGAAATTAGTTTCTTTCTTTGCACATGACTGTACTCCTTGGGTATGAACCTCACAGCTTTATAATTTGCAATGTCTGCAAACCATGGAGCTTCCTGGATGGCAAAGAGTTGCTCATCTGGGAAAGTCTCAGAGATCTCAGTAGAAGGGAGGGACGCCCCAGCTACTGGCTCTATTCTGGACAGATGATCAGCTACTTGGTTCTCTGTCCCTTTTCTGTCTCTTATTTCTATATCAAACTCTTGCAGAAGTAACACCCATCTGATAAGCCTGGGTTTGAATCCTGCTTTGTGAGTAAGTATTTAAGAGCAGCATGGTCAGTGTACACAATCACCTTTGATCCCACTAAGTAGGATCTAAACTTGTCAATGGCATAGACCACTGCAAGTAATTCTTTTTCTGTGGTTGTGTAATTCTTCTGTGCATCATTTAGAACACGGCTGGCATAATAAATGACATGCAGAAGTTTGTTATGCCTCTGTCCCAACACTGCACCAATGGCATGATCACTGGCATCACACATTAATTCAAATGGTAATGCCCAATCTGGTGCAGAGATGACTGGTGCTGTGACCAGCTTAGCTTTCAGGGTCTCAAATGCCTGCAAACACTGTGTGTCAAACACAAATGGTGTGTCAGCAGCTAGCAGGTTACTCAGAGGTTTAGCAATTTTCGAAAAATCCTTGATAAACCTTCTGTAGAATCCTGCATGCCCCAGAAAGCTTCTGATTGCCTTAACATTGGCAGGTGGTGGTAATTTTTCAATTACTTCCACCTTTGCCTTATCCACCTCTATTCCCCTGCTTGAAATTTTGTGCCCAAGGACAATTCCTTCAGTCACCATAAAGTGACATTTCTCCCAGTTTAAAACCAGGTTAGTCTCTTGGCATCTTTTCAGGACAAGTGATAGGTGGTTAAGACAGGAGCTAAATGAGTCTCCATATACTGAAAAGTCATCCATGAAGACTTCCAGAAATTTCTCTACCATATCTGAGAAGATAGAGAGCATGCACCTCTGAAAGGTTGCAGGTGCATTGCACAGACCAAAAGGCATCCTCCTGTAGGCAAACACGCCTGAAGGGCAGGTGAATGCTGTTTTCTCTTGGTCCTGGGGATCCACTGCAATTTGGTTATAGCCTGAATAGCCATCCAAAAAGCAGTAATAGTCATGACCAGCTAGTCTTTCTAGCATTTGGTCTATGAATGGTAAAGGAAAATGATCCTTTCTGGTGGCTGTATTGAGCCTTCTGTAGTCAATACACATACGCCACCCTGTGACTGTCCTTGTAGGAACCAGTTCATTTTTTTCATTATGAACCACTGTCATGCCTCCCTTTTTGGGAACAACTTGGACAGGGCTCACCCATGGGCTGTCAGAAATAGGATAAATAATCCCAGCCTCCAGTAATTTAGTGACCTCTTTCTGCACCACCTCCTTCATGGCAGGATTTAGCCTCCTCTGTGGTTGGACCACTGGTTTGGCATTATCCTCCAACAGGATCTTGTGCATGCATCTAGCTGGGCTAATGCCCTTAAGATCACTTATGGACCACCCAAGAGCTGTCTTGTGTGTCCTTAGCACTTTAATCAGTGCTTCCTCTTCCTGTGAATTTAAGGCAGAGCTTATAATCACTGGAAAAGTGTCACTCTCTCCCAGAAATGCATATTTCAGGGATGATGGTAGTGGTTTGAGTTCAGGCTTAGGAGGCTTATCTTCCTCCTGAGGAATTTTCGAAAATTCCTTTGCCTCTTCTGGCTCTTCCTGATCAGTTGGAGCATCTTTGAAGATGTCCTCAAGCTCTGATTCTAGGCTTTCAGCCATATTGATCTCTTCTACCAGAGAGTCAATAATGTCAGCGCCCATGCAGTCCTCTGGTGTGTCTGGATGCTGCATAGCTTTTACAGCATTCAACTTGAACTCATCCTCATTGACTCTCAAGGTTACTTCCCCCTTTTGTACATCAATGAGAGTTCGTCCAGTTGCTAGGAAAGGTCTTCCTAGAATGAGAGTTGCACTTTTGTGCTCCTCCATTTCCAGCACCACAAAGTCAGTTGGAAAGGCAAATGGCCCAACCTTGACAATCATGTCCTCTATTATGCCTGATGGGTGTTTAATGGAGCCATCAGCAAGTTGGAGGCATATCCTGGTTGGTTTGGCTTCTCCAATCAACCCAAGCTTTCTGATAGTGGATGCAGGTATTAAGTTAATACTTGCTCCAAGATCACATAAGGCTACCTTGGTGTAAGTGCCTTCCAATGTGCATGGTATCAGAAAGCTTCCAGGATCTTGAAGCTTTTCTGGTAAGCTTTTTAGAATGACTGCACTGCATTCTTCAGTGAGAAATACTTTTCAGTTTCTCTCCAATCCTTCTTATGACTTAAGATCTCTTTCATGAACTTAGCATAAGAGGGTATTTGCTCAAGTGCCTCTGCAAAAGGAATCTTTATTTCAAGAGTCCTTAAATAGTCTGCAAAGCGGGCAAATTGCTTATCCTGTTCCGCTTTGCGGAGTTTCTGAGGATAAGGCATCTTGGCTTGATATTCTTCAACCTTAGATGCTGTAGGTTTATTCCTTACAGAAGTGGTTGAAGAAGCCTTGTTAGAGGGATTACTGTCAGCACTCTCAGGTGTCTGATTCTCCTGGGGCGTTTGAACGCCAGGAGTGGATGAAGTTTGGGCGTTAAACGCCAACTTCTCCCCTTTTCTGGCGTTTGAACGCCAGAACTGGGCAGGGAATGGGCGTTTAACGCCAGCTTTCCTCCCTGTTCTGGCGTTTGAACGCCAATATTGGGCAAGGAATGGGCGTTTAACGCCAATTTTCCTCCCCTTTCTGGCGTTTGAACGCCAATAATATTCCTCTCTGGGCTCTTACTGTCCTCAGAGGGATTTTGAACAGTGGCTTGGTCATCCTCTGTCAACTGTTCCTTAATTGACTTCTTGCTCTTTTGAGCAGTGGCATTCAGTGTTTTCCCACTCCTCAGTTGAACTGCTTGACATTCTTCTGTTATTTGTTTAGATATTTGCTGTTTTGCTTGATTCAACTGCAGTTCTATGCTCTTGTTAGCAACCTTAGTATCATGGAGCATTTCTTTAAATTCTGCTAACTGTTCAGTCATCAGGAGTAGTTGTTGATTAAGCTCATTCATCTGTTCTTGAGGATCAGGATCAGTGACTACTGCCATGACCTCTTCTTGTGGAACGAATTCCTTGCTAGAATATAAGTATTGGTTTCTAGCAACAATGTCTATAAGCTCTTGAGCTTCTTCAATTGTCTTCCTCATGTGTATAGATCCACCAGCTGAGTGGTCTAAAGACATCTGAGCTTTTTCTGTGAGCCCATAGTAGAAAATGTCTAACTGTACCCACTCTGAAAACATTTCAGAGGGACATTTCTTAGCATACCTCTATACCTCTCCCAGGCATCATAAAGGGATTCATTATCCTCTTGTTTAAAGCCTTGGATGTCCAGCCTTAGCTGTGTCATCCTTTTTGGAGGGTAAAAATGATTCAGGAATTTTTCTGATAACTGTTTCCATGTCTTTGCTTGCTGTAGGTTGGTTATTTAACCACCTTTTTGCTTGATCTTTTACAGCAAATGGAAACAGTAACAGTCTGTAGACATCCTGATCTACCTCTTTATCATGTATTGTGTCAGCAATTTGTAAGAACTGTGCCAGAAACTCAGTAGGTTCTTCCTCTGGAAGACCGGAATACTGGCAATTTTGCTGCACTATGATAATGAGTTGAGGGTTTAGCTCAAAGCTGCTTGCTTTGATGGGAGGTACACAGATGCTACTCCCATATGCAGCTGTACTGGGGTTGGCATAGGACCCCAGAGTCCTTCTGGACTGATTAATTCCACTTAAGTCCATAATAGACAAAAGGGAAATGAGAATAATTGCAAAGAGATGAATTTTGTTTATTTTTTTATTATTATTATTTTTTTTTTTGAAATAACCGAAAAATTGCAATAACACTTTTGCAATCCCGCACAACTAACCAGCAAGTGCACTGGGTCGTCCAAGTAATACCTTGCGTGAGCAAGGGTCGATCCCACGGAGATTGTCGGCTTGAAGCAAGCTATGGTTATTTTGTAAATCTTAGTCAGGATATCAGAAATTATCAGGATTGATTGTAAAAAGCAAAAGAACATGTAATGGTTACTTGTACTGCAGTAATGGAGAATGGGTTGAGGTTTGGAGATGCTCCATCTTCTGAATCTCTGCTTTCCTACTGTCTTCTTCATCAAACACGCATGTCTCCTTCCATGGCAAGCTCGTGTAGGGTCTCACTGTTGTCAGCAGCTACCTCCCATCCGCGCAGTGAAAGCTAATGCAAAGCACTCTGTCACAGTGCCGCCAATCACCGGTTTGGTTCCCTCCCCTACCGGAATAGAATCACTCTTTTGCGTCTGTCACTAACGCCCAGTAGGTTACAGGTTTGAAGCACATCACAGTCATTCAATCATTGAATCCTACTCAGAATACCACAGACAAGGTTTAGACCTTCCGGATTCTCTTGAATGCTGCCATCAGGTCCTGCCTATACCACGAAGATTCCGATTAAAGAACCCAAGAGATAACTACTCAATCTAAGATAGAACAGAGGTGCTTGTCAGGCACGTGTTCATGGTTGAGAATGATGATGATTGTCACGGATCATCACATTCATCCGGATTAAGAACAAGTGTTATCTTAGAACGGAAGCAAGCATGATTGAATAAGAAACAGTAGTAATTGCATTAATCCATCAAGACACAGCAGAGCTCCTCACCCCCAACCATGGGGTTTAGAGGCTCATACTGTGGAAAGAACGTGTATGAAATGTTATGAGGTCATAAGGTTTTGATTACAATGTCAAAAGGTCCTATAAGTAGTAAACTAGTATCCTAAGGTTTACAGAAATGAGTAAATGACAGAAAAATCCACTTCCGGGCCCACTTGGTGTGTGCTTGGGCTGAGCATTGAAGCTTTTATGTGTAGAGACGTTTTCTGGGGTTAAACGCCAGTTCTCATGCCAGTTTGGGCGTTTAACTCCAACTTTTAATCCAGTTCCGGCGTTTAACGCTGGAATTTCTGAGGCCGGATTGCTACGCGGGTTTGGGCCATCAAATCTTGGACAAAGTATGGACTATTATATATTGCTGGAAAGCCCAGGATGTCTACTTTCCAACGCCGTTGAGAGCGCGCCAATTGGGCTTCTGTAGCTCCAGAAAATCCACTTCGAGTGCAGGGAGGTCAGAATCCAACAGCATCTGCAGTCCTTTTCAGTCTCTGGATCAGATTTTTGCTCAGGACCCTCAATTTCAGTCAGAAAATACCTGAAATCACAGAAAAACACACAAACTCATAGTAAAGTCCAGAAAAGTGAATTTTAATTAAAAACTAATAAAAATATACTAAAAACTAACTAAAAGATACTAAAAACATACTAAAAACAATGCCAAAAAGCATACAAATTATCCGCTCATCATCAGTCCATGAATGCCAACCCGACACATCCTTTCGGATGTTGCCTTTCTGCCACGTCCAAGGATATAGCACCTGGCACGCTTTTGTATCGTTCCAAGGTGCATGCTCCAAGGATATATTGTCTGGCACACTCTTGCGGCAGATAAGGAAAACAACAACAACATATGTTTTATCATAAATTGTTCCAAGGATATAGTACTTGGCACACTATCATTCCAAGGCCTGGCACACTTCCACATCCAACAAGTCCATCAACCTCAAATCATCATCAGTCATCACCATTTTCTCATCGCAATCTACCTTCAATTCTCAAGTCTCAATATTCCAAGGATATAGTTCATGTCACACTCTCCTTCAATATCCATCAAGCTCATCATAACCATCATCAGTTCTTAATTCCACAAGTTACCATCCACTCACAAGTTTTCAAGCCATTGCCAGTAAAACACTTCGCTAGTTCACCCATAACCTCAGAAACTTAAGTCTCTGTCTTCTAAACTCATACAGAAAATTACCAATTTAAATCACTAACCCATCTCTATTAGCCTTAAGGTATAATTACTAGTTATCAATCTCTATTAGCCATTGCCCTGGGCAGTCTGGCGCGTTTTCTGAGGCAGTGCGCCAGTGGCGTGACACGCTTCCTGAGGCAATGACGTGGCAGTGTCGTGGCGTGTTTCCCGAGGCAATGACGTGGCATCTGTATGGTGCACTTCTCGAGGCAATGACGCTGCTGTAAAACAAAGAAAAATAATTTTTCAACAAAACAGGGGCTATACGTACGCACACTTCTATCGTGCGTACGCACACATTGAAAAAGGTATATCTGCGTACGCATACAATACGTCCGCGCACGCATACACGAATTTTGGCCCATCTTGCGTATGCATTCATAGGCTGCGTACGCATGAGGGCTTGGTAGAGACGCACGCCCGCGTATGGGGTTCTCGCGTACGCATACCATCCCAGATTTGCAAAATTCTGTATAGTTGCAAATATCAGTTTTAAACACCAAACTTTAAACATTCATAAATTCTTCTACAAAAATCAATTTTTCTCAAATTTTATATCAATTTAAAACTCTTTAAATCATCTTTAATTTAAAATAATTTCTAACCAATTTCAAAAATTGAGGCTTAAGTTATGATCTGCCAAATTTCACTAAAAATCAAGTTTTACACAAAAACATCAAAGTTCTCTAGTTTCCAAATTCCAAACCAACCCAAACCAAAAACCTACTCAAATCCATCACAAAATACTACCACATACTACACTTTACCATTCCATTGCATTTTAATCAACTCAACCTCCATTTCAGTCAATCTTTTCACCATAATTCAACAAAACCGCAAACTTCCAAACAAAGACATCAATATCAACAATTTTACACAATTTAACCAATCATAAACATCATTCATCCTATCTCATCTTCAATCCTCACAATTATCATTATTCAACCCCAATATCAATACTCAATATCATTCATTAACAACAACTTCATAATCTCATCAAAATCATCACATTCATCAAAATCATTATACATCATCAATCCAACAATCATCAATAACCATTTCAATCATATCCTATGGGACACTAGTCTAAGTATCCAGAAACATTACATATTACATAAAAAAATCGAAATTATACCTTGGCCGATTCTCCAAAAAAAAAAGCACAAACACCCAAAGTTTGATTCCAACAAGATCAACAAGACTCAAGCACCAACACTACATTCAAAACTCACCAACTATCAAGCTATACACATATAACATTCCAAGAATCAACACTATGGTGAACCAAAATATCAAACCACAAGAGTTTGAAGAGACTTACCTTACCAAATGAGATTAGGGGCAAAATCCAACAATATTCCAATGCTAGATCACCCCTAAATAAACAAAATCATAAAATCTACTCAAGAACTAGAACAAAAAATGCAAAAATACTAGGGTAGGAAAATAGAGCTCGAGTTTAGAGTTTTCACCTACAAATCTTAGTTAGATATGATGGGCTCAACGAGAGTTTCATGTGGCAGCAAACAGCTCATCAATCAGAGCTCCGTAGCTCAAGATATAAGCAAAATAAGGTTTGAGTGAATAATGAAACCCTAAACCCTTCTCTTCTCTCTTCTCACGGCCCCTCTCTCTCTTTTTTCTGAAAAATGAGGCTATATGCCTCTTAATGAACACATATATATGTTGGACTTAGGCACAAATTAGGCCCGGTCCAACCCGTTAGTATTTTTAGCCTGTTTGACCCACTTTGGGTCAAAACTTTTAGAATTAGTGCCCCGATTTTCAATTCTAAATTATTTTTGTCCTTTGAAAACAATAAATTCAATTTTCAAAAATCTTATTTTTCTCAATACACTGTACCAGACATATTAAAGTCAGTACTACCGGCTTAAGCACTAGTACGCCTTTTTACAAAAATCTTTCACAAAAGATACATTTTTCAACTCAAAAAATCATTGAAATCAAATTTCACCTTTTTATTTTCAAAATAACATTTTCATATTTTTGAATAAACTCTGAACAGTTAAAAATTATTATTTTCTTAAAATGGTTATACGTAAAAATTTCGGTTCTTACAACTAATAGGGGGACCTATATGTCTCACTTATATAAAGTTTAGGGACATTGAATGTAATAAAAAATTTTTGGAGGACCAGAACGTCTAACGCAGAATTTCTTGAGAACCTATTTGGTTATATACTCATAGAAAATAGTGAATACTTTCTTTTTGACAAGGTAAATAGTAAATACTTCAACTTTAGAGAATTATTCCATGGAAAAAGAATCTTCAGGATCTTCATGGTCCAAGATGCCAAGAACTTGGACGTTAAAAAATTTGAATAAATTGGTTAAGATCAAAAGTCTTTTTTTATAAAATAATATTTTTTAATAATTATATTATATTAAAAATAATATAATTTGAATTAGCAATTTTATCCTTTTTAAATTTTTTTCTTTTTCTTTTTCTCTTTTTATTTTCTTTCTACAACCACAAAAATTCAAAGACACTTTTTTGTGTGTTTAAACATGGAAAGAAAAAAAAACAAACACTATCCTATATCCGAGCAGATGACTTACTGGAGATCAACACAAGGCTCAGACCAAATAACATGATTAGAGTTACTCTTGACACCATATTTAGCCATCCAATCCGCAGCTCTATTTGCTTCTCGGGACACCCACTCAACGTGAACAAGCCAAGAACAAGATAAAAGCTCATGAATCTTGTGAACCAAATCTATTACTTCATATAAATACCCACTTGTAAGCTCATGCATGATGTGCAGAATGTCAAGGCAATCCGTTTCACATATAATATCCCCTCAATAAACTGCAATCCCAAGCTACAACCAGCCCCCTCCAAGCAGCAAATAATTCACATCTGATGATAGACCAGGGGAAAATACTTCCAAAGCAGCCCGAGATCCAATCTCCCTTAGAATCTCTAATAATACACCCAAATCCCGCTAAATTTGAATCCAGATACAAGCTTGCATCACAATTAACTTTAAAACTGTTGTCTACCAGTGGTTCCCAACACAGGTAATTTCGGAGAGACCTAAAAGCATTATTTCGATTCCTGTAAACCTGTAAGTCCTTGGCGATAATTCTGGCCAAGGCAACAACCTTGTAGTCTCTCCAAGGGTTGCCAGTATTGAATATGTCATTGCACCTATGTCTCCATACCCACAAAATTCCTGCACCAAAAGACGCCTCATTGTTATCCAAGGCCTTCCGAAACCACGCTTCAAGAGTAGTACCAGCTGTCGAGTCCAAGATACTAAGATCCAACATATGCCAAATAGCCTTTGATCATTCACAGTCTCTAAGGCAATGCTCCATAGTCTCCTGCGCCTTGTTACATCTCTTACACATATCTAAAGTAGCTAAATGCCGCTTGAATTGAAAGGTCTCAGTTGGTAGAGCATCATGTAAGCCGAGCCACATAGTAAATTTGAACTTCTCCGGAATGTTTGTATTCCACAACTAGTTCTAGTTACTATTGGTATTCCAATTTAATATTTTCTCTAATAACCATCTATAACCCTTCTTTGCACTATATTTTTTTGTTGCTGCAGGCCACCACTCCCACTGTGGCTCCAACTCAATCGAACTAGGATATCTTAGACCACAAATAAACTGCTTAAATATCATGCGAAATAAGCGTGGTAAGACTATCAACCTCCCAAGACACCTCTTTCCACAAGTCAGCCACTATGAAATATGATTCAGAAATATGTACATAAGGAACAAGGTTGCAAAGCTTACCAAAAGGAGTCCACTCATCATACCAAACTAATTTGTGGACATCCCCAATATTCCAATGAAGCCCTTCCTTGAGATGCTCATAGGCACTAATAATGTTCTTCCAGGTAGCCGATGAAGAATTTCTACTATTTTCGTTCATACCAGATTGATTCCTGGGATATTTATGCTTCAGAGCCTGCACCCACAACTTCTCACTATTATTTAGACAATCCTATACCAACTTTCCCAGAAGTGCCATGTTAGCACAAGAAGTATCCCAAATATCCAATCCTCCTGCCCTTTTAGGAGTTATGGCGACCTCCCACCTGATCAGAGGCAGCCCTTTACCGGTCGCTTGGCCTTTCCACAAGAACTGTCTCATCAAGAAATCAATTTTATTACATGCATACTTTGGAAGAAGAGAAATTTGCATTCCATAAACCGGAATAGAGGCCATAACCGATTTAACAAGACAAAGCCTCCCTGCCTTATTCAGCAGGCATCTTTTTCAACTAGAGAGCTTCCTCGAAATTTTCTCAATAACCTTCTGAGCTGTCTTCCTGGAAGCTCTGACATGACCAATGTTAATTCCCAGATATTTACCCAAATCATTGCAGAACCGGATGTTAGAGACCCCTGAGAGAACCTCTTTTCTCCTCTCTGACACCCTCTTGGTACACTGGGCCTTCAACTTATGAAGATTTACCTTCAAATATGACGCTCTAGAAAACAAGTCCAGGCAATGCATAACCTCTATTACTTGAGCTTTCGATGCCTTACAAAAAAGAAAAAGATCATCTGCAAATATCAAATGAGAGAGTCGTGGTCCATTCCTAGAAACCGCTACCGAGTTCCACAAACCTTGGGAAACTCTACGAAAGATAAAGAAGGCTAGCATTTCCATACAAAGTACAAATAGATAAGGAGACATAGGATCTCCTTGCCTCAACAATCTCTTTGGATTGAAATTTTGGAGCCTGTTCCCATTCCACAAAACTGCCAACGAAGAGGAAGTCACACAATTCAATATAAGATTAATGGTAGCCTTTGGAAACCCAAACCGGACCAAAGTAGCCTCCAAAAAATGCTAGTCTAACCTGTCATAAGCATTTTCCAAATCAATCTTGAATGCCATGGTCCCTTTTCGGGATTTGGTGTTCCTCATGAAGTGCATAATCTCCTGAGAAATGATAATATTCTCTGTGGTTCCTCTTCTTGGAATGAACCCTCCTTGCAAAGGACCAATGATCTCCGACAGAAAACGTCTGAACCTGTTAACTAGAATCTTTGTGAAAATTTTATAAATTATATTACATAAGTTAATAGGCCAAAAATCCCATAAGGAAGAGGGAACTTCCACTTTAGGAATTAGAACAACTAGAATATTGAAAATAGCCGCATTCATTGGCTCACCCTCAAAGGCTCGCTTGACCAGTCCACACACATCATTGCTAAGAGAGTCCCAGAACTCTTTGTAGAAAATTGCTTGAAATCCATCTGGCCCTGGGGCTTTAAACGAACTCATGATCATCATAGCTCTTTTAACCTCTTCAGACGTCACTGGTTCCACTAGCTTTTGACAAGCCTCGGTACTAGGAGACGGGCAAGAAAAATGCCCCATGGCATTCAGGTCAATATCCTCCCTTGTAGAAAAGAGTTTTTGAAAGAAAGAATTTGCCGCCATTTCTAGAGTCGAAGTCTCTGTGGCCAAAGACCCCTCCTCCAAAAACAACCCATGAATTTTGTTCCTCTTTCGCTTGATAATCGTCTGCAGACGAAAACATTTTGTATTTCTGTCTCAACATCTCACCCATTGTTCTCTAGATTTTTGATACCACAATAGCTCTTCTTGAAGAAGGACAGCATTCAGTTCCTGATGCAAAACTTGCTCTTTAATCCTAAGCTGTTGATCCTCCCGACACTCCAGAGTAATTTGAACGTCGTTCAAAAGCCTCTCCATCTCCCTTTTCTTAACAAAAATATTGCCAAAAACCTTTTTATTGATGCTAGTTGCACCTTTTTTAACCTCCAACAAACATTTAACCACATCCAGAGCTCCTTTATTCCAAGCTGTATGAACAACATTCCTAAAAAGATGATGCATCATCCATGTAGCCCTGTATGAATGGACGATGGCCCTTGGTAGCCCTCTTTGCCATCTTGCACCTAGTGAACAATGGGCAATGATTAGAGTGAAGGCGCGCCAGCACCACAGTATAAGCCTCTAAAAACATTAGTCATTGGTCTTGATTGAAGACTGCTCTATCAAGCTTTTTAGCCACCTGCACCCCACCTTTCACCTTCCTGTACCAAGTGAATCTTCTTCCAATAGCCCCCATATCAAACAGCCCACAATCCTCCAATGTTTCCGCAAATTGTTCTGCTCTGGCAAGTCTAAACTGCCCCCCTCTAACTTCACTCTGCAAAAGAACATCATTAAAGTCCCCTAACACAATCCAAGGTCTGTGGATCATATTAGCAATCTTTGTCAAGTCACCCCACAGTTCTTTATGCCGATGTATATGCTGATTAGCATACACCGCACTGCAGTAACTAGAATTATTGCCCATAGTGATTTCAAAACTGATACATTGATCAACTACATCCAATACTCTCACAGAAATATTTGAATTAGAACATAGAATCCAGATACCCCCATTATGACCATTAGCCTCAACAATACCAACACCTTGGTAACCTAGACTATTCCAAAAAGATTTCATCCTCTCGAAAGGAATATGGGTTTCAAACAGAATGAAAAAAGTAGGGTGAAATTTATTCACTAACTCTTTACTATGAACCCGGGCCAATTTATTAGATGCCCCTCTAATATTCTAAAATAGAAAGCTTAAATCTAAATAATCCATAAAACAATTGTACTGTAAAAGGAACCAACCTCAGCCGAAGTCCCTAACGAGATAATGAAGATCCACCATCATATCTCCCTGAGACTTGTTTGTCCTTACTCGTTTGTTGCCTGTTTTGTCTATGTCCTTCCACTGATAACCCTTCCAATTCGCTGATTTGCTGCTTGCTGGTATCGCCACGGCAGTCCGGAGTCGACGGCAAATTCTACAAAGAAGAAGCGCGCAACCTCTTGTGTCCATTTTTGATAATGGCAGTGAAAGTCGGCACCGCAACAGAGACAGCTTTGCCCTTCACCCCTTGCTGTTTGGAAGACACCATGCGTGCTTGAGATCTGCCAATTGACCCGATCTTCACCCCTGATTTGGCTCCTCTCATACGTAGCCCAAAGTCACGGTTCTGGTCCAATTTCTTATTTGAGTGCACCGGCACTTTGTCTTTAGAGGTTTGTTGGGCTTTGTTTGATTGGCCAATTTTTCTCTCCTTTTACCGCCGACTTTGGTCCAGCCAGCCTCATTTCCCAAATGCTGGGACCCCACTTCCTTCCCATGCAACATGTCACCCAATTCCTTCCCAATTTCTGTAACTATAACTGAATCTTTGAGATTGCATCCAAATTCAAAAAAAATTTTCCTTTGAGACTTCCTGTGGCTGCACCACCCGAGCCGCCGTCTCAGTCACTGATGTTTCCTTTCGATCCACCTTTTTTGACTCCATCGGGGTCATTCTGTAGTCAGTTGCTGGATGCCCGAAACAATTGCACTTGTCACAAATAAGGTGTAAGCATTCATACTCCACCTTATATTCAAACTCATCGACAATCACACTCCGAACCACCGGTAAACCAAGATTAATTTACACGCAAGCCCGAGCAAATTTTCCCTGTTCTACCGACTTAGTAGCCAAATCCACCCTGACTGGTCTCCCTACAGCAAAAGCAATTCTCATAATGGCTTTTTCCTGATAGAACCATATGCTCAAACCAGCGATTCGAATCCAAACCATAGTCTCCCTGAAAGTTTCCTCACAAGGTTTAAAATCCGATGTCCATGGCTTGACCGCAATATAGTGACCGAAGATCATCCATGGCACCCCTAGTAAAACCTTTTCTCAATCATCCATTCGATCAAATTTAACAAGGAAGTACCCAAAACCCACATCCAAGATTTCATATCCATCGGTGATCCTCCATACCCCTTTTAATTTGTGAAACATGGCCGTATAACTAAGGTTTTTTCCAAGAACCTTAATCACAATTGCCTCCTTGTATGGTTCAGAAAGGAGGTTTCGAGCCTTTTCGGAGAAGCAAACTTTCGGAGGCATAGGATCTCCTTATTTTTCGGTGACAACTGCCATGGAATCCTCATCTAGAGCTTCAATCCGGTTTATCCCTGAGGCTACCGTAGAGCCAATAACCTTGTCACAAAAAGAAATCTTGGAAGTCACCCTAGAATTAAGGTCGCCCTTACTTGATCCCTCCTTCACACCTAATGCAAACCCTCCCACACTCTCCCCCCTTATCTCTTTCAATGGCATGGCCATCTTCCTCACCGTGTTTCACCCTCAAACGCTCTCTCCCGCTCTCTCCTTCTCTCATTCTCCCTAAATACGAAGTACATAATCCAAATACACTTAAAACCCTATTCTTCTCAACCATTATTTAACAATTTCTCATAAAAAAATAAAAAATTAATAAAAATTTAAAACTATAAATCACTGATGAGCGGATAATTTGTATGCTTTTTGGCATTGTTTTTAGTATGTTTTTAGTATCTTTTAGTTAGTTTTTAGTATATTTTTATTAGTTTTTAATTAAAATTCACTTTTCTGGACTTTACTATGAGTTTGTGTGTTTTTCTGTGATTTCAGGTATTTTCTGACTGAAATTGAGGGTCCTGAGCAAAAATCTGATCCAGAGACTGAAAAGGACTGCAGATGCTGTTGGATTCTGACCTCCCTGCACTCGAAGTGGATTTTCTGGAGCTACAGAAGCCCAATTGGCGCGCTCTCAACGGCGTTGGAAAGTAGACATCCTGGGCTTTCCAGCAATATATAATAGTCCATACTTTGTCCAAGATTTGATGGCCCAAACCCGCGTAGCAATCCGGCCTCAGAAATTCCAGCGTTAAACGCCGGAACTGGATTAAAAGTTGGAGTTAAACGCCCAAACTGGCATGAGAACTGGCGTTTAACTCCAGAAAACGTCTCTACACATAAAAGCTTCAATGCTCAGCCCAAGCACACACCAAGTGGGCCCGGAAGTGGATTTTTCTGTCATTTACTCATTTCTGTAAACCTTAGGATACTAGTTTACTACTTATAGGACCTTTTGACATTGTAATCAAAACCTTGTGACCTCATAACATTTCATACACGTTCTTTCCACAGTATGAGCCTCTAAACCCCATGGTTGGGGGTGAGGAGCTCTGCTGTGTCTTGATGGATTAATGCAATTACTACTGTTTCTTATTCAATCATGCTTGCTTCCGTTCTAAGATAACACTTGTTCTTAATCCGGATGAATGTGATGATCCGTGACAATCATCATCATTCTCAACCATGAACACGTGCCTGACAAGCACCTCTGTTCTATCTTAGATTGAGTAGTTATCTCGGGTTCTTTAATCGGAATCTTCGTGGTATAGGCAGGACCTGATGGCAGCATTCAAGAGAATCCGGAAGGTCTAAACCTTGTCTGTGGTATTCTGAGTAGGATTCAATGATTGAATGACTGTGATGTGCTTCAAACCTGTAACCTACTGGGCGTTAGTGACAGACGCAAAAGAGTGATTCTATTCCGGTAGGGGAGGGAACCAAACCGGTGATTGGCGGCACTGTGACAGAGTGCTTTGCATTAGCTTTCACTGCGCGGATGGGAGGTAGCTGCTGACAACAGTGAGACCCTACACGAGCTTGCCATGGAAGGAGACATGCGTGTTTGATGAAGAAGACAGTAGGAAAGCAGAGATTCAGAAGATGGAGCATCTCCAAACCTCAACCCATTCTCCATTACTGCAGTACAAGTAATCATTACATGTTCTTTTGCTTTTTACAATCAATCCTGATAATTTCTGATATCCTGACTAAGATTTACAAAATAACCATAGCTTGCTTCAAGCCGACAATCTCCGTGGGATCGACCCTTGCTCACGCAAGGTATTACTTGGACGACCCAGTGCACTTGCTGGTTAGTTGTGCGGGATTGCAAAAGTGTTATTGCAATTTCGTGCACCAAGTTTTTTGGCGCCGTTGCCGGGGATTGTTCGAGTTTGGACAACTGACGGTTTATTTTGTTGCTTAGATTAGGATTTTTTTTATTTTTGTTGGTTTAGAGTCTTTTTAGTTGAGTCTAGTTTCATATTCTAAGTTTGGTGTCAATTGCATGCGTTTGTTTTTCTTTTAAAATTTTCGTTCTTGCATGTTCTTAGCCCTTTTTGATTCATAAAAGTTCTAAGTTTGGTGTCCTCTTTGTGTTTTTCCTTTAAAATTTTCGAAAAAAATTAGTGTTTGATTTTCTAAAATTTTAAGTTTGGTGTCTTTTTGTGTTTTTCTCTTTCCTCTTTTTAAGAATCAAATCTTTTTCAAAAAATTTTTCAATCATATCTTCTTAATTGCTGTTTTCAAAATCTTTTTCTTTACTAATTGATTCAGTTCCCAATTTGCTTTGATCTTATTCTATTCTTAATTTTCGAATTTTATTTTATTTTCCTTTTGTTTTATTTTATTTTATTTTAATTTTTCGGTTATTTCAAAAAAAAAATAATAATAATAAAAATAAACAAAATTCATCTCTTTGCAATTATTCTCATTTCCCTTTTGTCTATTATGGACTTAAGTGGAATTAATCAGTCCAGAAGGACTCTGGGGTCCTATGCCAACCCCAGTACAGCTGCATATGGGAGTAGCATCTGTGTACCTCCCATCAAAGCAAGCAGCTTTGAGCTAAACCCTCAACTCATTATCATAGTGCAGCAAAATTGCCAGTATTCCGGTCTTCCAGAGGAAGAACCTACTGAGTTTCTGGCACAGTTCTTACAAATTGCTGACACAATACATGATAAAGAGGTAGATCAGGATGTCTACAGACTGTTACTGTTTCCATTTGCTGTAAAAGATCAAGCAAAAAGGTGGTTAAATAACCAACCTACAGCAAGCATAAAGACATGGAAACAGTTATCAGAAAAATTTCTGAATCATTTTTACCCTCCAAAAAGGATGACACAGCTAAGGCTGGACATCCAAGGCTTTAAACAAGAGGATAATGAATCCCTTTATGATGCCTGGGAGAGGTATAGAGGTATGCTAAGAAAATGTCCCTCTGAAATGTTTTCAGAGTGGGTACAGTTAGACATTTTCTACTATGGGCTCACAGAAAAAGCTCAGATGTCTTTAGACCACTCAGCTGGTGGATCTATACACATGAGGAAGACAATTGAAGAAGCTCAAGAGCTTATAGACATTGTTGCTAGAAACCAATACTTATATTCTAGCAAGGAATTCGTTCCACAAGAAGAGGTCATGGCAGTAGTCACTGATCCTGATCCTCAAGAACAGATGAATGAGCTTAATCAACAACTACTCCTGATGACTGAACAGTTAGCAGAATTTAAAGAAATGCTCCATGATACTAAGGTTGCTAACAAGAGCATAGAACTGCAGTTGAATCAAGCAAAACAGCAAATATCTAAACAAATAACAGAAGAATGTCAAGCAGTTCAACTGAGGAGTGGGAAAACACTGAATGCCACTGCTCAAAAGAGCAAGAAGTCAATTAAGGAACAGTTGACAGAGGATGACCAAGCCACTGTTCAAAATCCCTCTGAGGACAGTAAGAGCCCAGAGAGGAATATTATTGGCGTTCAAACGCCAGAAAGGGGAGGAAAATTGGCGTTAAACGCCCATTCCTTGCCCAATATTGGCGTTCAAACGCCAGAACAGGGAGGAAAGCTGGCGTTAAACGCCCATTCCCTGCCCAGTTCTGGCGTTCAAACGCCAGAAAAGGGGGAGAAGTTGGCGTTTAACGCCCAAACTTCATCCACTCCTGGCGTTCAAACGCCCCAGGAGAATCAGACACCTGAGAGTGCTGACAGTAATCCTCTAACAAGGCTTCTTCAACCACTTCTGTAAGGAATAAACCTGCAGCATCTAAGGTTGAAGAATATCAAGCCAAGATGCCTTATCCTCAGAAACTCCGCAAAGCGGAACAGGATAAGCAATTTGCCCGCTTTGCAGACTATTTAAGGACTCTTGAAATAAAGATTCCTTTTGCAGAGGCACTTGAGCAAATACCCTCTTATGCTAAGTTCATGAAAGAGATCTTAAGTCATAAGAAGGATTGGAGAGAAACTGAAAAAGTATTTCTCACTGAAGAATGCAGTGCAGTCATTCTAAAAAGCTTACCAGAAAAGCTTCAAGATCCTGGAAGCTTTCTGATACCATGCACATTGGAAGGCACTTACACCAAGGTAGCCTTATGTGATCTTGGAGCAAGTATTAACTTAATACCTGCATCCACTATCAGAAAGCTTGGGTTGATTGGAGAAGTCAAACCAACCAGGATATGCCTCCAACTTGCTGATGGCTCCATTAAACACCCATCAGGCATAATAGAGGACATGATTGTCAAGGTTGGGCCATTTGCCTTTCCAACTGACTTTGTGGTGCTGGAAATGGAGGAGCACAAAAGTGCAACTCTCATTCTAGGAAGACCTTTCCTAGCAACTGGACGAACTCTCATTGATGTACAAAAGGGGGAAGTAACCTTGAGAGTCAATGAGGATGAGTTCAAGTTGAATGCTGTAAAAGCTATGCAGCATCCAGACACACCAGAGGACTGCATGGGCGCTGACATTATTGACTCTGGTAGAAGAGATCAATATGGCTGAAAGCCTAGAATCAGAGCTTGAGGACGTCTTCAAAGATGCTCCAACTGATCAGGAAGAGCCAGAAGAGGCAAAGGAATTTTCGAAAATTCCTCAGGAGGAAGATAAGCCTCCTAAGCCTGAACTCAAGCCATTACCACCATCCCTGAAATATGCATTTCTGGGAGAGGGTGATACTTTTCCAGTGATTATAAGCTCTGCTTTAAATTCACAGGAAGAGGAAGCACTGATTAAAGTGCTAAGGACACACAAGACAGCTCTTGGGTGGTCCATAAGTGATCTCAAGGGCATTAGCCCAGCCAGATGCATGCACAAGATCCTGTTGGAGGATAATGCCAAACCAGTGGTTCAACCACAGAGGAGGCTAAATCCTGCCATGAAGGAGGTGGTGCAGAAAGAGGTCACTAAATTACTGGAGGCTGGGATTATTTATCCTATTTCTGACAGCCCATGGGTGAGCCCTGTCCAAGTTGTTCCCAAAAGGGAGGCATGACAGTGGTTCATAATGAAAAAAATGAACTGGTTCCTACAAGGACAGTCACAGGGTGGCGCATGTGTATTGACTACAGAAGGCTCAATACAGCCACCAGAAAGGATCATTTTCCTTTACCATTCATAGACCAAATGCTAGAAAGACTAGCTGGCCATGATTATTACTGCTTTTTGGATGGCTATTCAGGCTACAACCAAATTGCAGTAGACCCTCAGGACCAAGAGAAGACAGCATTCACCTGCCCTTCAGGCGTGTTTGCCTATAGGAGAATGCCTTTTGGTCTGTGCAATGCACCTGCAACCTTTCAGAGGTGCATGCTCTCTATCTTCTCAGATATGGTAGAGAAATTTCTGGAAGTCTTCATGGATGACTTTTCAGTATATGGAGACTCATTTAGCTCCTGTCTTAACCACCTATCACTTGTCCTGAAAAGATGCCAAGAGACTAACCTGGTTTTAAACTGGGAGAAATGTCACTTTATGGTGACTGAAGGAATTGTCCTTGGGCACAAAATTTCAAGCAGGGGAATAGAGGTGGATAAGGCAAAGGTGGAAGTAATTGAAAAATTACCACCACCTGCCAATGTTAAGGCAATCAGAAGCTTTCTGGGGCATGCAGGATTCTACAGAAGGTTTATCAAGGATTTTTCGAAAATTGCTAAACCTCTGAGTAACCTGCTAGCTGCTGACACACCATTTGTGTTTAACACACAGTGTTTGCAGGCATTTGAGACCCTGAAAGCTAAGCTGGTCACAGCACCAGTCATCTCTGCACCAGATTGGGCATTACCATTTGAATTAATGTGTGATGCCAGTGATCATGCCATTGGTGCAGTGTTGGGACAGAGGCATAACAAACTTCTGCATGTCATTTATTATGCCAGCCGTGTTCTAAATGATGCACAGAAGAATTACACAACCACAGAAAAAGAATTACTTGCAGTGGTCTATGCCATTGACAAGTTTAGATCCTACTTAGTGGGATCAAAGGTGATTGTGTACACTGACCATGCTGCTCTTAAATACTTACTCACAAAGCAGGATTCAAAACCCAGGCTTATCAGATGGGTGTTGCTTCTGCAAGAGTTTGATATAGAAATAAGAGACAGAAAAGGGACAGAGAACCAAGTGGCAGATCATCTGTCCAGAATAGAGCCAGTAGCTGGGGCGTCCCTCCCTTCTACTGAGATCTCTGAGACCTTCCCAGATGAGCAACTCTTTGCCATTCAGGAAGCTCCATGGTTTGCAGACATTGCAAATTATAAAGCTGTGAGGTTCATACCCAAGGAGTACAGTTATGTGCAAAGAAAGAAACTAATTTCAGATGCCAAGTACTACCTTTGGGATGAACCATATCTCTTTAAGAGATGTGCTGACGGAGTGATCCGCAGGTGTATACCCAGAGAAGAAGCACAAAGGATCCTATGGCACTGCCATGGATCACAGTATGGAGGACACTTTGGAAGTGAGCGAACAGCCACTAAAGTTCTCCAGTGCGGCTTCTACTGGCCTACTCTCTATAAAGATTCCCGAGAGTTTGTGCGTAACTGTGACAGTTGCCAAAGAGCTGGTAACCTGCCTCACGGATATGCCATGCCTCAACAAGGGATATTAGAGATAGAGCTGTTTGATGTATGGGGAATTGACTTCATGGGGCCATTCCCACCATCATACTCAAACACTTACATTCTGGTGGCAGTGGACTATGTATCTAAGTGGGTAGAAGCAATTGCTACACCCACTAATGATACCAAAACCGTGCTGAAATTCCTCCAGAAAAACATTTTCAGCAGGTTTGGCGTCCCTAGAGTACTAATCAGTGATGGGGGTACTCATTTCTGCAATAAACAGCTATACTCTGCTATGGTTAGATATGGAATCAGCCATAAAGTGGCAACTCCGTATCATCCACAGACAAATGGGCAAGCTGAAGTCTCTAACAGAGAGCTAAAAAGAATCCTGGAACGGACTGTGATGTCCCGAAGAAAGGATTGGGCAAAGAGCTTGGATGATGCTCTGTGGGCATACAGAACAGCATTCAAGACTCCTATAGGCACCTCTCCATACCAATTGGTGTATGGAAAGGCCTGCCATTTGCCTGTGGAACTGGAACATAAAGCCTACTGGGCAACCAGATTCCTAAA